>NC_138663.1:68656831-69244331 GCF_964273445.1 Streptopelia decaocto | reverse complement strand
ACAGACACTGCCCTCATTGACTTGACTTCTCATCAGGGCTTTGTTCTACCAGTCCCAGACCTCCACACACAGGATAGAGTGGAAAGGGTTTGTTTGGTCATGGATGCCTTGTAGCCCTAACCCATCCATAGTCCTTTTTAACACAGAATTTCTGCGTTCCTGCTTTCCTCAGGCACTACCCTACCAAGAAAGGCAGTCTTGCTGCTGGGCCATCTGCAAAATCACCATGGCAGGGTTATCTGATAGCCATTAAATGTAGTCCAGATTAGCAGAGTGAATACTTCTGAGACTACTTGATGTCTTCGCAATAAAAGACTGAACTGTGGCAAATGTGGAACTTGGAGCAGGCATTTTTATGTTAATGCTCAGGTGCCATCTGAATGCCCCTGGACTCCAGCACTGTGGTTGCAGGGTAGTATCTGTGCTCTGAGGGTTACCTTCTGGTTACCTAAATGTAGTGTCTGACTGAGAGACAGTATGTATCTTGTTCCTTTAAGAGGTGAGGTAGCACCCTCTTACTTTTACCTGGGATCTGTATCTCCTGTTGTTTAAAGGAATACTCTTCCCTTTTTCTTCAAATGCAACACAAATCCTATGCAACAAATGCAACAAATACTATGGATTTAAGCATTTTTTGTTGTTTCACCTCTCTGTGAGAGATTTCAAGACAGAGAAGTGTTGTACTGCACAATCTAATCTTTCCCCTTCTTCTAAGATGTTAAGAAGGAATTTCTGCATAATTTAGTCTGCAAAGTTTTTTTTTCGCAGGGATTATACAGTACATAGAACAAGATACTCAAACTACTGTAAAACAGCCAATCAAAGATATATCTTGTTCCCAAATGCTAGATGTTAGGACAAGAACTTTCATGGATCATTCTAATTGTTTACAAGTAACTTTTCTCTTACAGATCTGTTTTCTAATTAAATGGAAGCAGCAAAATGCATTTGGCACACGGCAGAGCAAATCCTAGAGCTGAACAAGCAGGTTTTCTTCCTGAAGAATCCCATGTCCTCTGGAAGAAATCTGCCATGGCACAACCCTTGTGTCTAGCTGGGGCTGTGGTACCCTCTGTTCTGATTGAGGACCCCACCACAGGACTGTTGCACAGGGACAGAGCTTGTTTCCTCAGTAAAGTGAGAATAAGTTCTTCCTTCCTCAGAATTAACACACAGAGATCTCTTCAGTTGTATTTTTTTTCTAGGGCTATTGCTCAGCCTTGGGACCTTTGTTTTGTCTGCTGAGAGATCCTGCCACCCAAGTACATGGAAACATGATTAATGTATGTTTGACTTACAGTTCATGTTACATCAGCCCTCCACATTCAGTCTGGATTGACAGGCTAGGATTTCTTTCTCCTTTTTGCTGTCTGCTAAAGAGCTCTGGTTATTGATCTTTTGAATATGCTTTCCCACAAATCCTGAGAATTATGTTATCCCTTTACATCCATTGAACAGTTCTCTTGCAGCTTTTTGAAAAGTAGTCTCAGGCTGAGATCATCAAAGTGGACTGCAGAAGTTAGGTGCTCATATTAAAAAAAACACTTTAATTCCCATGGGCTTCCCTGAAGAGCTTTGTCTCGGTTTTAAAACTCCTGAAAAAAGTCAAATGTACATACACATGCAATGAGGCCTCACCAGCTGTAAATGATGGAGATGTTATTCCCTCTAGTGGCAGGAATATACGTCACCCATTTTGGGAGAAGCATATCAGGGTGGACTACCATATGGGGCAATGAAACAGTTACGAACCTGAATAAACTCTTGTAGACCAGGTACGAGGCAGTGTTCTTTACAACAGATTGTCATCTCAAGAATCAAAGAGAAAGTCTTGGCCAGAAAAGTGAGTGCTAACAGCCTAAATTCAGGTACTTAATGGCATGAGGAGTCCCCTTTATTGCTAGCTAGTTCAACACAACAGAAACCAGGAATAACTGCAGCAAAGACTTTTTCTTTTTGTTTTTATTTTCCTCCATTTTCTGTTCTTAGTCATAGCTCTTAAAACAATGTAGTCAAATATTAAAAACTTTTCATGCTTGGTTTTCAGTAACAATATACACAAAAATTTACTGAGAAAAGGAAAGGTTTATTATCTGGCATTTGAGATCATATCCCTCTAGGTGGTTTTCTTCTTATTCAACAGTTGCCTCAGCAAAGCAATGGGAGGGATAAGCATGTTTAATTCACGCCTGTTAATATATAGTAGGTTGCAGAAAGAAGCTTATGAATTTGCTTTTGAAAGTCTAGTGTTTGGGGTTTGCTAAGCTATTTGCCTGAGGGCAGGATGACATTCCTGTGGCATGTGCTTTCTTGAATTCTAAATAATGCACACTCTTTTTTTTGCCTAAAAACAGAATTAGAAAAGAAAAAAAAAAAAGGGGGGGGGGTGGAACCTTCAAGAAATAGTAATTGATAATAAAAAAGTAATAGGTCTTATAGGTCTTTAACTGGATTCTGCTCTGTGATAAAGCATACCATTGTTCCAAGGTTTGGCAGTGGCATACTGGTGTTATAACCATCAGTTTAAAAACACGCATTATTTACTGCAATGCTGATCCAAATTGCCATCTCATTTTCAGATTCTCCACCACATAATTCAAAACAAGGTTGCTTCATTTCAGTAATGCTCAGAGACACCGTTTTGTTGTTGTTACATGTTAGTTCATTCATTTTACTTTGCTGACCTGCAAAACGTAGTTGAGTCAACACTTTGTTATTAATTTGAGGTCTCTGACTAATTTCTGCTTTCCCCATTTCAGGGTTCCTATGAAGAAGGTGATTTACTAAAATGTAATGGCCAGTTTTTTTGTTTCTTCTGCTCCTGCCAGGGCCAACATGCTTCAGTAAACTCTGTCACCACAGGAACACCACTCTGCAGTAATTATTGCACAGCCATCCATGTATCAGCACTGACAGATGAGCAAACCAGAAATGTATATGTTGTGCTTTATAATCTTGCTTTTGCTCATTTAAAAGCAACATAGGATGCCTAGGTCTCCTCAGCCATAATCTTGTTTTCTTGTCAAGAGCCAGAGTTTTTAGAGATCTCTTTTCCAAAGCTGTGGTAATGGTCCAGCTGAGAGCATAAGGTTGCAAGCTTTGGCCTCATGTGGCAGGCTTCGACCAAGGGCACACATGAGTGCATCCCCCTGTGGCATTCCACCAGGGAGCCGAGGAATAAAAACACAGAAGAGAATGACAACTATCCTAAGGAGTAACAGCCATCAGGACATAACACATTACTACTAAATGGCATCTGGGGAAAGGCAAGAGATCCTTTAAGATTCCCTAAGAGGGAAAAAACTAAGATGACGTTTCCTTTTATTAGACATGAGAGATTTTGTCTAGTTCAGCCTCATGGCACAAACCCAGTTAGGAATCAGGCTTCAGTAGTCCTATGGTTTGTGAAATAGCTAGTTTCGCAATCCATTTGGAAATCCTTAGTAAGGATAACATTATTTACTCTCTTTTATAAGATCATTCAAGATACTTATTGTTCAAAACCCTTATTAAAAGGTTATTGTACACTGACTGAAGAATAACAAAGCAGAGAGCAAGAAGCAGGACTGGCCATGTGTGTGCGATGTAAGGTAGAGAAAACAAATCCAGAGGCTTGGATAAGAAGTAAAGACACTGAGGAAACAAAAATTCACTAGAGAAAGAAGATTCCTGGAGAAGAGGAAAAAAGAATAGTGGACATCCAGTGGCAGGGTTGAGGGATGTGAAAACACACAAGGGACAAGTGAGGTGAGAGAACTGAACATGGATAGAAGGATGAGGGATCAGGGTCAAGAGAAGGGGCTTAGACTTTTATTTTTTGAACTTAGCTGATGATATGGGAATGGTACTGTTTATGCTTCAGAGAAAAGAAAGGCAGCAACAGAAATCTTCTACAGCCCAAACTTCTTTGGGGTATTGCAGCTGTTATAAAAAGTAAACCGAATAAACTACAAGTTCAAAATGCCTTTTGGAAATGTACTTGGCTTTCCAGGGAAATGTGGGCATTTCTCTGTGAAATATATTGTTGTTAGTTGTGGTTCCACCTCCAGCAGCTAGTGACTTTTGTTTTCTGTGACAATGAAAAAGTTGCTCTGTGTATCCCAAGGTAATTTCTGCTTGCTTCTATATTTCTGCTGCTAGACATGTCCCTGAATCAGTGCTAACTCCATGCATGACACCTCTACAAGGAAAAGTCAGTTGGGAAATAAGATGTTCCCAGAGTCCACAGAACTTTTGTGTGACTTGATGTGATCTTCTTCCTGCCTCCTCTGATCACCTGTCTATATGGAAATTTAGCTGCTAGGCAGCAAATTTGAACCCATCTAAGTCTTCATGGTCTTCCCCATCTTTTTTTAATCTGTTTTACACACTGTGTCTTCCACCATTTTGCTTCATTAAGGTGCATTGGGTGCAGGTGCCCAGGGACTGTCAGGGGCTTCAGGAGCCTCTGAGAGGAAAGGATAGGGCTGGCCCCGGCCAGACACAGCTGGTTGCAGCCATCTCCAGTTGACCCACCGCAGGGCACAGGTGAGCCCTACAGCCAACATGGTGGTGTTTCTCAGTAAATATATTTAAGGAAGGGCAAAAATGCTACATAGGGAGAGATGAAGGAAGGGAAAAAAGGTGTGAGGAATAGCCCTGCAGACAGCAAGGTGAAAGCAGGAGGAGGAGGTGCAGAAATTCCTCTGCAGCACCTGGAGAGCCTACAGTGGAGCAGGTTTATCCTGAAGGATTGCAGCCCATGAAAGGGCCCATGATAGAGCAGGGGAACAATGTGAAGAAGGAGAAGCAGAGAGCAAATTTACAGAGTAATCCCATAATTTGCTGTTCCCCATACCCCTGCACTGCTTGAGGTGACAGGAGGCAGAGGAGCTGGGAGTGAAGGAGTGAAGTTGAGCCCGGGAAAACAGGGGGAGGTGGTGGAGTAAAGGTATTGTTTTAATTTGTCTTCGTTTCTCACTATCCAGATCTATCTTAATTGGCAATAAATTAAATACATTTTCCTCAAGTCAAGTCTGTTTTGCCCATGACAGTAATTGGTAAGGGATCTCCTTTTCTTTATCTCGACCTGTGAGATTTTTCATCTTATTTTCTCACCTTATCCTGTTGAGGAGGAGCAGTGAAAGAGTAGCTAGGTGGGTGTCTGGCTGCAGTACAAGCTCAATCCATCACAGAGGGTTAGGCAGAGCAGCAGCTGAGCATACTACAGCCCAGATCAATGGGATCTGTTGCAGCCTCCACTTATCCTCTGGACAGTACCTATACTTTGGGAGCAGGTCACGGCCAAGCTAAGTCAGCAATACGGACAGAAAAATGCTTGATTCAAATGACTTTGCCTATTTAAATTTACTTTTGAGCCAACTGTCCACCTAACAGTTCAGTAGTTTTGATCCAAGGAGCATTTTTCTTCCTGAGGTAACGGTAGTTGCCTAAATCCTCTGCACTAAACCCCTTAATGAAATGTTTGACTAGAAAATGAGAGTTATATTGTTTAAGCTACTTTGTGCCACAGCTTGTGGACTGATGTAGGTGAGCGTATATGCTGTTTTTTCAACCTTTCCTTTCTTCTTTTAGGGAAAAATATGTTTTATATTTATTTCTCTCCAAGTATTTTGGTACATTATGGCATTTCAGAAATAATTGGTAGCAGTAACAGTAGATCTGTAAGACATTTTTGTGTCAGCACCAATTCCACACCCTCCCTTCATGATCAGTGAATCTCTTTTCTCTTCCAAGCCTTTTTTTTTTTCCCCTCAGAAACATTTCCTAAAATCTGTAAGTTCTTTGTCTAGCTACTTTGACAAAGAAATATTATTCTTAATATAAATACAAGTTCTATATAGTTTTCTGTTGAATTGTATGTATTGTTTTTACTCTGTACCCAAACAGACTTTTGAATTTTTATTTTTTTTTTTAGTGCAGGAACACTTCCAGAACCAGTTCTCATCATATATAGTATCCTCCGCCAGACTGAATGTTGTTTAGGCTGTTATTGCTTTTGCATGGATCTAAAGGGCAGAAGGGCAAAGGAAGCCTAACCAACTCTTGCACAAGTGCTAGGTGTTATGGGGTCCCACACTTCTCTGAAGTAATACATCCTTTTTGTAGTACTCCTCTCTGCATTGTTGAAGAGGGCGCAGAGAAGAACAACCATCCACACACACACCTCCCATCAAGCATACCATAGTAACTGCATGCTGCACAGCTCTGAGAGACACCGTGCCAGCCACAGGCATGATGCCACATGGACTTTTCTCAGGAGTGATTTTGCTGCTCACTGCCAATACCACAGAGCTGTTCCCTAAAGGCAATTGCTACAGTACTTCCTATTTTTGTGTTTTAAGTGTGAGGTGATGGCTCTGTCTGAGTGAGCGGGAACCATGTGAACATACATAGGAAATTTCTCTCTTGGCTCTAGGGTAGTTGCTGCACAGGGCAAGTCCCAAAGGTTTGCATTTGTTTCTAATCAACAAAGTTTGCACTGTAACAAGAAACATAAGACACTCTGCTGCCATGGGCAAGGCTCATTATACATAGAGGAGTTCACACACTCCTTTCAGAAGAACTGTTAAGAACAAGCAGAACAATGTTATACCTTGCTGGACAGTGTTAACATTTGACAGTGTAGTAAGTTATAAATGACTATAAGACTTCTTCCACAGACACTTTCTGTAACAAATTGGATCACAATAACCTTAGAAATTTATCTTCTGCTTCTTCAAAAGAATGTTGTCAGAAAGAAACCAAACATAAAAGCCACATGATACTCGCAGTATATCTGTCTTGTTTCTTCCTGAGTCGTAATAATTTCATTTCCACCAATGCCACCTCATAAGGGAGAGAAAAAGTTTCCAGGAACAGACAAAAGGGAGAACAGATTCCAAACTGTGCCAAAGGAAAGTCTGCTTAAAAGTCAGCTGATTTTTATTGGGTGTAGCCTAGACATTGGGATCCACGGAAAGAAGAACGTCAGACTGAGTTTATCATCCTCTGCCAAGGCATTCCCAAGGTCTAGCTGGAGCTGGAACAGCCCTGGCCTTCCACCAAGGTTTTTATCACTTTAGGGAAACAGATCAAGATAATTATTTTAATTTCTTGTGTTTTATTGAAATCAATTCCGCACCATGACCTTCAAGACAGTTGGATCATATTAAACATTTTTTTTTTTTTTTTTTTAAAAAAAAGGACAAGAAAGCAACTTGATTCTGGATAAGAGGAGGCTCTTTTAAGTATTAGAAAGACCAAATATTTATCCTCAAAATTTGTATGCAACATGGGAATCCATCTATCTTTCATTCACTTACACAACTTTCTCCATTTGGAAGAATTCTTTTCCCTAGCTCCTCTTGCTCCTTCCCCTGTGCCCTGTACTCTTCTTTTTTTTTCTAGTTTTCTAGTTTTTCTTCTCTGCTCCTTCTTTCTACATTTAACAATGCTGAGAACTAGCCTTACAGTGCTGCACAGAAGCATGATATTTAGGGACTATCAGTGAACTTTTAATATGGAACTGATGGAGAAGAAAACCAAATCAAAACAAAACAAACCCAAACCAAACCAAAACACCACATTAAAATAGCAACTCTATGTCTTCACCAAGATCTGTATAAGGCCCTGTTCATTGTATTTACAGCTAGCTTAAACTGTCTTTAACTCACCAAGAATTTTCTGTGAGTCTGCTTTGCCCACCATTCGATCTTGCTGCTGGTTCTAATGAGAGGTCTTCTATGCATTCAGGCAGCAAAATATCTGGAAAATATTCCTCAGTGAAACAATCTTTCCAACATTTATCTCATGTGAGATATATGAGAATATCACCCAAGCTAGGAAACATCAAAGAATGACAAACTCTGAAGAGAAATTGAAATGACTGGAAATGTTTAACTGAGAAGAGGGGCAAATACAAGAAGATATCATAAGCATTTGAAAAATAAAGAATTGTGTGAAGTAAATATATTGCAAGCTTCTGTTTGTGATAGTCGATAACACAATAATCATGTATATCTAATGATATTTAAATGCAGGAAGTTTTAAACTGATGCAAGCTTTAAAAATTTATGTAAGGTATAAGTACAGTGGGAAACAAAGAGAGAAGCCAAAAATTTAATCAGATTCAGAATAAGACTGAATATTCATATGCATATCCAGAACCATTTGATAACAATAAAAATGTGTTGCGTAATATAGACCAAGATTTGAATTGGTGTTGAAAGAAGAGAAGAGCTCTTTACACTCACATCTGCCTAGTAGGTCACTCTGAGAGAAATCTGCCATGTGTTAAAGGCAGAAAGCCTTGCTTTCATTGCCTCTAGTTCTCACCCAGTATGCCAGTTCCTATTTTTTTTGGCAGTGAGTGAACTTACAACTGAATGTGAAAGGATAGTGACCAGAAGAAGAGATAGTAGGGACCTGTGCTATGTTAGTTGAAATTGAGGTAATTTTCTTTGCAGTTAGAATATTTTCTTCTTAGTAGCTAGCACAGGATTTTGATTTAGTGTGAGAATAATGGGATAGTACCATGGGATAGGGTTAAAGTTTTCTTCCACTAGCTTTCCAGTGTTTGGGATTCGATAGGAAAAGAATGTAAGAACTCACTGGTCTCGTGGCTGTTGTCAGGGAAACCAAGGACTTTCTCAAGTTACCAGCTGCAGGTGCAAACCAGCTGGGAGGGGGCACAAATGGAGCAGCTCCTAGGTTGACAGCCAGGCTGATCAATTCCATACCATCAACATCCTACTCCATACATAAGTGGGAAGCTGCTGGGGACGGCCCTTCTGCTTTGATGGCCACAGTCCGTGAGGGGTACTGCTCCTGTTCTTGCTCCCATTGCCTGACCTGTGACTTCTCTGCGTCCTACTGTTGATCTCCACATGTTACTGGAGAGCAAGAGCAAGTGTCACTGTGCTTGCAGTGTCCATCCCCTGGCATTCATTGCTGGGAATGTGCATTCCAGCCTGTAAGTGTTGTTTTTTATCACTCTACTTTTATTATTATTCTATTAAATCTCTTTCCATTTCAACTCATGAGTCTCTCCTCCCATTCCTTTCCTTCCCCTGGGGAAAAAAAGGCAAGGAAGAGTGTCTGTTTACTGTTTAGTCACTGCCCAGGGTTAAACAGTAACAAGATCCTATAGTTGCAAGAGAATAAATTGTGAGTTTTCTTAACTTCTATGCTCCTACTACTGAACTATACCAAATATACTCCTGAAGTGTTGTTAATGGATGCATTTTTAGAGCTTGCTGATATTAAGACAAACTCCTGACTAAAAAAACTATAATTGTACCTTGAAATCTCTGGACCTCCAACTTTACAGGGGAGACGATGTGCTACAATAAGTGAAGTGCTTCAGAAGACGACAGTTCCCAATCTACACATGTTCAACTCCTTTTAAAACCTATGTTAGGCTATCTAATATTGAAATCTGAAGGGAAGGGAAATCCTCAAGTTAGTTGTTATGTTGTTGTCAAGACAAGACTGGAAGGACTAAAACCAAGAGTAAGCAAAACATCCTCCATACTCAAACAAACAAACAAAAAATGCCCTAAAGCAAAAGTTAAAAAAACCACCTCTTTTGAACTAATTACTCCATTAAATAATTTCAAATAGGGCCTCTGCCAGACTCCACTCCCTTGTAGTAACATAACTAGAATGATTCACTGAGTCAAGAGCTCAGAGGTTGCCAGTAACCACTGTATGTCATACGTTTTTCAGATTCAGTAGGAAATAGCAAATTAAGGATCAGTTAAATCTCTTACATACATGAGGCCTTCAATGGTATAGGGTAGTGAAGGGATCATATGTGCTTGTAACTGGGATGCTTCAAAACATTCTATACTGACAGAGGGCTCAAATGGTTTGTGGAAAAAGACATTTCTCTTTTTACCTGTATGGGACACTCCCACACTGTTCCTACTGTGACTTTGACCTGTTTTTCTCTTCCCACCACCCAAAAAAACTATTTCAGATTGCTGGTAATACCAGTCACATATAGTTTGTGCCTTTCTACTCTTTTTCTGAACCTGGAAATTAACAGGTGCAACACAGTGAAGGAGGGATATTATTAAAGCTTTTCCTATTTAGTGTAATTCCATTTAGCTCACAACACTAAGTGCTTCAGAAGCTAGTATACAATCATAAAATAATTTAGGTTGGAAAGACCTCTGGAAGTCCTGTTGCCCCACCCTCTGATCTGACTATGAGTAAATATTGAATTAGAGCAGATTGCTCAGGGCTGCGTACAGTCAAATTTTGAATGGTTCCAAGGACGAAGACTTCACAACCACTCTGGGAACCTGTTCCAATGTTTGACCAGCTTTGCAAGGTGTTTTTTTAATCCAATCATAATTTATTCTGTTTTAACAAGCCTTTTGATTTAAGAAGTCTGGAGAAAGAAACAAATCCTTTTATTGCTTCCATATGCCCTTTTGGAAAACCCCCATGAAGTCCCCACTGATTTTGCATGATAAATAAGACTTTTGTTTGGCTTGTTTTCACTTGGTCCTATTCACCTTCCCTTGCCTTCTCCACATTTCCAATTTTGACACCCCTTAGCAGCTACAACACCACAATTTTGGGCCAGAGATGCCGATGGCAAAACAACTTGGTGCCGGAACTGTTTCCCTGTGAAAGACTTCAGAGAGCTCCAGCCTTGGCTTTAAGGGCACAGCCTGCATTTATAGTTGCTGGCTGTTCTCAATCCCTTCCCCAAGGGAGCAGGAACTTCTTGCAAGATTAGCTGTTTAGCAGGAATCTGGCAGTGGTCTGGCTGGCATCAGGGTTTACATACTATACTCAGTTGTTTGTTAAACCACTGCAAACTGTTTTCTTAATATCCTGCATTTGCTACAGCTCAATAGCTAGATGAAGTTCTAGTCTTGACATTGTTAATTTGAGCCATGCCACCCATAATTAAAAAAAGAAAACAAAACAAAACAACAACCAAACGACCAAAAAAACCCACAAACAAACAAAAAAAACCAAACAACCAACCAAAAAAACCCCAGTTCTAATATAGAGAAAAGTCCAAATTCCAGTTTTTAAAGATGCCAAGTAGTATGAGTCTGTTGAAACTATTAATTTAACAGAAGTGAAAATAATTAATACAGCAGGCAAAAGTGTTTTAATGTGAACAGTTTTAATTTTTTTCCAGATCATTTGGCAATAGTTTAGATGGGCTGGATGTGATGGCTTAATAAGTCATTCTGGATAGGGAAAAAGTCTCAGCACCACTAATACTGCTCAGAACAACCTAAGTTGTGGAGGGATCCTCAAATCTGGTAATTCCTCCTTTCATCTGATATAATGGCTGCTCCAAAACACATCATCATAATCTGTGCATTAAACCAGATTTTACCAAAAACACAGTTAAGAGACCACCACTATATGAGCAATTGCCGTGAGAGTTAAATGTCTATTTTCTTCATTGAGGAAACCAATCATGGGATATGCTGTAACACATGCACATTGGACTTTGCTACATTTTTTGTTCTTCCCCTAAGGTCTTAACTCTCCATACACACAAATACAGAGAAATCTGTTCTTCACTTTCAAACCACAAGACTTCTATAGAGTCATTGATACTTCTGTGAGAGAACTAGATGGACTTGAGAAGACTGGATAAACAGCTCCTCAGGAGATTTACAGACTGTAATGATCTGTGGATAGAGAAACCCTTCTGATTTTGGAAAAAGTTTGTCATTAAATAAAAGAGAATAACAGCAACAAGAAGAAAAATGTACTTATGAATGGATTATTAAAATGTTTTTATTGGAATGGTGGGCAGATCCCTCCCAACTCTCTTGCTTCAGAATGCCAAGAATTCAAATACATGTTCATCATGAAAATGTAGGATAAGGAGGTGAATCTGAACTGCAGGAGAGGTCAGACTTAATCTCCTCATTTTCTGCCCCTCCTAGACATGTCCAAGAACTCAGTCCTTTTCTTTTCTTGCAGTCTGCTGCAAAATGCCCTGATATGATAGTAAGGAATAGGATGAGTTTGTCCCTATAATGCAACAGAAGAAAACAAAAAAGTTTAGAAAAATACTTTTCTGATGGCTCTGCGGGAATTAAGCATAGAGGATGGTTTGTAATGGTTTGGAAAGGTCCTTGACAATATTATTGTGCTAAAAAATTTATTTCTCAGCTACATTATTCACATTTTCTTGCAGTAAATAATAAACTCTCATTCCATCCAAAAAAAGTCTTACTCCTGAAGGCATTACTTACTTATATGACACTCTACTGGTACAGAATAGCAGGCATTCAGAAAGCTCTTATGCTAACAAACCAATGAAGGTTAAAATCTCTGCTATCTTTCTTATCTTCTAAGACCACAGTATTCACTGGGTGGAAAACAGTGAAAAAAAAATCAAATACTTTTAGCCTGTTTTGTGTAGTCACAAAAACAATTAATGAATACATACATGCATGCATGCATACATACATATATACATATATAAACTCTCTTAGAAAATAAGTGAAACAAATGTAATAATTGTGGGTGAGAAAAGCTGATCCTGATTGTTTAATTGAGTAAAATAATAGAAAATTAGACTGAGGCTGAGGTCCAACTAAGAGGTAAATGAAGGCCTGTACCTGAGAAAGGAAAGAAATACAAGTAGAGAAGCCAGAAACAGAAATGGAATATTTTCTTAGTGCTTGTCAATTAGCAGAGATGCCATTGTGACTCTTCAGTTATGTAACTGCAATCGTAGTGATGTTATACCACTGGAAAGACATGAAAAATAGACTTCCTTATCTCTTAGTATTTTTCTTTCACATTATTCCTGTACAACAGAAGTCCAAGAGTAATATCTGTGTTTATAAGAGCTACGGAGATCTACTATTAAAGTACAAATCATTGAAAAAATGCAGGAGAAGATCTGGTAGAAAAGGTGCTGCATGAGTTATGTGTGAACAAAACCAAAAAAATCAGATAGCTCACTGATCTGGAAATGAACCTAGGAGTTGTCATGGGGAAGAATGAACTCACTACACAGCTACAGTAATAAAGGAAACTCAAATCACATGGCTATCTTTATAGGGAGAGTGAATATAAATCAAATAGATGTTCTGTTTTTACTAACCGAACTCATCTGAAATGCAGCAAGCAGCACTAATCACCATATCACAGACAAGATACTATCATTGAAAACAGCACCGGGAAAGATACTGACACCAACAGGAGGATGGCTACTACCTTTAAATGGTTTGGAAGCTTGTCTTATGGTGAGAAAAAAGGTTTAAAATGGAACTGCAGAGTCTTTAAAATAGCTATGTTAAAAAAAAAAATATATAATCCTAGATCACCAACATTTTTTAATAGAAGTTGAATTTCATTCTTAAAACTACGATTATTACTTCATTTGGAAACTTCATTTTCCTATCTTTGATGTGTTACAAAAAAATCCAGTCTTTATCTGCTTTGTCCGCTGCCTAAATGGACTGATACTGTGCAAAAAAAACTTACATTTACCTTCTCCCATTAGTAAAAATGTATAGAATTATAATAAGAACTTCCTCAAACAGTTACTTGCAGTTTGTCAACATTTAGAATTTATAATTCAATTTTATTTGGGATGTTTGTGAAAATTGGTTTTGGTCCAGTATTAAATGGTAAACTTAAATTTGTTCTAAACTTACTAAGCTTTTAAACAGAATTTTTCTAGCATTAGTCAAAGGCAAATGAAATGATAAATTTCAAATATGACCCATTTATCAGTCTTACACATCAAGCCAAATCTGAGAATATATGTTAAATGAATTTGAAAGCTTGTAATTGTATAGTTTAGTTTCAAAACATATGTATTTAAACTTTTCCCTTATTTCCTAATATGATGGGGATATTTACTCTATTGTCATTGCTAGACTTCAAATTCTAGGAAGCAAGGATTCAATATTCAAATACCAAGTCAAGCAGCAATAACTTGATATGTTTTACTGACAAATCTAAACAAATTAATAAACAAAAAAAATTCAAATCACAGAATATGTAATGTTAGGTTATCAATAAATAGCTGAAAAATAAGTTTACATGAAGGATTACAAGCTTCTCAGGCAACACGCTTCTGTTCTAGAGAGCCTTCAGTAAAACCTCCATGATTTTGGTTTTGTAGGATCTACAGCTTAAATAGGAAAAGTTGAAAAAAAAAATGTCCTCCCAAAAATGTATAAGGATCATTATTTTCTTTCCACTTCTTTTTTAGGTAAAAACACTAATTTTAAATTGCTTTCAAATCTTTGATATTTTAACTAGCTGCCAAGAAACAAATTTTGAGAAGTACATCCCATCCCTCCCACTCCTAAATCCTGAACAGAATACTATTCTCAGGTGAAATATCACCATTGGGCCCAAAGAAATCTTAGTAGGCTACTCCAGGTGAAAACTGAGCAATTATTCAGTCTTATCTAGAGCAACAGCTTAAAATGTGGAAGTCTGTTACTTTGGAACAGCTCTAGTTTTAACACTAACTTTAGGAATAAAACCAACAGTTGTGCTGTTGTATTTTTCCCCATACACATATTAAGGTGTGTTTAACTCCCCTTCCTAAGACCTACTCTTTCCATTACGAAACTAGTATTAATCTTCTTACAAAGTAGAAGATATTTCTGTGATTTCAGCATGATGAGGGGAACTGACATGACTGATATTCACCCCTGGGTGAGGGCATTGGTAGGAGTGGAAAGTTAATGAAGAATTAGGTGTTGGATCTGAGAAAGATTTCTTAAGAAATTATTTAAAGCATGTAAATTCTTTCCTCTGGCAACAAAATCACCACCTGAGCTGAAGGGATATCAACAAGGAGAGTAAATCACATCTCCTGCCTGCCAACTTCTCACTCAATGACTCCCAGCAAGACAGCACAAAAATAAGCCACCGTACATGAATGTTGTTCAGTTTCTAAAACAAATACACATGCAATCAAATATCTTCATTGTATAAAATACTGCAGACTGAAATCTCCACACCTACTCATACAAGCAGTGTTTTACTCTGAGGAAGGCAAGTCCTCCAGGATGAGGGAGAATCAAGGTTTTGTGGCAACCTAGTTGTAGGTTCCAGCTCCCACCTGGTTGGTGGGGCAGGACTGAGGTCTCAGGTTAAGACCTTAGACGTGTGTTTCTCCTGCCTAGTGTCTCACATACCTCTTAAACTTACTCTGGCATTGCACACAGTTTTCCAAACATAGGCTCTGTAGACTAAACCTCTGATCTGAGACAAAGTCGTCTTCTTAATCAGCAGTAGATGTTTTCAAAAGGAAATAGTCATCCCAGGACCCTCATGCTCAGTGTGCATAGCTCAAGATCCCACATGTATTTTACTGGTCACACAAAATCTGAAGTCTCCAAAAAGGTCTTAGAGACTTTGACTGAAATGGCATCTAGACTCCTATCTTCCTTTAAATTAATATAAAGGTTTGCCTACATCTTCTTTATGTCATATTGAAACATGAATGAAGACTAAGATTCAGAAATCCAGCAAGGAATAGAACAATTTCTAAGAGCAAAGACTTGGATACCTCCTGGTGCCTGAGGGCTAAATCCTGGTGTTAGTGAGTCCAGCATGCTCTCTCTGTTTCTGGGAGAGAGTTCCTATACTCTCACTAAACAAAGAGGTGTAAATTCCCAGAACTAAGTTCCCAGAGTTCAGGATCCAACCAGAAGACAGACAAACAGCAAATAAACTGTCAAAACACTTAGCATAACATAATACATGAGCACAGGAGCAAAATTCTTCCCTCTTTGGTTTATGCCTTTATTCATCAGGAAGGAAAAAAAGAAGTGAAGGCTATTTTCAATGACTTATACAGAATTTCTCTTAACGAAGGGAAACTTTGTTGTCTTGTCACTCTCAAGACTTCTTTAGGTAAAGATAGAGATAACCCAGAGATGTACAAAACAATCTGAGTGTGGGTAGAGTGTGTTATTCCCATCAGTTCAACCACTTTTGTCAACAAAACAGTGGGGTCCTTCCTGCATTTGTCACATCTGTTCTATATGACAACAATGAAGAGAATATGAACACAAGATTTTATCACTATTTTCCCTAATCTTCTTTTATTAGAACGTATTCATGTATTTTCAGAGACTAGGGTCAGGCAAGATCTGTTGAGCTCTGAGTCACACTGTCACTGGTCTTTACACTGAAGTGTAGAATTTAGAGTAAAAATAAATTATTTGCATCCAAATCAGAGATTAGGCATTAAACAGCTCAAAGTACCATATGCCAAATACGCTTCAGTGCCTGATGAACAGTTCCTGTGGGTGCTGCCCTTCAGACAGGCAAGTCACTATCCCGACCCCCTGGAACTCATAAGCTGTTGATGGGACAAGATAAATTAAATACAACAGGCAGGGAACTGTGCTTCAAACTTTCTTCATCATGCCTGAAATCTCATGAAGTTCATTACAGAAATGAGGTTCGGGGGTTTTATTGTGTTTTTTTTTTTTTTTCTCTTCACAAACCACAGAGAGACACAATTAGTTGTTGGCTAGGCAGACACTGCCCACAGCTAGAGCCTTCTTGGCAGAGAATATTTTCTGTATGGGAGTCAGTCAATTACAGCTTTGTTTAAATTTTCAATTCATCTCTGCATAGTAGGTTAGTTAACTGTGTTTTGCAAGTGGCAATTTACAGTTGGAGACAACACACTTTTTCCTAAACAGAAGTCACCAAGCCTCAAGGCACTGTATTCAACTCTTATATAGCTAGTATATTCAGCCTGTATGGTCTATCCTCAGTGGTTAGTGTTGGTTATTTCAAGCTTGTTGTACAGAAGTTCCAGGTTCCCTGAAGCAGAAATTTATCCTCAGCAAAAGTGACAGTGTAGCAACACATGCTTGGAACAAAAAAGGCAGAGAAAATAACCTGTGCCTGGCAGTCCCAAGGAAGAAACTTCTTTTTTCTGTGCTCATTATCCATGAATCTTGTCACATTTTAACTGTAGGAACAATGTGGGTATGTAAGTATGATAGGTATTCCCAAATGAATGGCACAGTAAGTCCAGAGTGTGATTTCCTGAGACAGTCTGCCCTAAATTAAAGCTTGGGTATCCGTCTGAAAGTAAAATGATGAGATCATAGGAGGTCTGAGAAGCAGCTGGATGGGTATATCTGTGTGTGTTGGCCCTTGGGAGAGACTGAGTATGCCAGAGCCAAACTGCAATTAGTCCAACTGAAGAGCAGAACTGATTTAACTCCATAAGATACAGCTCATGCTCAAAATGAAACACCTGTGCTGAAAGGAGGCTTTCCATGGAGCAGAAAACAGACCGGATAAACACTGAAATTCTGTTATCCAAAGAATTACTTTTCTCTTATTCATGTGAAGAACTAAAGAGAGTTTTTAACAATCAGTTATGCTGCCTCCTCTTCCCTCTTCTCCATGAGATGTCATCATCTATCTCTTGCCAAAGACATACTCCTAACTAACCCTGGGCTCAAGTTTCTAAAAATGCACAAATGTTCAATGGAAATGGGGCAGAAATACAGATTCTCCCTCTCCTGAGTGGCCTTATCACTACCATACAAAGTCACATTTTCACATTTTATCTCCTTCTTATGAAGAACATTTAGCAGGACTATGAAAAGGGCAGCTTTAGTGATGAAGCCCATGGAAGACTAAGTGGCAGTTGTGACATTCACCAGGGTATGGGAGAGTCTTTCAGAAAGTCATTGGAGTTGAATCTTCCAAAACCAGGACATCATCTTTGGTGAGTGCCCTAAATTCTAATTTTTCCAAATGGGAAACTGGGTCTGAAGCTCCAGCAATCAAAATGTAGGTGAAAATGTAGGCATCTTTAAAGCACACCAGGAGATAAACTGGGGTTATAATGGCTGAAGTTTAAGACCTAGGCACTTACAGGTGGTATTTAGCACATACATTGGAGGAGTTCATTGTCTGATTTACTTATTTGCATGTGTGAAGGAGGATGGTGTTTGGTATGCAGGTGCTTCAGCTGTTTTCTGTTACGTCAATACACAGCTGTTGCCCGGTGTACTGCTAATAGCCAATATATGTTTTTGTTCTAGTTTACTGTAAATGGGTACAAAGGTGTCATGGCTGCTGGCTTTAGTCTTAATCCTTGAAGAAACAACAGGGTTTGTAGAAGGAAGGAAGGAAGGAAGGAAGGAAGGAAGGAAGGAAGGAAGGAAGGAAGGAAGGAAGGAAGGAAGGAAGGAAGGAAGGAAGGAAGGAAGGAAGGAAGGAAGGAAGGAAGGAAGGAAGGAAGGAAGGAAGGAAGGAAGGAAGGAAGGAAGGAAGGAAGGAAGGAAGGAAGGAAGGAAGGAAGGAAGGATCACAGTGATACTCTTTGACTACAGACACCTCAGCTGGGAATACCCTGGCCTCTCTCAGTGCAATTTCTGCATTCAGCAGGCTATGTCACCATTGCTGATCAGATGTTTTCTTCTTTCACTACTTGCTCTGTGAACCCTCTAGCATGCTTTCAGTGAAGCAGGTCTCCTTCATGAGCTAGGGCCCTCTGTCTAGAAAAGAGTGTATGTTTCTTAAAACAACTCTGTGATAAAAAATGTTTATCACCACATAGTTCTGCAATTTCTCATGCATCTCTGATGAGCTCACCTGCCCCATGTTCATTAATCCATCTCCCTCAGGCTGCTCTCAGCATGCCGGATCTCTGGGGAGTTTTCTGCAGCTGCCATATGTGGGGGAAAGAAAAAAAAATCTATGGCTAAAATGTTTTCTTCTTCTGCCTCTCAGTGTAAAACTCCCTCCAAATAGCTATTCAATGCATGTCAATAACTGGTACAAAAAATTTATCTGACAGAGCTCAAAAGAAGAACAGTTTTAACAAGTAAGAAGGGAGAATGACATAAGTTACTTGCTTCCAGTCCTAGGCATACCTAAGAAGTTAGTTGCTAAAATTGAAATATATTTAGGTCTCTAAATTTTGTTTTTCTTTTTGGCTCCTGATGAACTCCAAATAGTTGACATCATAAAAGATAAAGAAGTTTATAAACCCTATAAAATCTTAGGTTTATTGAGTTAGTGATGCAACTAAAAAAATAAATTATAATGTAAGAAATCCAACTACATTAATATGTGTGCTTGCATTTAAAACTCTACAACACTTTTAAACCATATTTTTCTGTTAAATATCCAGGTAAATACATAATATTTGCTGATAAAATGAAGCATAAATGATCTACTGCCCTTTCTTTGAAACTTTTTGACTACTTTACAACCAGTTTACCTGACAGCCATTTCCATCTAATCAGAATAACCTATGAGCACTGCAGTATCTACAATACCAGATTTGTAATCCAGTTAAAGAGTTGCTGTTTTGCAGCAACAGAAGATGATCAACAGGCTAGAGAAATTATCTCTTCTTACTTTGTTTCTTGCTCACTGTCTTCTTGTCCAAGGTGTGTGAAAAACGGACTTCAACAGAAACGAGCTCGATCCTGGGATTTGTGGACTGGGGCATTGCTATCTTTATCTCCCAGACTGAACTGCACCAGTAGCAGCTACTTGCTTTATAGCTTTTCTATGTACTGGTTACAACAAAGAAGCTGACCTATAATTTTCAGTTGACACTCGTATGTACGAGCTCTGATTTTCTGTAATGCTGTTTACTTCAAAGAGTCATTTCAAGACAGAGTGGTAGAAAATACATATTTGCAAACAGTATACTGCAGAAGGTATTTATTATTGAAGTGGCAGAATATTTGCCATTATTGTCTGACAATTATTTGTGTTTATTTGTAGTAGAATACCAGTCAGTGTTTCACACTAACTGTGCAAATACTGGATATCACTCCTAGTGGGTGTCCACTGGCCAGGTGGTTCCTACCTCAAATGGAAGTTGTTATTGCTTTGCAGCTTTAGGCTCCTCAAGGTATGAAAGTGGCTTAAAATATTTTCCATATAAAACACATTGATAGAGCTGAAAAGAGCATTTTAAGCCTGATGAACAGATCCATTTAGTGGAAACATAGATTGCATTAAACTAAAACTAGTGATAAGAATAGTAAAATCCACGTGTGCCTAAATGGATATGAAATAAATTTAGGACACACACATAGAGTAAAACTTAAACAATGCTCTGCACTGCGCTACTGTATTCATTATAAGATAGCTGGCAATTTTTGATTAAAATTCACAGTCCCTTGTAACACATATAGGAATCATTACACAAAATCTAGGGATGGATTTGTCAGGTCTTTTAAAAGTACATATCAGCACTCCATTCTTTGGACCCTTTGTTGTGCAAGATAGTATCTATGTATTTACCTGAGTTTGTTTTGTTTCCTCTTTTGCTCTGTGTTTTGTTTGTTGGTTTGTTTGTTTTGGTTTTTGTTTTGTTTTGTTTTTTGGTGTTTGTTGTTGTTGTTTTTGCTAAGACTGCAAAACTTTCAAGAAAATTTAGCTAGCAGTTGAATCTGTGAATTAATATCTAGACTTTCTGCCTAGATAAAAACCTGCTTCCTTTCACCTACTGGTGACTTCCAGCCTGCTCTTCTTTCTGCCCCCCTAAATCAGTCAAAATGACAATATCTGCTTTCCTGGTAACTCTTTCAATCCTCTATCTGTTAAGAGAGCTTTTAATTATATTGCAAAACTTAAATTTTTGTCTCTCCACTAGGTAGAAATAAAACCCAAGGTGATACTGTTTGAGATTTGATGTTAACATGATAAGTACAATAACCACAAAGGATATATTATGTGGCTTTAGGAGCTTGTTGAAATTTCACAATTTGCCTTAATGTTGTGTATTTGAATAGCACAAGCAATTAGATTCTTAAATAGCATTGGTAAATAAAAATAATATTAAAGATAGATACACTAGCTTCGGTGGTATTGAGTTTGCAATTGCAGCTATTACAACAGCACACATATTTGCCAATTGAAAACTCATCTGTGTTGGAAAGACAGAGGATGAGAGAAAATCCATGATTCAAAGAAATTCCAACTCAAATGTCCAGGGTGTGTCACTTTTCCTTGTGTTTTCTCTGCTACATTATGTAGCAATTTGGAAAGGTTCATAAAAATCTCACCCATTTTGGAATCATAAAATGATAAATAAACTACAAGAAGACTGATGAGGTTGAAGTTCAAGGATAGGAGCAGGAAAAATACAGCATATTTGAAATGAACTAACATTAGTAAGAACTCATCTGTTGCCCTATTAAACATTTATATATTGAAATAACATACAAACTATCTGCACAAACTTTCATTCCCTTTCCCTCTGTTTTCTACAAAGTTTATATTAATAGTAAACTATACTATACTGTACTATATTTTACACCTGAGTGTGGGGGTGATTCTGTGGCACCTCTCCCAAAAAGCTACATAAATTTAGCCAAATATCCAGTCCCTAACAAAAAATTTGCATAATTACAGGACGGCATCAATAAAGTTTTAAGAAAATGAGTATATGATTGCCATGTACAAGAGTTCTTTATTTTGTTGCAAGTAGTTGTCCTAGTTTTGGATGAGACAGAGTTAATTTGCTTCCTAGTAGCTGATATGGTGCTGTGTTTTGGATTTAGTTTGAGAATAATGTTAATAATACACTGATGTTTCAGTTGTTGCTGAGTAGTGATGGACTTCTCATCTCACACTATGCCAGGCGCATAAAAAGCTGGGAGGGGGCACAACCAGGACAACTGACCCAAACTGGCCATACCGTATGACGTCATGCTCAGTGTATGTTTTGGTGGAAGAAAAAGGAAGTAGGGAACGTTTGGAGTTACGGCATTTGTCTTCCCAAGTAGCCATTACATTTGATGGAGTCCTGCTTTTCTGGAGACGTTTGCACACCTGCCTGCCCATGGGAATGAAAAAAACACTGTTGGGATTTTTTAAGAGAAAGCAAAACTAGCAGCTCTCTCTAAACTTATTCAGCGGTTCCTGCATTGACTGAAAAAATACCACCACCCCAACAGCCTACCTCTCTACACGCACACTGCCACTATAATCTGAAACACCCTAGAAGACAGCAGTGCACTCCTCAAACTCTGACCAGGATCTGAACTGTGCAGTCAGGGCCTATGTCCATTTCTAACCTTTGCTGTTAGCAGTTCCCATAAGAATTTTCTAGATTAAATTTTCACTGTTACACGAAAGTACCCCAGCACAGTTCATTTTTTTAATATTCAGTTGTCTGAATTAGACCAGACAAGAACACACAACTTAGAGAGTCCTATCTGGTGTACTCATAGCCTCTGATGCAGGATATCCCCTTACCAAGGGCTGAAGACAGAGCACTGCTCTGTCTTGGGGGACAGTGAGCAGCTTGAGAAGATATGATGCCTCCACAGCATGAAGGACGTGCTGCCACACATTCAGATAGTCTTCTACAACCTCCCTTCTTCCCTGACCCCTGTGTAAGTTAATCTCCACCAACTCTAGAGATATTGCCTGGTTCAGACTCTGCTCAAAGTACTAGAAATATAGCAGCAGTGGTGGTAGGCCCATACTTCTTTGAAAATACAAAGAAGGATGCAATTCATAAAGTCATTTTGCTACTTATTTAACAATTTTAACCCTGACTTGAGAGTTTTTCTTACTGTTAATTTAAATATTATTATGATTGTTCATATATATTATCAGTTCAGTACTTCTTCCAAATGTGAAATGAACAAGTGGAAAATTTCCTTCTGAAAAACTGCAGGTTGTAAAGCTGATGTGGTAGTTTCTGCTTTATTCCTTTCAAATTGTCCATAAAAGAAAGAGATTGTAGGAGATAATTTAGAATCACACCACTACTTAGGCACCTTGTTGGGACATCTCTGTGACTGTTTCTGCTTCTAATTAATGAGTAACAGCACTTAGAACTTAAGAAAGCAAGTCTTTTTGACTACATGAGAAGAATTCATGTCTAATACTTTAATGCAGAAGTGCACAATGGGAATGAGGTAAATCACAGTAAGTCATTTTGATCATAGCCTGAATGTCTGCATGGACATAAAACATCAAGCTTACAGGCCCACTGTAAAGATTTATTTTCATTGCCATCCTCTTCTTTAAAGCATCTTTCATCTGGCATTACATTAGATGGGAGTTAAAAGCAATGCTGATATTTGTATCACCAACAGAAATCAATCAAATATAGTTTATTTCCAATAAAGAATTAAATTCTTATTTTAGATGGTCATATCCATCTTGGATCCATTAATCAAAAGTAAATGTCTAGGAAACCAGCTGAAATTAAATTAATGCCACACACTTTATAGCCACTGGCTAATATCCAGAGTGCTAAAATGGCAATGCAAAATTATAAAGACACGGGCATATTGTTTATATGCATTGGCTGAAATCCAAAATGGTTACAGTAAGTAGGAGAATAAAACATTAGTAACAGGGCCCTCTACTCCTCACTTCAGGACACACCAAGTATAACACTTTAGTTGAGAAGAGGTGATAATTATGAAACATAGGCACACAAACCTCCAGGAATAGATTCCTCATGATCCTGGTGCTCACATCTGGCAGATAGCAGAGAAGAAAGAACAAGAGACATAGACACATGCTGACAGTCTCACAAATGGACCAAAGCAACAGTGGTTTGGCTCTCCTCCCTGCATTGTGACTTTCAGATGAGTAAGGGTGTTGATGGTTTTTCAAGGGTGCTATGCTGGATTGTATTTCACAAAATTACAGGCTGAGCATATTAGCCTCTAACACACTTCTGGTCCTCAGTAGGAGACTAGAGATGCTGCATCTCAGAGAGGCAGCCAGTCTGATAGGTGGCCTTCGTTAGAAATGGTGCTTAGGAGGAATAACCTGTCACCTTCAGTGTCTGGAAAAAGTTGTCTCCAGCTTGATGAAGAGCTTTTCAAGACCTTTTATGCCTCCCCAACCTTTTTCTAATGTAACAGAAATGTAGCAAGGGCATGGACCTCATTTAATATGTTTTAATATTTTATTTTTTAGAAAAAAGAAGTCCTCAGATGTGATGCTTCACCCTGTTTCATGGCTATGCAGTGCTGACAATGCATAATGAAAAAAGCATGGGTAACCTAGGCAGCTTTCCAAAGGTGGGAAAGACATGTCATAAGACATTGAGATTCTTGAGATCTGTATCTGCATCTTAGGGACATCATCCCAAACTCCAGCTGAGTACATAACTCACAGAAATTACAATGATTTTGTAGTCATTAATTTATTTTTCATATTTATTTGCCATTGGAAATTATTCTGCAAAAGCTTAATAATAGATTTGGCCCAGAGAAGCAGAATCAACATCCCATGGAAAATGTTGAGACACTGGAAAACAAGTTCATATTGATTCACAATAAACAAAACAAAACAGAAAAACCCAGGCATTGTTCATGGGATAGGAATTCTAAAATATTCCATTTTGGGAGTTTGGTAGTTTGCTTGCTGACCAGCTTGAAAGCATCACCATTTCTGATTTCTTGAGGCAGGAAGAAAACCGCGATAATTTAAATTAAAACAAACAAACAAATAAAAAAAACAAACAAAGCAAACAAAATAAACAAAATAAACAAAACAAACAACCACAACAACAACAACAAACCCACCACACCACACTTTCAGGTTCCATTATCTATGAACCCATATACTTTACCTTCTTGATAATCACTTTTTTTTTCTACCTTCAGGCTCCTCTGCAGGCAGCACTGCAGTCTTTACTTTTCCTCAATTAAAATGAGAGAAATAGACCAAAGTCTTCAAGGTAAGCTGCTGGGAAAGACACCATTTTGATATTCCTAAGAGAAAACTGCAATATTTCAGTAAAACTGTAATTTTTCCATACAGGATCTAATCTGTTCACAACCAGAGGTTTTTCATCAGGAAAATAACCCTCCAATGAGTCGGCTTTATCCCAAACAGTCTAGACAAGGTCTGCAACTAGCTTCTGGCTGTTAGATAGTTTACATACAATTCACTACCAAAATCTGATATGGAAAACTCAAACTCTGCAGACATAGATGTTACAGAAAACAAATAAATGAAAGTATCTCTGACAACTGTCTGAACACTATCAACACTTCTGTATTTTTATTTCAAAGCTGCAATTCAGTTGTGTACACACAAGTATCTGGTGCAATTTGAGACACTTGAGGGTACCTAAGACATTCATGTGAGCTAGACAGAAATGACACAGGACTTGTGGAAACCTTCTGAAGCAGCAGCTCCAGACAAACAGGATATCAAAGAAGGTGTTGTTAGATACTGATGTTTAGACAGCTGAATACCACTCCAAACCTGCTTTCTATATATAGCTTTTAAGATTTGCTTTTTCATCTCTACCCATAAGTATATTCATGAGAATCTTGCAAAAGTAAACCTAGTTTAAATAAGTTCCAGCTCAATGACTTAAAACCAAGAAGATGAATTTTTTGAAAAACAATTTCTTCTGTAAACTGCTGCCTTTAACAGGGGTTCTCAGGGACGTCTGCGTACTGTCAGTACCCATACAGGCTTTCCAGAAGAGCAGTAATAGGCAGTTCGATAGAGCAGTTGCTTAATATGCTGCAGAGGGGAGTTTATACACATATTTGTATGTACAGGAGGGAGATCCCACTCTATTTTGGCAGTGCAAAAAGGGATAAAGGCTTGCTCCTGAAGAAAATACATCTGGCTGACCACATACACAGTACAGCAGTGTTCAGCTAAGAGGAAGGATTGAATCCTCAATGATCACTTTTCAGAACAGAGGCAAACATTCACTGTCATTTACTGTTACTAACAGGATCACAGAGCATTGATGAAAAGAACAGTCCTTGAAAGCTGTGATGTTGTATCAATCTTTTGATTAATTTCATACCTTTATCGCTACCAACATAAAGGTAGTAATAACAGATCTAGTCCTGGGTTCATAGAAGCAACACCCAGACTGTGTTGCAAAAACTATTTCAGAAGTCTTACAGATTTTTACACTATTATAACATCAGATATGTGCCCAGGACACAGCCATAAAAGGATTGTGGTTGTGTTTTCTCCATTTAAATAACCACTATAAGATAAAGAATATTTTATCTTTTGGGGAAAATACAATGAAAGAGAGATTTAATTACACACAGAGACAACAATGTACAATTTGATAAAAGCAGATAAAGAGGAGGTATTGTGAGACATCAAGAGAAGGTTCCTGCATTTCAGTGGAATGATGTTAGGAAAGTAGTTGTTCAGAAACATGCAGTATCCTGGGGCAAGAGTTGTTTGTGATACATTTGTGATGACAGCAGTTTCTTAGAGACCCAGATTATAGGGAAATGTTCCAGCATGCAGAAGACTTTAAGGCTTTAACAATATGAAAAGAATGGCAGTTGGCTCAACAGAGCAGAAATCCTAAGGGCGGCTGAAGTCAAGGTTAAAGATATTTGGGGTATGGACTAAGCAGTTAGTTCATCTCACATCCCAGTAGAGAGAGCACTTCTACGTAAACAGATAGTATAAACTCATGGCAGGGGCTCTTTATTATTACAACTCGCACTTCAAAGCTACTCTGCTTAACATCACTGCAAACCTCCCCAGAGCAGCTCAGCTTTGCGCTGCCATTCCCTGCCTGTCAGCTTGCCATGGCCCTGTCTCACATTCATTGACCCACAGCAACAGGGACGTTCAGCTCAGCTCCTGATGCAGCAGTAAATGAGCTTGTTCTTCTCTTCACAGCAACTGCTCATGCAGTCATGCTTTCAGCATTCCATTGCATTACCATCACTTGCGTGTCTTGTCTTTCTGCCCCGCACTGCATGTGTCTCTGCTACTTCCCCTGCAAATGTCACTGCATCTGCCCCATCTGGAAGCTTCACGGGCCATCTCCACCTGCAGCACCTCCCTTGCAGGAACAGTGCAGCACCACCACTACCACGTTCCTTGTGGCAGTAGCTCAGCACTTACTTTGGTTCCCTGGTGTCTGGGGAACCCCCGTTTCTTCCCACTACATGTGCACTGCTACAGTCTCATAACTCATGGTCATCTTCCATCCATACAATGCTACTATGGGAAAAGGCAGATTCACCAGTATTCTACAAACCTTTAAACCATTTCTTCCTGAATTGGGCGTAAAACATTCCTTTAAACACAAATGACATCACACATAGGCTCCTCCAACGATTGTCTTTGTACTTCATAAAGAAGCAAACACATAAAAAAATGCATGCACATGGGTCCAAGATTTTAATGACGCTTTACAAACAGCTTTCTAAAATATTAAGGAGACATCCTTTCTTTGGGGACAAAGGTTTGCTGCATACCTTCAGGAGAAGGAGAAGGAGAAGGAGAAGGAGAAGGAGAAGGAGAAGGAGAAGGAGAAGGAGAAGGAGAAGTCATACTTAGATCTATTCTGGTCTTGACAGTCACATGACTTTGTTTCTTCTTCCTGACCTGGCATCTGCAAAAAGAGACCATAGATGAAATCAGAGAATGTTGCAAATATCACCCAGCCTCATGTAAAACCATAATCCCAGTAGGTGTGAGATGGAGTAGAACTAATGATCCTGTGATATGAGTAGCCAAAGTTTCAATCTAGCACACAGATGTTGCAAATTCCACATACAGAAAGAAAGTAAAAACTGCCAATCAAAGAATACAATGTAGTGTATCTGTTCATCCTGCTATCCAGAAACTCATATGACAGTGCTAGAGAATGCCAGACCTTTAACTAAGACTTTTAAAACTACCTTTAATACCATAGCCAATACCTACAAAGCTTTCAGTTTAACTCAAGCTGTGACGAATGAACTCAAATATGAAGTGAACCAAGACTCATTTTTACAGCTTCTGTAAAGAGAAACATGCAAAAGAAACACTTGATGAGTTGCTGCTCTCTACTGGAGAAAGGATGTAAGAATGACTACCCAACAAGAATCACACAGCACATGCATGATTTAGTTGCATCAATTCCCTGTATTGCAAGTTATTCTAGTCTTATCTGTGAGCTGATTTATTAATTTTAAAGTTATTTTAATAGTGACTTTCTGAATTATGCCTGCATAAATAATTTCATACATGATTTCATATGTATGTTTATACCTATCTTAAATTTTTTATAGACCAATTTGCCAGAAATTTGCTGCTGCTTCTTCCTCCTTCTCCCAAACACATACATCACCATATTATGTCATAGTTCATGTAAAACACATCTTTTCTATCAAGGAATGATCTGATTTCCCTTAGGGTAGCATATTCAGATTTTATCAAATAATCCAAAACCAAATCTGGTATATGTGGCACAGGATATAATGATTGACACTAGGGCACTGTGTTGATAACAAAAGAAAGAATTAGGAAAGGAACAAGTTGTCAGGGTAAACCCTATGTGTATGATTACCTTTGGGAACGTGCTTGAGCACAGGTTTGAAGAGACTAACAAAAACAGAAGATAGGGTTACTGAATGGCAATCTGGTTGCCTAGTTAACATGCTTTGACTGGAGCAAGAGACACTTCATTCTCATTAATGGCCATTGATAGAGCTAATGGAACAAGACAGAGATCAGTACCCCCTCCCCTCTGAAGAGAGAGTTGTGAGTATGGAGAGAGGGGATTAGTAACACTATCTTTTAGCAAGATATAACTTTCACCATTCTCACACCAATTCAGTAGTGGGATTTAGCCTGGGTGAATCACCCTAAAATGAGTCTGAAGTCTGACAGGATGGAGGTGACAGTAGCGGAAGGGTGAAATCTATTCTGATGCTCATTTTGGGCTCATGCCAAAAAATGTCCTCTTCAAAGCATCTGCCTTCAGACTGTTAGATCACTTCACAGCCCTGGTGGGAGAAACACTCTCTGCTGTCTGCACCTGACTTGCAACTTAGGGGACGTGTACTTGGCCACTGTATTTATAACCTCTTGCCTAGGTTTCAGTGTAGTTCCAGGAGACAGAAACTGAATTTTCCCTCTGAAGTAAGCTGCAGCTGCTCCTGATTACAGCACCCACCTCTTCCCTATTCAGAAACACAGATGAGTAGGAACACTTTATCCTCATTGACTGCTCCTTCCACCAACCCACAAAGCATCAAGTCCAGTTCAAAGCCCCTTGTGCAGCTCTCAGAGATATGACTGGCTGTGGCTGTCACTAACTGCTTGGCTAATTGCTTCCACTTCCTGTGGAAAACAAGTAGAGTTAAGACTAGGAAAGTCAGAGGAGCAGTGTATGACTCAAATGGAGACTGAAGAAAGAGGAGGAAATGTGTATCTCTGAGTGTTTGTTTAATTGTTTATATCTTCTTTTTTTTCTCAATACCAGAATCAGTAATTAAAAGGTTGTGTTAATTGGCAGTAAAATAAAATTCACCAAGTTGAGACTGTTTTGTCTCTGACATCTTGTACAGCTACCTATTGCGAGGTTGTAGAGAAAACAGGATCAGACACACCTCAGAAGTGCACATGAAAGAATGAGAAGCAATAGAAATGAGCTGGAATACGGTAAATTCTGGCTTAATATAAGGAAAAAATCATTATGAGCACAGCCAAACACTTGAGTAGGTGCCTAGGAAAACTGTGGAATATCTTGAAGATACTCAACTGGACGAGCCCATGAGCAACCCACTATAGTCAGACCTGCTTGGAGCAGATGGCTGTACTAGACAATATACAGAGGTCCTATCCTATTCTATGAACACAGGAAAACCACTTGCAAAAGCTGTTTCCAAGATAACTACTCGGCTGGGATGGTTCAGCCAAGCATAACTAGTACTCTGTGAACATGACAAGACTACTGTCAGTATTAAGCAAGGAATCCAGCAGAATTGCACAGAATGGTGAGGATTTACTGTCTCAGGACTCCTCCAGCTCATGGGACTGTGCTCCACTACTTAGTATGAAGGTGCTCTACGAAACCACACCAAGAGGCATCTATACAGATATAGAGAAATACAAATGACCTCTATTAAGAATATATCAAAGAAACAATAGGTAAGTATTTAAACAGATGCATGTAAATGTGTGGTTATTTATGTGTGTGTGCATGTTGTGCATGTGTGTATGCATGCATAGGTATATGATTTTCTTCATTCTGGTATCTTTACACAACTCTGCCAGTAAAAATTTTAAAGATACAACAGGTCTTAGCATAAATGAAGCAGTGACTGTGCATATCTATTGTTTATATCTATAAGAATCTCATCTATGAGAAAGCACATACACTTAGCAATAAAGGTGAAGGGTGAGTTCTTGTCTCCCCTGCAGCCAGACTCCCTCAGGTTCCCCTTTCAGGTGGTCTGTGAATCACTTTGTTGACACACACTGTGTGTTAACACACACTTTGGATCAAATTTGGTCAGATGCTGTTTTGAAAAAGAACTGGAAAGAAGGCAGAATAGCTCCTGCCACTCTTTATGTCCCTGGTGGAGTCTGGGTAAAGCCCCTATTGAGGAGTTTCCATTTCCTCCCAGATCTATGAAAAGGTAGCCATGAACAGGGAGGGAGGGGGCTGGTGAGGCTCTGCCATGGTCTCTCTTTGCTGATTAGCCAGTTTAATTTAGGAAGTAAGTGTAGTGTGGTGCATCTTATGCAAGCATAATATGACTGCCACACTGTTATACAGTGTCTAGAAGCCTCCAAGCAATGCACTAGTATTAACAGATTCATGAGTAGTTTGGCTTCTCTACAGCTATACTGCATCCTCTCCGATGCAAAGGCCAACATTTCGGCCCAGGAAGGTAGCCAGTCACTTGGCAAAGAAATGAAATTCATAATACCACTAATAATACAGCACATCTGGAGTGGAGACAAAGCACAGCACTCACAAGAGACAGCTGGGGAGTATTCTAGTATACATTCAGGGTTTTGTTTTGTTTTGTTTTTATGTTGGCCCCTCACTCTAATTGAGAACAGGCTTGTGTTGAGGACCTCAGGTGATCTCAGCTCTTCACACATTTCTGCCTGTCAAGAGAAGGAAACAGACAGAACTGCTTCTTGTGCCTTCTTTCTCCTTGTGCAGAAAGCATATTTCTTCCACTAAACGATTTGAGGACCCTTACAGTCCTGACCCAACCTTGGCTCGGTCAATCTTAAATGTTGCTACAACTCAACACAGAGAGGTAATCATCTCTAAGAGAGCTCCATCCTAATTTTTTCAGGTCAAGCACTGGTATCTTGAAATAAACATAGTAAAAACCCACATTCCACACTGCCCTGTAGACACAGCATTCAGGGAAACCTTGTCCTCTGCCATTCCAAAAGCACCAGCAGCCACTTGCCCAGTCCATGGCCAGCTAACAGCACCTGTGCTCAACATGACAAACTGCCTTTGGGAGTTTGGCTTAAAGTAAATTTAACGATCTCCCCATCCTCCTTGTCTTTATTACTGCAGGAAAAACAGCAGTAGCACAGAAGAGAATCACAGCTCCTGGCATTCCTGGCATTTTGATACTGCACACAGGTTTGGTTGTTGTTTTGTTTTTGTTTTGTTTGTTTGTTTGTTTGTTTGTTTGTTTTTGTTTTTTTCTTCAGTAGAGTAGAAGTAATTGAAAAAATTTCAAATGTTTTAGTTACCTTATACTATGACCAGCATTAGACATTTCTCAGACAACACCCTGAGCTTTTGTTCTGGACTTGGTGAAACGATGATTTCTTATCATGCTTCACCCATATGGGATGTACAGGATGATGGAGAGCTCTAGACTGAACACGTCACATTTGTGAATCCCTGTATATACATACCAGCATGTTATAGGTCTCCTGACACATAAATCACCTGTGGACCAGATGCAGTTTGGTTACAAGAGTGAAGTATAATTTGGAGGTGATATCTTTAGGACACTGGAAGAAATCTGCATACAGATTGGTTATTAACATGGACTGCAACCTGGTCTAACTGAAGAAATTATCTTCAATTAACCCATTTTTTCCAGAGATTTTATAAAGCTCAGACATTACAAAAAAAGTAATCATAGCATTCCCTAAGTGAGGCATAACAGCTATAAGAGCAATAGAGACTAACTAAAACCTACTTTCTAGAAATGGTTTTGAATTGAAACATGTATCTAATGTGTATGTTAAGTAACTATAGTCCACATACCTGGCTTGTGGGTGGGTATGTACATTAATTCACCACCTTAGAAATGTATTAGAAGAACAGTGTTAAGGTTTCAAGGTCAAGAATTTAAAAGATAGATGATGTAAAAAATGAGGTAGTGCCTGAAGAACTGTACTTCAGCTCCTTTGTGAGATTGAAATGTGGTAAATTCTGGAACTGAGTGATCCTAGTTTTTTTATTATCTTTTCCTTTTAAAGTACTTCTCTCTCTCTCAGTGCTCAAAGCCTGGGGCTGGTCTGTACTCATTTACAGCCATTTTTCCTTATTCTGTGTATGGCCTCAGGACATGCTTATTCAAATCCTGCTCTGAAGACAAATTTCCCCATGGGATTTCCCACAAGTAGCAAATGCAAATCATCTGCCTGAGTCCTTCAGTGCTACAGTGAGGGAAGGTGAAGTGACACTTGACTGTCTAGTACTTCATGCTTGGTTGACAGCAACATGTCTGAAGGCTTCATGAACATGTTATCCCCAAAAACATCCTTTACCTCTGAGTACAAGAAATAGAAGTTAAAATAAAAAATATTGCTCACGTGACAACACAGTTTGAAGGCCCCAAATATTCAGACTTCTTAGCAAAATTAGCATGCTCTGTATCTAATACCCAGGTTCTGAGATTTCATAAAATCATGGAATCATTTTGGTTGGAAAAGATCTGAGGACTCAGAGTTCCTGCAAAGCTGAAGCCAGGATGCAGAGCCATCCACTGTAGCACCCAATCCTGAGCATGATTCAAAGTCCTGAAAGATGGTGTTATTGTAAAGCTCCTCAGATCCACCCATTGCGTGGACAGCAGCCACTGGGAGTCCATCCTGAGTCTCATATTTGGCAAAGGGGAGCAGAGTCCATGTGTGTGTACTACCATGTTTCTCACATCACGTCTGCTCTAAAATTGCCAAGTGAATAAAAAGGAAACTTAATCATATGCATTTTACTGACACTCATGTGTGTCACCTCAGACTAATTTCAGTTCATGAAGTAGATAACAGCTGCAACAGTTTAGCGTTTCTAGTGTGGACCATTGCATTTTGCCAGTAAGTTGTAGAGCTGTGTGCTGGCAAGGTTCCTGGATTCCCTTCCAGTTCTAGCAGGGAGTATTTTGTTGGCTTCAATTCCTCTTGCAACTAAAACGTGTCCACTTGTTGCCTTTAGGTCCTTTTCTCCTTTTCCGGCTACTTCTAACTACATAATTTGCCTCTGGTCTCTTCCTTATCATGCCTACCCCATTTGTCCTGCTATATCCTTGCTCTCATCAGACGTCTACCCTAATGCTCACCAAATTTACACTTAGTTCTCCTAATTCTTAAACCACAGCTTTCACCCTGGATTGAAGAAGTCAGTTAAATTTTTAGTTCTGGTTCCTGTATCAGAAATTGTTTCTGTGCTGTATAGGAAAATATCCTTGAATAAAAGCCAGCAGCTGCCTTAGAAATCACCTGGAAATTAGGCTACATGACAGTAGTTACTACACAAGCATATAAGGGGTAAATAAAGCCATTTATCAGTTCAATTCAGATTTAGGGACGAGATCAGCATTGTGCACAAGGAGGTAAAATCTTGCCCCATTTGAAATTTCTATGACCTTTAGTGAGACAGGGATTTTTTCCTGTAGTCTGTACTTTTAAGTTACCAAACACAAAAATCTGTAAATTAGGAGTCTCTAAATGCCAGACATCAAGAATTAATCAATCTGTGCTCCTACCTTCTGTACTGTTTTCCTTTACAAATCTGAGCTTCATATAAATTATGTTATGTACCTCGCAAGTGGAGTGTATGTTCCTGTTCTATGCCGTTTAGAAATTCCCAGTAAATTCTACTCATTTTGGTAAGGTTACTTTAAGAGAAAGGCACTATTTGTTGCAAATCCACCAGATATGTTCTTAATAATTGTGTCTCTTGGAGTGAGAGTTTTACTCTACTTCCAATTTAGAAAGAAGAGGAAAAGTAAATCGTCTTGCACTTCAAAATGGCTTTTTTAAAGTCTTAAAGTCATAACTCCCCACTTTTATTGCATATGCAATATATTTATACCCACTTATTCTTGGCTTACAATATATTCATGGCCCAAGATAATTAATGCCTTCAATTCATACCAGTTTCCAGGCTCAAGCTTAAGAACATTACCTATGCCAAGAGTTACCTATAATAAAAATCATTATTTTTTGACAGGAGAAAAATAAATTGCTGGCATTTAATACCTGAGGCCTAATCCTGTGTTCACTCACATCTATATAAAACGAAGGAGTTCAATGAAATCAAAGGAGTGATACAAGGAGGAGACCGAGATGCAGTCTTGATCCTGCACTGATTTGTTACTTCAGTAGTCATAGGATGACTTGAAATAAGGAAGTCAGGCACAGTTGTCCTTCAAAATGTTGTTGTTTTTTTGTTTGTTTGTTTATGGAGGTTGTTTTTGTTTTTTCCCTTTTGTTCACCATTGTTGCTGTCCCCAGGCCATTAAATGCCAGATGACTGTTAAATGTCTAACCTCAGAATAGTTCCCAAAACAACCAGCACATTGACCGAAGACCTCAGCAAGTCAGCGTCTATCTAGAAGGGCAGAAGTCAATGACTGGAAACCTTTTCCTCTGTTTTGCAGTTCGATCCATGACTTGGGTGCAGCCAAGTGCTCCTTCCAAACAATCCTCAAAATCTTTTTCTAAAAGGAAAGTCACTAAAGTAATTTCTCCCCATAGGCAAGCATGCAAATCTTAAACAAGATTCTTTGTTTCCAGATGAAAGGAGTGGCTCTTTTGTCAACAGTAACTGCTGTTTACATGGGCAGTTTTGTTCCAAAAGGTACTTAAACACCCCTTGTACCCAACAGCATGACAGAATCTTGTTCAAGACTCAATTTCCAGAACTTGAGCTCTACACTCCAAGCATATTGGGACAGCACTCTGCATTTACAAGCAGTCAGACCTGGAAGTCAACCCCAAAAAATTATTTTCTTACTCTCATGCACGCACACATGCACACACACACATTTCATTCTATCCCCAAGACATATTTTGCCTAACCTTACAATGACCCAAATTTCCAATGTGCTTCCAAAATTTGTTGTTTTCCTCAATCTATCTCTATATCTACCAGCAATCTTTCATCACTCTCTTCTCCTACTCAAACCAGAATGTAAAGCAAAGTTTATCTGTTTCCAAGATATTTTTTCTTCTGCCTCATAAAGTTCCTGAAAACAAGAAGCTGATTGTTCATTGTTATAACCTCAGTGGAGACCCTGCTAAGAGAGCTGCCACCCTCAAAAATCTGTTCAATAGCATGGTGTCTGAGGGATATATGTTGTCATATTTGCAAAAAATGCACACAAAAATACTGAAACATATTTCAAAAAGAGAATTTACTTAGTTTTGTCAGAAGTCCTCAGACTTAATAGTCTGAAGTGGTTTGCAAACCTGATAACCTGAAGTCTTGAAGACCTTTTTCTTACTTCTTGGTAGAAACAATTGCGACTTGTTGGCTACATATAGAACAGCATGTCAGGTGAACACAAAACTGCTATGAGAGATAGAAAATCATCTGACAGGTGGATGGGCCTCATGCACAAGAGATCTAATGATGTGGATGCAAAGTTAGTGTTCTTGTAGGTAACAACTAAGCTCAGGTTTTGTATAGCCCAACCATGACACCTTTGCCAGTGTCACCTGTGGTGTCACATAGGGCATTCAGCTAGAAAGTAAGGAATTAGGTATAATTTCCTTCCAAGTCTGAGGAGGCTTAAAGCCCCATCCCAACACTTAAAAAGCAGATCACCAAATAATAAGCAGGGAAAGTAGAAGAAGTGACGTAAAGAGCAGTGTTGCACTGAATCGCTTTAAAAAAAAATAAAAATTCAAGACTCATTACCTTGAAAGCAACTTCACTCCATGGCATTCTGTTTAATCGTGACCACTTTTCCCTGTCATCTAGCTAGTTGTGTTTTCCACCATGTCAATTACTTTCCTCTATCAAATCACACCAGGGAGAGCTTCCACATGATTGCTTCAAAATAACAGCAGGAAAACCTGGATTTTTTTCAGTTCACTGTCCATTAATATAGTTAGTTATCTAACAGAATACAAACATTTGACTTATCACAAAGACAGGGAACAAAATCAAAATAAAGCCACTGTGGTGAAACCTGTAGAAGTTGTGGTTGGAATAGCTCTGTCTTTGCCACAAAATATGGATGGGCAAAATCTCTGGGATGCTATCTATGTAAACTGATCCAGGCCTAATCCTCCTTTATGTGAATGCTCAATTTGGCAACATGAAAGAACTTAAAAATAGGTACAAATAACAATCTGGTTTCACTGCCAGGACAATATGACTGGGAAAAGGGGACCTTAGCATCAATGTGACCCTACTCCTAGGTGAGTGGAGTTGTTTCTTTCACAACTGTTTGTAAATGCATGTTTACATGGCTCTCTGCAGGCAGCTGAAAGTGTTTGCCAAGGGCTGGACATGCCCCCACAGGGCTTTAGCAGGGACTTAATCAGATTACTTGACTTTGCTCCAGTCTGAGATTCAGCAGTTCTGTTGTGTTTCAACTTTTGTTATGCTTAACTCGAGGAAAAGGTCCCACTTTTTAAATAACTTTGTTTCTGAAAACAACATTTTAACCTTCCTTGAGTCTTCTTAGTCGGTTTTCTAAAAAGTGCCTGTTACAAGGAGCTCTCTAGTCACACAGTGATAATGAGCCATCAGGCCTCAGTGGAAACCCCCACATTTAACTTACTAACACACCCCTGGCACTCCTCTCCTTCCCTTCCCATAAGCTTCCCCGTGCCAACCACACATGACATTTCTGCTTCTGCCCTGAGGGTACCACACACCCTGGTGCACAGGGGTAAAATGCAACCCTCTGGAAGGATTAAACGAGTGCAGGGTTTCTGATACCAGGCTTCTGAATTTGGAGGTGTGAACAACTTCTCTCCTGCCGCAGCAGTCAGGATCCTCTGGGCAGTTTGGACACTCCAGCCCCCTCCTCACTGCTTAATCAAACCACAAACCCCCTGTCAGCGGGTGCATTCATTACCTTAATCTGCAACATGTGTGGGAGGGCAGATTCCACACTCTGTAGTCACTACACCTCTGCTCAGGCCTGATTTAGAAAGTTTTCAAACACAGTCCTCTCAGATCCTTTCTTGATTGTCCGATCTGCCAGCAGCAGTGACATTTCTGGGTTAGTTTAGAGCTCCGTCTCATTGCCCAAGTGTACCCTCCACAGCTAAATTCACTGCCAAAAGCACTCAGTGGCCCAAGTCCTTAAATCCCATTGTTTCCCTAGAGCCTGCCTAAGCCTTGCCCAAACAAAAACCATAGGGTCTCTGAGGAAAGGAGTGGGGGTGAGGGGCTTAGCATTAAAAGGGATGGGCATGGCAACAAGCTTTCAGAGATCATGTTTCCCCCAGACTGACCTGAAAGTACTTCATTCACTGCAGTTTGGATTAAGTGGTATTAAGAATTGCCCAACATACATAAGGCAGAGACAGTTCCAGGGCGCTGTTCAGACTGGCTGCAAGTGTGGCTACTAAGCTGTAGGTATCTGGCCTAATGGGATACGATACATAGCTCCTACATGACCTACACAAGCTTCCCAGTAATAAGATGATACTTGGGATCCATCAGCTTCCTCCGTTTACATAAAACTCTACCTCAACCTTACTTTAAAAGGAGAAGAAGGAGAGGGGGCATAAGAGAGATTAAAACATTTGACTCCAGGTTGTTGTTGTGACCCCCTGTGACTTTCTGAAAAGGATTTAAGATAGTCTTATCCTCTGCTTTTCCTCCACCACGCGTGCATTTCCTGCTGTACACTGTAGGGTGCAGTCATCCCCTGTCCTAACATCTGGACTCTTCTAAATTTTGCACGTCATAAGGACTCTACTTTTTTGAGGATGTTGCACACAGTTTGGGAGAAGGAGCAGGTACTTGCAGCCATGTGAGGATCCAGTGGCTGCTCTGCTGCCAAACAGTTCTGTATTAACATCCTCACCCTTGTGCCTTACCCTATGGCAAGGATTTGCTGGGTGAATAAAGAAAACATCTTCTTACATTTGCTTCCCTGGACAGCATATCAGTATAGCAGCAACCCTAGTTTGTCTTTTACTATGGAGTATCCAGAAAGAAGACACTTCACCCACTGGGTGCCCTCAGCTTCACAGGTAGTGCATATCTCTGGGCTCATATACATAGACACGCAGACACACCAGACTCATTGTGTCCATTGTCTGGAAGAACCGCCATCACTGTTAATGACGATGGGTAGGCAAAAGAGAAAGGCCCAGAGCCTTCCTCCTTGCCTTTTTTGTATTTCTGTGTGCGGGAAGTTCTGATTTGTATGAAGGCAAGAATGATTTCAAAAATGGCCATTAAAAACAAAATTCTTACTCAAAAAGAGTTTTTCAAAACAGTTTTGACTCATTTGGGAAACATCCAGTGTTTTGATTTGAAACTGTTTGATAGCATGAAGACAAATAGCACTTCATAATACTGATTTTTCCTCAGTAATATTCTCTACAGATCCCAAATTAAGTTATGTTTTCTTTTTCCTGGACTTCAATTCAGCAAATTATTTACTGTTTGATTTCAGGTGCACTAAGCCTGCTTTGTTCTACTGCTTCAGTTTAAAATAACCCTAATCTTCATGCCCACAAACATGCCTTTAAAGCATACGCTTACACTGCAACCCCTGTTCACTTTCTTTCACAGGCATCTCTCGGATCACACAAATCTTTTGTTCCAGTATGTTTTCTGAGAAGGCTGAACGTTTGCATAGTTATTTGAATAGGTAAAGAACAAAATGTCCTTTAGAGAACTGCACAGTACAAGAAAACTACCTTTTTTTTATTTTTTTTTTTTTTACTGTTTATTTTATTGTACCAGTCAGAACAGCACAAAGAAGGATTAATCTAAGAGAGTCATAGCAAAGAAACCCAAAATACAGGGCCAGATTTGGTACTGACACTAAGTATAAAGGCACTGATAACTGAAGAGCTTCCTAATAGTTGAAGATGGAGAAAAGTCCCATCTAAGTGGCGTAGAAACATGAAGGAAGGAAAGAAAAATATTAAAGAATTGGAAATAAAAGCCAAAGTCAAATAAACTAGTCAATTGAAGAGTGTAAGCAAATCTTTAGGATTATGAGGCAATCTTTTTTTAATTTTTTACTATTTATTTTGCAACCTCACAGCAAGCAATCTTTAGCAACCCAAATGAAACTATATCAATTGTTTTCATATATCACATGGTTGAGCTGGAAGCCAGAAACCCCTACCCTATACATTACAAAGATGTACTACTTGACTAGCTGGTATGTCATCTTCTACATCGTTATCTGATAGGTCGTCTTCTTGTTTTATAAAACCAGATTTAGCTTACTGAGAATGAAAACAGAGAAGAGCAAAGTGAAACCCACAGAAAATTATTTTTATATAGTACAGTTTCTTTGTTCTTATCTTGGTATTCTTATAACATGTGAGAAAGAAGCTTTTCTGTGTTTATAAAACCTATTGTAGCATGTTTTTCGAAAGAAAAAAAACAGGATAACTGTAGTTAAAATAAATTAAGTTAAAGTACATTTTCAGAAGAGATCAGACAGAGTTTTTGTAGGGGGGAAAAAGGAAATTTAAATCAACATGTAATTTTATGAGACACATATATAATTTAAATTAATATATATGTAAAAATGTCACATTTTGTATAATATGTACACATTCACATATACATACATGCATTCAGAGACATAGGTATATAGATACACACTCTCTATTTTACTCATGGCTAATTTCAGGTATTGAAAATAGTACCGTTTTCTAAAACCTCTCCACACTTTTAAGCCAGGTTCATTCCCAAAGCTGATCCACCAAAACACTACAAGGAAAACACTTCCATGTGAGAGATATGACTGTGCAATTGTGCAGCACTGACAGGATTGCTGTGCTAATTCTTCAGTCCTAAAATCAAGTGTCACAGGCATGGAAAAAAAAAACCAAAAACATTTATAACAAGAGTTCATTTGACTAGTGTTAAAAGCAACCAGTATAAAACTACAACTTGAAAAGCTTTTAAACTACCTTTCTAAAATAGAAAGGTGTATCAACTGACTCATTTTATAAAGTGCATCCCAGTTCATGCCAGATGCAACAAGATAAGCAGCTAGTCATTCAGTTCTAAAATCTAAGTTGGAAACACTCCTTTCTTCCTACTCAAAATCGTTAGGGGAAAATGAAAATAATTCATTAAACAAAGCTAACCAGAAAGATAAAAACCAGAACAGACTAGAACAATTCCAAATACGACCTAGTTTAGATGAAAGGCCAATGAAATATGGAACCCAACCCCATATAGATTTACCTGGCTTAGCCTGTGAAATGTCAGTGTAATAGACCATTGCTGGAAAGATAAGTAGGGCCAAGGTCTGAAACAGAACCCTTAACAATGAGAACTTTGTTAGAAAATTTTCTATTCTATACGTATTTATTAGCTGCAATTTGCTTCATTTATTAATAAAATCTTGCCCTGGATTCTTGACTGATGTCATAAGAGCATGATGTCAGTTTATTCTATTCTAGTAAGTCTATATTTTAAACTACACTTTGAACAAAATAAAACTAAACCTATCTTGTTTTTTAAACTGAAAAAAGCTTCACCCAACTTCCCAGATAACCCTTGTTGCCAGGTACAATAAGGCAGAGAAATTTAATGCAATGGACATTTCCAGATGGTGAATCAGTTTTTTAGTGATAACCATCAGTGAAATCTCCATAGTACTTCAAAGCGTGTGTGGAAAGCACTGGGTGTTTGTGTCAGGGAGAATAGATATTAGATCTCGTTATTCCTAGTAAAACCACTGGAGAAGCATAAAAGGTGCCCTTTTAGTGAGCCCCAAATAAAGACAGAAAGCCTCTTCTTACAACAAAAAAATTGTATTCAGTCTATGCAGTAGGATATCGAGTGACCTGGATAAACTATTGTGCCTGTTCCCCAAAAACGTACATTTCTTTTACACTTTTGTTGAGGGATTACTTAGAGGACACAGGTGTATTCCCCATTCAGCATGTATTATGGCTTTGAAAACAAAGGATCTTTCTCCAGGCTGACGAAGCCCAAGCTATGCATTTCTTGCCTAGCCATTTGAAGCAAATAAAAATAGGAAGAGGTTTATTGCAACATCTACTGTAAAGTACTACAATGGTAAAGAAGCCAAGATAGACATAAAGTAATGTCATCTAATGGGACAATTGTGTTTAAGAGGGAAAACTACTTTAACAGGTTAAAACTATTAGTCTTCCCTGAAGTGAGACCTGTGGAGGGACACTGGTTCCTTCACAATGTAGTTGTATCTGAAAATACACTGGGGTCAAAATAAGATTGTTTTCTGTTAGTTCATAAACCTGTAAATCCAACACAGGCAAGGGCACTGACACACCTGCTTCTGCTCCAGCTTCAACTGAAGGATCAGTTGAAGGATCTCTTAAGATCTGAAAACAGGGCTTACATGAGTTTCAGCAGATGCTTGTAGTTTTTTTTCTTTTCCTTTGGATGGGGATGTGTTTCATCAAGAGAACAGTATATGTAAGCAGGTTTCTATTCCTGCTCATACTGTAACAATACTCTTTTCAGTTCTAGTTCCTTACTTTTGTACAACTCCCATTACAGCTACTATGATTAACCAGCTACTATGAACAGTGAAATCCAAGATAGAGAAACATTAGCACAATCAATAAAGTGGGAGAAAGGAGACAAAGAGAAGTCTGGCACTTTATTTATTAATTTTTTACAATCCAGGTTGAATCCTTGGAGGTGACAGAGAAACACTGTTTTGTTGACATCCCATACTCTTTTCCATTGAAAACACTATCTGCTTGATGCAAAAATGCAGACACTAATAGAATAATCACTATGCATCAGGTATTATTTGTATTTCTGTAGTAAGTCAGATGTTACATGTAGCTGCCCACGTTTGCTATCCATAATGCTTACACTAATGTTGCTCAGATCATGGATTACATTAATGCAAGTAGATGATCACTTTCTCACCTTCTCCATATCTTCTAGATTTGTTCATGGCATTTTGCACACCTTTAGCTTCAGAAGGCCTTGCTACTAGGAGTTGTTATTTACACCAATGTCTGAACTTCCAAAATCCTACAGTTTTTGATGGACATCAGAGGAACAGTTTTGTTTTGTTTTTAATTAATGGACAGTTTTTAAAATGCCAACCTGATTAAAGAGATGTTAACATCGTTGTTAACATCTGGCACAGCCACAGAAGTAATCTGTTCTACAGAACAGAATTTCCTTTCTCTGGAACTTCAGCAGTGATGGGATTCTGTGACATCCTCATCATTCCTGTTATAAAATCTTGCTCAAAGCAAACAGAAATTAGACAAATGAATAGTAGGCTGGTTAGATTAAGTTGATTTATTTCCATACAATCTTATTAATTAAAATTACTGTGTCCTATGAGCTTTAGGTGACAAAACCTTTAAGTACTAATAAAATATTTCATTACATCAGCTTTCATAGCTAGAAGCAGTTGAACAATTTTCAGTTATATAAGTGTGATAAGCCTGCAACTTAGTGTTCATGTTTACAAGCCAGACCACTTAAGATAGCATATTTAACATTTCCAACTATGCTACATCTACAATAATGATCTATAGCACATACTAATGCATGATTCATACTATGTTTCAACACAACAGAAGTGATGGGCTATCACTGCATGCTGCTGCACTCCACTTTGTAGTAATAGTACTGAGAGCAGGCTTATTTAAATCCAGTGACTTAAGTCAATAACTCAAATCAAATTTATGTAAATTACTGATTTTATTTGATTTGATTTAACATCACTTTTATCAAGTGTGACAGCCTTGGTAGAAATCTGTTCAGATCTCAATGTCTTTATGTTCCAAGCATGAAAATTTAAAATGTGAAAACTTCAAAATTTTGAAAGCTGGTTAACAACATTAAAAAATATCTACAGGTAATGAGTACTATATTTCTTTGGAAAATATAATCCTTTGAAATGTCAAGAAAACAGCAACAACCTTGTAAAAATCTAGTAACTGTAATTACCATTTTTCGCTCCTTTCAGTTAGGCATGAAAAATTAATGTCTGGTTTTGTTCTTTTCTGCTTTTGTTTGTTTGTTTTTGGTTTTGTTTGTCTTGTTTATGTGGTTTGTTTGGAGGCTTTTTCATTGTTTTTGTTTGGTTTGGTTTTCTTTAACCACACAGTAGTCCCTGGACACAACAAACACAAAATAGATCATTTTCAGCCTCTTTTTGACACATCTATAGTTAAACAGTCCCATGTTTTATTAGTTCCTTCTAAGTACCTGGGTTTGGGAAGCTTACGGCCTCAACTCCAATATCTATTTCCAGAGCTGACATGCCCTTTTTCCTTTCTTAACAGGAAGAAGTACAGAGGTTTTCAGGAGCAGCAGCGGGATGTGTCTTTTCTCACACAGGCTGCTCTTACCAGCACGTAGTTGTCCAGTCAGGGCTAACGTGACAGGAATAATCTGTAAAGAGGACATGTCTTATTAAAGTTATGGCCACCCACTTTGCTCCCTTACTCTATCTGGCTTCCCACATATCTTGCCTGTCAATCCTTTCTTGTGCTAACAGGAATAAATAACAAGCAAACATGAAGTGGCAGACATAGCATTTCCCTCTCACCATAGGAGTAATAAAAAATGAATTTTCAGACGTGGAACCAACAAAAGATCCCTGTTATTAAGTTTGCAATTGATTTTAAAGGGACTACAATGGGAAGCTGAAATTCAACTTTCCCTCACAAGCCAGCAATAGGCTTGTCCCAATAAATTGGTCACCATTTGTGGTTTTTTAAGAGGTGCAAAAAGACATTTTTCTACTGTTTTTGGTTTCTCTGGTTACTTAAGCAAGTTACGTATTGAATTTAAGTTTTTATGGTTCATAGCATCACATTACACAAACACAAGCTTGTATCGATGCACCACAGCCTTACGACTTTGAGAAAAATAAGTAGAAAGAAAAAACCCTTTTGATGTAGCAGTTGCTGAGAATTCCTCCTGAGGTCACTCATCTGAAAAACAGCTCTCCATTTGCAGCAAAGACGGGCTTGCCAGGGGATATTTTTAATGCCTTGGATAGTTTATATGTAAATATTAATTGGTAGATCCTACACAAGCAAGTGCAGCACTAACTTTTCACTTGCTAACACTGAGTAATCCAGTGTGTCAGCACCAGTTGCAGAGGCTTCTGGAAATTTGTACACACTGGGTTCATTACTTCCAACCCCCCCCATTCACAGCAATATTGCAGGCTTCCAACAATTTTCACAATGAAACTATGAAAAGTAGAACTTGCAGAAGGCATCCACATCTGGACTTTCTCAAAGTAATTGCATGTAAATGGGCCAGGGGGAGAGTATTTAACTACAAACAACGTACTGTGAGGTGATAGTAAGCATTCAGCTTAGGTACTTGAAACAAGCACGCAATAATCAGCAGCAATCTGTCTTGCTCCAGCTGTAGATTCAAAAGGAAAGATTTAAGGAGTACACTTAGTCTTCTGTACACTAGCACAATCCATATGTGAGTATAAATATGCATATATGTATATATACGTCCCTACACATACAAAAGTCCATTGGACTGTGAAGCCTGCATGAGCAACCAGCCCAGCAAAAATGACATCCCAGCTTTGCAAGTAGTGTGTGTAGGAAGTAAATGTATTGTAGCTGTATGCTCTCAGATGTAAAACTCAATGTTTGAAATACAAAATCTAAATACCAGGGATGTCATATAGGGACAGCAAAGAGCAAGGGCCTGTTAGGTTGACCTTGCAAAAAAGCTATTGAGGTGGGAGGCAGGTGATAGGGGACTTCTGCATCCATGATTATTCGTCATCTCTTCACTGTTTCTGGCTCTAAGGGCTGAGATGTGAAGGACCATGGGTGGGAACAGAACACACAAACCCATGGCAACGGCAGTAAGAGGAGCTTTAATGAGAGCAATATTCAGTGCCTTTGACACCTATTAGTGAAATGATGATAAAAATAGTATTAGGTGAAGTGAATCTGTAGAGAACGTTATTATTTATACCAAGACAGTTGAAGCAACTAATGAACTATTTTGTTTCAGCTGTTTGGTTTGTTTCAATTGTGATGGCTAAAATAGACAAAAATATAATTGTCATCATTTCAAGCCATTAACATCATTTCAACTGACATCATTTCAAGCCACAAATATGCTTGAAGTGGGCAGAACTGAGATTACAAATTCAGGTGCCTGAGTTTAGATGGCAAGTTTTGGAAAAGGTAAAAGACTCACTCAAGGTCACATTTATAATTTTTGGTGGAACTCAGATTAGACTCAGGATGGTTTGGTGTCTTACAGTGAGTCACTTCAGCAACTGTTTAACTTGGGTCGCAATGTAAAAAATCCAATTGTTTTGATTTTTTTGTTGGTTTGGTTGGTTTTTTTGTGTTTTCGTTTTTTGTTAGATTTAATAATAATGTGGAGATACCCTACCTTCTGTCAGGAGAGGAGAAAATTTTTTGCTGCTTAAAAATTGCTAATGAAAGAAGAATGGGTCTTTAAGAAGTCAAAAAGGACTTCTCAAACAGATTTCACATTAAAACAAGTTAAATTATTTAATAATCTTATTCAGAACCCAGCTTATCCTTCTAAAGTGTTCTCCTGAGAGCACAGCTTCACCAGATGCCAAATCACTCCATGTAAAAATGTATATCAGATCTTAATAATATCTCCAGTTCAAAACCAGAGATACACATTTTCTTTCATTGAGCATTTAATGCACTTTTCCTAAATAAAAAAACATCCTCTTGGTACATTGTTAGACTAACGTGTTTAGGACATGTTGTTTTTTGTTTTTGTTTGCTTGATTGGGGTTTTTGGGGTTTTGGAAGGTGTTTGTTTTGTTGTTTGGATTTTGCGTGTGTTTTGGTTTTGTTCAGGTTTTTGGTGGGGTTTGTTTGGTTAGGTTTTTTTTTGTTAATTTTATTTATTTTGAAGGCTACTAATACATGCCTGACCTCAGAAAAATATTTTCTCTAATTAGAAAGTGCTCCTAGCTAGAGATGTCAAGTCATACTTTCAAATAAGGAATGTCAAGTTAACCCAAAGAGGAGAATCTCTTAATCCACAACTTGAATCATATCAGATATTTTATGTAACCAAATATGTACTTAAACCAAATTGCTGTCCAAATCCAGGAATATCGGATTATTTACTGGAAGTGAGTCCATAAAGAACAATCTGACTGCCACGTTTTAGCCTGAGCAGTCCTTACTATGAAGAAAAGCTGCACATGCATACAGGAACAAAAAATGCTTTCACATCTTCCCATAAATCCCAAAATAAAATTATAAAATAAATAAGATACATTGGGAATTTGTGCGGAAACTGACACACATAATTTAATGTTCTGCTATAGCCAGCATAAAGAGTCCTAAACTTTCCAACTAGCTTGGACTTTCCAAACTCACTGTTGTTTATTTGCTGATAAAAGATGCTATTCTCTGGCTGAAATAAGGACAAGAAACTTCAAGTGGAAAATCTGTGGGTCAATGGCAAAGAACATTCTGTGCTTCAAGGCTTTTATGTCCAAATGGGAGCTCTGGTTTAAGGGCAGAAACGTTATACAAACTGTGTCTGGCATCTCATAAAACTTGAAATCTTTGGGTAGGATAAGACAATTTCTTCCCAGAGTCCCACAAGAGAGTCTGAAACCTGGATGTGAGGACAGGTTGTGGTAGATGACTTTGAAAAATCATTGCTATTAATAATAGAGTATAATAAATAGTCCTGCAAGGAAAGGTGTACAGTTACATGGAAACAGAGAACAGCTGAATAATATTAAATCAACAAGTCAGTCTTGTGACTTCACCGGTCCTAGTATTTGTGAACTCACGTATCCTGGAGAAGACCTATCATGTTTTTCTCTTGTTTTGCTGGGATTTGGGGACCAGGCACCACCCCCATTCCTAGTCCATTCACTTCCACCCCCTCAGCATAAGGCTAGAGTGTCAGAAATTCATTTAACTGAGAGGCAGGGCAAGGGCCATTTTCTTTTTCACCCTCAGATTGCTCTATGATCTCCAAGGGCTTATTTAGATCCATCCTTGGTTATTATCGGCTCCAAGAGGAGTTGCTCTGGCCCCTTATGGACCTTCAACCCTACTTTTTACATAAAAGTACTATCTTACACTCTATTCTAGAAACAGCTAAAAGACTACAGATAATTTAATGGCAAATATCTGCTTGAGAAGAATCAAGAACAATCAAACCCAATATTTTTCCTTTTAGCAGCAACAGGCATTTTACTAGCACAAGTAAGCAGTAGCAGATACTCTAAATGTATCTCTTACTGGGACAAGGTTTCATATATGCTTTCCTTGACAAATAAATCCAGATTAACTAATTCATGTCCATATCTTAATCTGCCTCATATTTGAATGACTCCACATTAGAGTCACACACCAGTGAGTATAATTGGGAGTGTCTGCACTAAGGCTATTTTCAATTAGGTCATTGCTGGGACTTGGGAGCTCCAATCTGTGGTCCTTGGGGTTACACAGACCTGAGCCTCTCTCAGAGCCTTTCCTGGGGACCTGTACGAAGATCCTTCTACCTCTTCATATCCAGAGGAGAAAGGAGAGAGTTGTTTAACCTGTGTCCTCCTTGGAAAGCAGCCAGCTCACCGGATCAAGCAATAGGATTGCTTGGCTTCTACCTTTTACCTCAGGCTACATGAGAAACTCCACATATGAAACATATGTATGCTCACATAAGTGGTTTAAATGAGTGAACAGAAATGGGGTTAAAGAAAAAAACTGGGCAAGAGCTTTTTCAAGGCACACTGAGGAATAATTAGCTTGTTGTAGTTACTAAGCAACATGAGCATTGATATCTCAGGATGTTTCTTTTAACATGATCTAATGCATTTTCCACTGGAGCTGTTTGCTAAAATTCAAGGCAAATATGTGAATTGCATATGTCAGTTCAACAAGGGTTTGAGAAACCTCTGATGAAATCTGTAGATAGTTGCTTTCTGAAGGTCCAGCTCTGTGTCCCTTGTTGCCACTAGCATTTTGTTGCAGTGAACCACCTTAGGTTACAAAGTTTTACTGATGCCTATACATAAAGAACCACATAATGAATTAAAAGGACTATTGTATGGAAAACAAAAAATAGCCACTATGAGTAGTCAGTAACTTTGATGCTCCTTCATCCTGGATCACTGAGTAAAGTAATTCATAGATTTATTTCTTAAAAGTGTACTGAAAGTTGCTTTAGAACAGAAGAAAAGAACAATTAGTTAACAAAAAGCACAAGGTGAATTTAAATGCCTATTTTTCTGTAATTTGGCATCATTTAAATGTCTCACTTAGTGGAGTGCACATTTATATATTGTGATGTCTCCTGTGGACATTATTTTTTTTTTTTTTCTGGACAGTTTAAGTGAAATAATCAGGGTTTAGTTTCTTAAATATACATTGGGAGAAGGGTTTCTTTTGTGCTCCCCCCCCTTTTAAATATTTATCATTTCTTTTACTGTAATTCAAACACGTAGCTTCTGAAAAAAAAGTCCAAAGTTAACCAGTGAGAGACTGTGAGCCCCCGCCCCCTTGCGCACACACACACTTTTGCTAGATTTTTTTTTTTTTATTTACTAGGAAGCAGTGTCTAGTCAGGAAGCTGCAGATACCAAATAAATCAGTTTAAAAATTGATATAGCAAAAGCTTAGAGTTGCATTTAAGTAGGAAGCAGCTGCACTGGGTCAAGATGTCATTGACCTTTGTTATTTGTTAATAATGTTCTGGGGAATTCACTGCTTTCATAACAGTGTCTGTGAAATGACGTGTGGGAACATTTCTCAGATGCTTCAGTGCAACATCTAGTAACTTGCCCCACAAGATGCACACAAAGAGACAGGATTTTCCTGCAGTGTCTAATGCAGGGGTGTCAAACTCATTTCACTGGGGTCCCCATCAGCCTCACAGTTGTCTTCAAAGGGCCAAGTGTAATTTTAGTACTGTAGGAATGTAATTTTTTTGCACCCTTGGTCTAAGGCAAGTGTGTGCATTCTGGCCATTGCACGTGGTGGGGAAATCCTTCACAGAAGAGGCAACAGCATCATGAAACACTACAGATGCCTGTGAAACAGTCATATAATTAAGCCTTAAAACAAACCCCAGTAAACAAACAAACAAAAACAAAACAAAAAAACCCAAACAAAGAAAAACCCCCCAAAATACAAGAACATAAAAAAACAAAACAACAAACAACCCCCCAACAACAACTCAAAGCCTATGGAGCCTTATTTCAAAAATTTGAAGGTACAACCTTCAAATAAATCATTGCCAACTTCCGATAAAGTAAATTCCCATTAAAATGGGACAGTGTGAGATTAGCATTCATTTAATCATTGGTCTTGAGATTGTTTCACCAGTTCAGTTACCAGTTCACTTTAAATTAACATCACACAGACAAGGTCTAAAATGCTGTAAATTTACAGGAAAAAAAAAAAAAATGCACGTTTGTCATAAAGAGCACATTGTTGGACTTCATCTGCACATAATCCTGCACCAGGTGAGCTGAAAGTGTATTTTTAGATTAATTTTGTTAGCTGTGGTATATTAATTTTGTTAGCTGTGGTATTGTATCCATAAATCTGTGACCTGCATCTCATTTATTCTAGTGGTTTTTTGCACTACTTTAGCAATAAAAAGCAGTCTTGAAACAGGAAACAAGCACAACTGAAGTCAGTGGAATACCTCATATGCTTACAGCACTTCAACACCTTTGAGGTCTGGATAAAAGTGCAAAGTGATATAGACCAGAGCACCACTGTGCTACACACTATGTACATATACATGGTTCTGGCCTGGTGTAGCATGAAAGAGATGAAACAAAAGATAACTACAGCTGAAACGAGGAGCACCAGGAAATAGTACCAGAAGAGAAATTGTTCTCTCTGCTCAATCCAGCTAAGTAACAACTAATGGAAAAGGTGATAGAGGAAGAGAGAAAAGAGATGTGACAAAGCATAATATATGGCATGTAACTCCTCCCACATCTGAAGGACAGGCCAGATAAAACACAGGCTCATCTGTGCTCAAAATTGCACAGTTCAGGCATCTTTAAGTAGGCTTGAACACCTTTCCTTTGAGCTCAGAAGAGACCAGTTGCAAGAGAGAAAGCAGTGCCCTAAAGGGCTCTGGCAAAGCAGCATCTGCGGTTCAGCAAACCTTGTACTCTCTATAGCAAAATAAACTCTATTTCCATAGTCCCACCTTTTACATAGGCTGTGAGCACCTGGGATTCAATACCTGTCCATACTGTTGCAAAACAGTAGAGGAAAAATACAACTTTATCAACAGGAAAAGTTTATGGTCATCCAATGTTAAAAATGTCGTCAGCCAGTGCTAATAATGTAGCTGCACTATTATGTTCAGGGTAATGGCTAGACTGACAACAGGTTCTATCTTTGAAATAAAAAAAAAATAAAATTACAAGACGGAGTTTGAAAAGATTACGCTAAACTTGGGGACCAAGTAACACATCAGGATATTTACATCTCCTCTAAGAAGACCAAAAAAGGAAACATTTTCATGAGCATTTCTGTACAATCTATTTTTTCCCACCACCTCCTATGTACTATAACAATGCATTTGGTAAAGTAGGTGTTCATCCCATACCTCCTGATCAAATTTTGTTTACTGTCTTCTTTCCCAGACTTCATATTAGTAATGACCTCCATAAAGATGCATTCAGTCACTGTCAAAAATTAAGCGGGGGTGGTAATGGGTGTACTGGGGAAGGAGAAGCTGAGTTGGCAGCTGTGTCCTCCAGTCCAGCAGCACATCACAAACCTTTACCTTTCATGGAGCTTATCACTACATCTTGACCTTAGGAAGGAAATGAATCAGAGGTGGGACAACCCAATTCCAATTAGTCACACCCAGGTCAGCTGTAGCCTTGCTTCTAAATCAGTTCTGAATAGGAACCAATTAAAAGTTGAAAAAAAAAAAAAAAAAAAAAAATCTAAGTCTGTATAAGGAAGTAGAGTCTGCCCTCTATGGCTCAGCCTCACCTGCCTACCTCAAGTGGCTACAGGGAGCCCTGTCTGCCTTTGTCACTAAATTGGAAAATGGCAGAGGCCAATTCAAAGCCATCTGACATGTGCTGGGATTTCATGGGCCTCATTAGTTGTTCAAACAGCATGACTGAACCACTCCCTTAAACAGGTCTGCTATTTGCAGTTCCTCTTCTGCACCCTAATCCCATTTCTGTTCAGGATCCTGGATCAGGTCAGCAGGTAAAATGCCCTTTGACTGAATCCTTAGCTGGAAACCTCAATGTATTGTAAAAGCTACTGTCTTGAATGATTTGATCTCTTAAGTCTCATAAAAACAGTATAATAATTTCAGAAAAAAAGTTTATAATAACCCACTGTGGGGGCTTTACATGGTACTTCATAGCATCTGAAGCCTCAGGGGAGGATCTTTGAAGAATTAAAAGTGATTGGAGATGTCTGAGGATTTGAAATTTTCAGAATAGAACACTGTTTCTTCCTGTGATAGCTGATCACAGCAGCCCTGACACATAACATAAGTAACATTGCTAGAGATGGAAGAAGTTATTTTTTCACCAAATTCAACAAATAGATGTCTGTTTTTTAATGTCAAAAAAACTCTAAAACTTAAAACTTTTTTGCATTCATCTGCTAACAAAAAAAAAAAAAAAAAACCTAGTAATGTCAAATAAGAAATAATTTACATTCTAAATGGGGCTAAAATTGTGGGCACTGAATGAGTTATTTTTAGTGGCCAACTTTCTGGATTGACCTGCAATTCACGACAGCCATTTTCACCCGGTTTAAAAGAACATAATGTTCCAAAAGGTGAGTATATGTGCAATAAAAGATCCAAAGGGAATTTTTGATATCTTTCACTGATTCGTCTCTGAAGCGTTTCATTTAACACACTAGTTTGTTACATTCTGACTGTATTAGGAATACAGTAGTATTTTAAGTATCATCATTTTAGTATTTTATACTCTTTTCTTGCAAAAGGCATTCAATAACATTTGCTGAAATCTTAACCTACCATCAGTTTCATGACCTACAGAACAGTCAGACTACATGTTCATACATGTTTTAATGTTCTTTACCTTGCATGAAGTTTACCAGGAATCTAAATCAGAAATTTGTTTCTTGGTTAGCAATTGATAGGAGCGACTCTATATCCCTGTGCTACCAAAAACTACAAATGATTGTTTCTCTAATTCATTGCCCGGTAAAAGGGTGATGTGACAGTTCCCAGAATGCTTCAACGTCTATTTTAGGAGGTAATAAGAGAGTATATGAAAATGTGCAGAGATGTAGAAATGTTGATAAGGAACAGTGACCATTGACTGGGCCATCAGTTGCACTCCTGAACATGTCAATACCCTTAAATGTAAGAGTGTGGGTGAGGGAAAATGACCACACATTGGTGTCAGGTGGTACCTTCTAGCTGTTACCAAGAAGTGGGCGCTGAGGCAGCTTCCGTAAGCTCACCTCCTGTTTATCCCACTCCTTTTTTTATTTTTGGAGTCTGCATTACTTGCAGTAGTAGCAGGGGATGTTGAAAAGGAATTGCCACATTCAGGGCAGTTTTCCCCACTGACAAGGGTCATGCTTGCCGGTTATGAGGACTAAGCAGACTAAGCTGGGGGAGAGGGGAGAGCCATAGGTGTCTGTACCTCCTGATTCCTTGGGGAGACCATGAGGAGATGTGCTACAGGGCAGTACAAGTCAGAATTAACAACCTTAAAGGTTAAGCTGGAGGCAGAAGATGGTGCTCTTTCAGGCAATTGTAGCATCAAGAAAGAGTGATACCTGCTTTTTGAGCTTGATCCTGTAGAAAGTGAAGATGAAGCAATGACTCAACCAGACTGAGCACCCAAAATGATGCCATCACCATAAGGTGAGTCACAAACAGACAACGTCAGCATACTTTGCAAACCACTGCCTGCTACCACAAACATTCAAAGACTGAAAATCAAGGAATGAGTCTTTCTTCTGATTTTAAGGAATCATTTGTATCTTTTTCATGTTTTCCTACAGGGTGGAATATCATCCATTACCATTCTCTCTGACGCTTTTGAAGTTCTAACCATGTGTTTGAATTTGAGCACACACAGACAAGTTCTTATGAAAAAGACATCTGTCACCATTTCCTAACCTTATAAGCAATGCAATTCCTGCTTTCAAAATTGCCAGGCATCTGACAGTGAAAAGATCCAGCAAAGGCCATGCTGTACTTTATAGGAGGAAGTGAAATCAGTAACTGCTACAGTATCAAAAAGCAAGTAAATTGAGAGGGGCCACATCAACCATATCATATTCAGCGTATAGAGATCCAGGAGTCTAAATTTGCTTCAAGTTCTCGAGGGTAAACAAGTTTGGGGTTGATGTTAAAAGCTTTCAATTAATTCAATCAATCATTTTGCTGTAAATGTTCCTGTAAAAGGTTTGACATTAAATGGAAAATTGTCTTCTCTAGAGGTTAGTATTTTACAGAACTCTCTTCATGCTATATTACTTTCATTACATGATTATTGACTGTATTAATTTGATGTCTTGGCTAATGAAGAGATTTCTTCTCTTTTCCACTTCATTCATTTTCAGACAATTACAATTGTGGTTGTTACTTGCTCAAATTCCTGATTAGCATATCTGAACTTAGTGATACATTTGCCTGATTTTGCAGATTAAGATTTAATTGAAAAATTAATAATTATATTCAGAGATGCTTTCCATTTCACCATTTTGAGATGTCTTAGATTTCTAGAGAAAGACCAGCAGAACAAGAGAGGCTGAAAGCTGCTGGGAGTTACATTTAGGTCAAACCTTTTGTATCTCACATGAACAGTCTCACGTAGCTGCAGAGCCATTCTGAACTAGCGTCAGCCATCAGCATTGTTGAGCCTTGCTACTAGTTGAACTGAAAGAAGCTTTTCTGAAAACTTCCAGGGAAATCAAATACAAATCCTGTTGATTTCACCAGAAAAAAAGGAAGTGTATGATAAATTAGATGGACATGTTTCATACTCTTAACAAGCTGATGGAAAAAGAAAGGGAAATTTCATTTGATAAATAAAGAGACTGAAAGACACACGAAGCTGAGTGGTTTATTTGTAAGAAGGGGTTTCTTTGTTTAACACATATGTGACTGTAACTGTGTCTGAGACCCTTGGCTGGATTAATTTTTCTTTTAAATAATCCCAGATAACAAAGCTACAAGCTAAGAACCTTTTTTTGTACTCAGTTCTGTGAGTTAATCCACATCCAAACCTCCAGCCAAGTGCTGAAGCAGAACCGGAAATAGGTAAATACTCAGGAAGACCTGCAAGACTGTAGGCAAAGAATGGAAGAGCATGTGGGAAGGCACGAAGAACCAATCAGTCTGGGCTGATCCAGAAAAGTACATGATGTCTGATTATGAGGCAGCAAGGCATTGGCAGGACAGCCTACTATTAAAAAAAAAAAAAATTCTGGAATGTAATGAATGAAAAAAAAAAAAAGCTCACAAAAGCTGACAGGCACCTTCTGAAAGTGACCACAATGCTTTAGTTGTATTTCTACACAATCTGCTGAACAGAAGAGAGAACTTGGGAGAGAGATGAATTAGTGGAGCTGTAAATCTGATATGCCAAATCACTTTCAGAAAACAAAAGGACACCCCCCAGCCATCAAAAAAAGCACAGACCTCTTAGGTCATAACACTGACTCTTCATTACAACAAAACGCTCTCACTCCTGTGAGTAAGAATATCCCTGAGCACTGCACAGGTTCTGTCCATCTTGCTACAGGTTGTCCAAAATTGATTGCTTTCCCTGTTGAAATGCTCAATGAAAACAATTTGTTTAGCTACATCCACCTAAATGTTATTACAAAAGGTTAAGTTGTACTGAGTTAACATAGCTAAATTGTGATAAATTTGGGAAACGTTTTCACTGAATCTGTGCAACTGATTTAAAGAATTTTTATTCTTTGCTAAGAATGCAAAAAAATTTGGTTGAAAATATTCTTACTATTGATCACATACAGGAATTGTGAGGTCTTGCTGGACATATTGGTTGCTTCTTGTGCCTACATCCTCATATGAGAACTGGGATCTCTGGATAAACTGTATAATCCATAAAGTGTGCACATGCCCCCACAACCCTTTCCTCTGTGCAGCCAGAGCCTTAAAAAATCATAGAATCATTTGGTTGGAAAAGACCTTTAAGATCCTCAAGTCCAACTGTAACCCTAACACTGCCAAGTCCACATTGAAGTCATGTCCCTTAGAACCTCATCTACACATCTTTTAAACATCTCCAGGGATGATGACTCAACCACTTCCCTGGGCAGCCTGTTCCAATGCCTTACAACCCTTTCCATGAAGAATTTTTTTTTCCTAATATCTAATATAAGCCTCCCCTGGCGCAACTTGAAACCATTTCCTCTCATCCTATTCCTTGCTACTGTGGGACAATAAAGACTTCCAATCTCAAAAATTATGTTCAACTGTTCCAACAAAGCTAGGACAAAATGCAACTGTTTGAATAAGGAAACTTCTTTCCTTTCCATCTCACCCAAAGCTTCACTTCAGAGCTGCTCCTTGCTGTGTGTAGGTTCCCTCTTCCTTTTCTTGTCTCCTACGTCACTCTCCCAGTGCAGGTATCCTGCTTGTCTCCCTCCTTGCCTGCTTCAGCCCAGACCATTCTGTCAAACAATGTACCCTCAGCTGCCCTCAGAAAAGAGATCTTTCTGGGAATTTAAGTTGATACAAAGTGGAGAAACCGTGGTGCATTGAGTGAGCAGCATTCACACTGCCTGCCATGTGTCTTTGACAGAGCAGGTTAATATATTAATACAGCAAAATAATCACAAATTCAAATAATCTTCAGTCTACTGGAAGTTCCCCATGTATTTTTCAAATTAGTTGTGTTCTCAGACCACAGAATAAAACAGTAATTTATCATATAATTCATTTTCTTGTTAAGTATTTCAGTTTGCAAATGCATGTATTTCAGTCTGTAGCCAAGTCCTGAAAAGAAAAAAAACTCATCTCACTCAAAACCATCATTTTTCACAGTAGTAGTACTTTTTTTTTAAATTATCTTTGATCTGCATATGACCCAGTAGAAACTAAATCTTCTTTCCAAAAGTTGTAAAAAATACAGTTACGTGTTTACACATATGAGATTCTGAGAACCTTATTTTGATTCTTTCTTGTTTTGAGTCTCTCAATACACAGTATTTTGGTGGTTTTGTTTTTTGGGGGTTGTTTTTTTTTGATGGCATTTTTTGGTGGCTTGGGGTTTTTTGGGATTGAGGGTGTTTTTGTGAGTTCATTTTTGTTTGATTTTGTTGTTGGTTTTGTTTGTTTGTTTGTTTTAAGATAAAGAAGTGCTTAGTTGCCACTGGAAAAGATTAAAATTGACAATCTAGAAAGGAAAAAATTTTGAGATATATGTAATTCAATAGAATATGAAGAACAGTGCATACCATTAAAATTTTAAAGTGGAATTTAAGCAGGGTGTAACTACCAAAGCCGAAAATCAAAGACACTTAATACTTTTGGTTTTAGTAAAGAAATTCACTGTGTAGTAATTGCTACATGTGATAAGAACCTTAATTCACTTGTGGAAACAAGCTGTAGGCAGCTTTAGCAAACCAGCAACCCTTTCAATCATCTTTTACTAATCATCTTGTGCACTTTATCATTCTGTATTTAAAAAGTGTCTCAAATTTACTACTGCCTTGGCTCATCCTAAGCAAAAGTAAGTCCTTTTTATTTCATAGCAACTTACATCAATACTCTTAATGGAACTGCTTCTCTTTTGGATGTACATAATTAAGGTGTGGTCAGTTGTCTACTTAGTGAAAGAGAGGAAGCAGAACTATTTGTTGAAAAAAATCTGTTTACTTGTTATCATAACATTTTGCAGGTGGATAACTAGTTAAATTCCTTGTCAAGGAAAAGATCTGAACAATGTATTTTAACTTTCTCAATTAATCTAAGTAATATTTAAATATTTAATTTGTATATTTGCTATATTTTAGATTCACACCAAAATTCAAAACTAAATCTAGGTGTGTACTTATTCCGATCGTATATCTCATTACATTAAACTGTATTTCAGTCTGTTATAAAAATAAACATTCTGACATTTTTGTATATATTTTTTTTTTTCATTTTGTTTCCATGAGAAAGCCTTACAAAGATGGTTTTCCCTACCTTCAGACTGTAAACAATAATTAAAATACCATGCTTTTCTGGGAAATTTAATTTGGTAAATCAAAGGGACTGAAAGGTACATACACACATAAAATCAACCATTTCCCACAACTCTTCTGAGTATCTCTTACAGATGAATAAAGCAAGGCTCAGAAAAATTATGGACTTCACCAAAGTTTAACAAGAAAAATTAGAAACAGAATCCAGGTGAAACAGATTCACAGTTCCACAATCAGAATGGTAATTTTTGTTTATAGGGTTCATAAACATCATTTAAACCTCATATCACTTTTGTAGCCACTCTTTAAGCACCTCTTTGACAAAAAGATGTCAAAAAACCTGCTAAAATTCAAGGCAGACCGGCCTGCTTTTTGTCCTTTCTTACCACATAAAGTTCTTGCATATGTATTTCAAGAGTCGAATCATATGTTTTATTGATAGCCAAAGCCGTTTTCTTTCATACATTACTCCAGACCAAGAGTACATGCTTTTTATTTTCTTCCACAGACATTGAAACTTCTCTTATTTGAGGTATAACTAATTATTGCTTCTTACCGTTTATTGAACTAGCTTGTATATTGGATGGCTATCATTGCAGTCCAGAATTTTTTGCTATTTAAAACACTTTGGATACTTTGAGGGTGGTCTATCTATAGGCTTACATATATCTTGTCTACAGTGGTATTACTTAAATCTGGCATTATGTTTCCTAACTCTTTGCCTACCACCTTTCTCATTTGGTTAGATCGCTATTTGCTTTCTCGTAAAGGGAACAGCATAACAGAATCCACTTTGTATAGGGGATTTTCACTGCTGGTTTGACTAATCCCACTGAAGACCGTGATAACACTCCCACCAATTTCCCACCCTGAAGGCTGGCTGCAGTACAGCATCACACTCACACTCACTGCCAGTGGAAGCCCATGCTCTGGAGCAGCCCAGGAAGCAGCAGAAACTGGGTGGATTTTGGTCCCCAAAGCCATTAATTCAGTTTTGGAATAAGAACACCCTTATGAGAAAAGTGCAAGATATTGGTCCTATTTCTTGCCTGTCAGGCAGCTAATAACATCTGAATTCAGTCACAAGGGAGCTATTATGCTACCTTGCAATTAAGCTTTTAGTAATAGTTTTCTTCCAGAGCAGGAAGATAAAACTATCTGTGTGAGAATTCCCCCAGAGTTCACTTCGGTGCCAACAAATATGGTAGGCCACTCTTATCCATTAAATGACTGAAGCTGGACAGATGAAATTAGATCAAGCAGCAAAACCATGTCTGGAAGTGACCACAAAGTCACCTTGCTCTTCTGTCAGGAGTCAAACAACGTGGTCTTTTCATTGTTTTTCCCTCCAGACCCTAGGGACTTACTGATAAAGCAGCATTGTGACAGGCTCACTAGTCACATTTCATCATAGGAAAGGAGATGGATGAAACATTGCCCCACTCAGAGGGGGAACTGTCATGAAAGCGGTTCTGGGAGCGCCAGCTTTTGTTATGACTATATTGTGTGAGGCATCTAGCTGATAATCTATAGCTGTTCCATCTCCTTCAGCAGTACTACACCAATTCACATCAACTCACAGTTTTACCCATTCATTCTGCAGCAGATTTTTCTCCATCCAAAATGCTATCTGGAGTTAAAGTAAAATAAAATGCTAATTAAATATGAAGGCCATTGGGTAAGGTTCATCTCATATAAAATGCAACTTTTTAGTTCTTAGTCACCATCCTTGTTCAATCAAATAGCACTTACAAAAACTACTTGTAAATTATATTTATATTACAGCAGTATCTAAAAGACCTAGATGAGAGAAAGATCCCCTTGTTAAGACAATATATATATACATATGTATAACTAGGAGACAAGATGATTTGAAACTGAGACACAAGTTCTATACACAAAACTGACACCTTTTAGCATGTGGCTATCAGGTTCTACCACTGTTCCTTCATAACCAAGGTGATGCACGGCTCTGTCAGTTCTCACATATTGAAACTTGGCAAGAAGGTGACTGAGCAGGTTTTTATTGCAGGAATTGTAACTTCTTAAGTCTGCCTCAAAAGAGACCTCAAAAATTAACCATAGCCAGCAATACGTAGAATTTCGAGAGTAAAAATCTCTGGTAATTGTCTTATAATGTCAATGGCATACCATCACATGGACATTTGTGTATTCTTGCATTCTTGGTTCTAAGCCAAACAACTACTGGGAAAGGCCAAATAACAGCCATGAACTGAATAGCGACTGATGGAGACAGAGGTGAAACCTGGTAGAAGTGTTTGGCAGTCTGTACATAATAAATGGGAAAAGCAGCCATCACTAAGCTGAAAAGTGAGAAAACAATTCTCATAAGGCCTATTAAAAGATGAAGAAATTAAAAGTCTACCGGAACAAATCAATTAGATAATGAAACTCTGTAACTAGATCAAAACTGAAAGGAGGAGGAGGGAAAAAAAGGGGGAAATGAGATCAAATAACAGCTGTGGGATGCAAGAAGTTGCAGAAAGTAGAATTGATTGAATATCCTCAAGTCAGACCCAGGATGTGGCAGCATCTGGCAGAAAGAGAGAGAAGGGCAGTGTGAAATCAGAACAATAGGAGCAGTGAGTTTGGGAAAGCTGGATGGACGATGCTGTGTACAAGCATACCCAGATGGGTGACTGCACAGACATATTCAGGCTAAAATGTACCCAGCCCATTTTGGAAGCAGAAAGCAAGCCTGACCAGAGGAGTAAGACAAGGAAGAGAAAGGCAAGGAATTAATGAGATAAGAATCAAGAAGATAACATCAGGAAACAAGGATGGAGGTACTGTTAATATTAAGTGGGACAGTATTCAAGCCCAGAAGAATCAAAGTTTTATAGTGACGCCATAAGAAATGCAACAAATATTGGACACTATAGATTTAGACTGACTTGCCTCAGAGTATCACATTTGTTGTTGCATAGTCTAATCTCCATAGCCTTTAAGCTTGATTCTTTTCCATTACTATGGAAGTTTGTGGGAAAACATTCAGAATCTGTTTTCTGGCCTCTTCTTACAGAAAGTATGTTCCTGATGAGGGGAAGGTTACCATGCCACATGTTCAAGAATCATTTTCCAAAGAGAGATGTAGTCCCAGTTTCTCAAAGATACTCAGATACCATTTAGGTGCATCAAAGAACCTCTTTCGTAGGGGAGGAAAGGGAAAGGGAAAGGGAAAGGGAAAGGGAAAGGGAAAGGGAAAGGGAAAGGGAAAGGGAAAGGGAAAGGGAAAGGGAAAGGGAAAGGGAAAGGGAAAGGGAAAGGGAAAGGGAAAGGGAAAGGGAAAGGGAAAGGAAAGGAAAGGAAAGGAAAGGAAAGGAAAGGAAAGGAAAGGAAAGGAAAGGAAAGGAAAGGAAAGGAAAGGAAAGGAAAGGAAAGGAAAGGAAAGGAAAGGAAAGGAAAGGAAAGGAAAGGAAAGGAAAGGAAAGGAAAGGAAAGGAAAGGAAAGGAAAGGAAAGGAAAGGAAAGGAAAGGAAAGGAAAGGAAAGGAAAGGAAAGGAAAGGAAAGGAAAGGAAAGGAAAGGAAAGGAAAAGGAAAGGAAAAAAGGGACCCAATACGAAACAGGCTATAACAAAGTACATGGTGTGTACACTGCATGTTACTAGTGTAAACAGGAGCTCAGCATTTAGGCCTGTGAGTTCCCATGATTTTAGCACAGGTTCATTATCATTTCAGCATCAGACTTTCGCAATTTCAAGTTTTGTTATATTTGACACATTGCAGCCTGAATATACGAGCTAGAGGCTCCCACTTACATCTCTTACATATGGAAAAAGAATATTGCAAATGTCATGAAATATATATACCCTAAATCGTTAGTTTTATGGTAGCAATTTCTGTCTTCCACTATCATCATTTTGTGGCATGAGGCATGGTGTATATTCTCATTAGCTTAGTGTTGGAGACTAGACTTATGCAATCTGTATTTCTTCATCTGTTGCTGTCTCATCACAGGGTCTTAAGTTGCATATTCTCCTTTGTGCCTCAGAAGAAGTCAGTGGTACAAGTCAGTGCAAAGAAGTCAGTGGTACAAGAAAGTGTACAACAGGCACAACAGTTGCATTTGACAGGTGAGGGAAGAAGGTTTACTCACGAGCTGGGGCAGCCCAGCATTATGTAGAAAGGTAGAAATCTTGCTCACAGGAGAGGGATATCAGATATAGGCACAGTAAAGAAGTATAAATGCTGTGGAAAACTCTATTAGGTGTACTCTTGGTGAGTTATTAAGGCATTTATTATAGCTAATGTATTCTCCTATATCAAAAGAACCTGCTACCACACAAGAGTATTTAAGCACTCTTGTTGAATGCAGAATTGGATTCTCTCAAGTTCCCTGTTATGCTTATTTCCTTTCCCTTCATGTAGAGTTTGCAGGACTGATTGTGAAATGTGAGGGACTAAAGGAACAAGGTTATTGCACAGTTACACGCAACGTTCATGCCTGGTGTAAACAGTGAGGCTCTACCATGGTTGCCTTGCTTCCACTATCAGAGTTTCCTGAGGGCTGTGAAGTTGAGCCAGAGCAAAAATTGTTGCAAAGAGTTGTTTTCAGCAGGAAAACACCAGTTTACTGTGTGAACTCGTATATTGTAAAGGACATGTTTCACTTACTATTAAAACTCTGAAAAATCAGTCTCTGACTGAAAAATGAGAACCACATTTCCTACCATGAAATTGCAGAAAAATTACAGTGATAAATATTCCTTTTTGGTTTAGGGAGTCCATTTAATTTACTGGATTTTTTTTCCTCCTTCCTTTAAGTATCTTTGCTTCAGCTTCAAGTGAGTGTTACATGTGAACTGTTCAAGGCACTGGAATTCTAACAACATCATGAAAAAGAGACATAAGGTCTGGGTAGGAGGAGGAGAAAAGGCAGATGTGGCTTGACAAGCAATGAGGAAATATTCTTTCAGGACACAGAGACTCAGGACAGCTAAGTGACATTGTATCCCTGAGAAACAGAAGGAAATCCCACACCAGCCAGAGAACAGCATTACTGACTCACTGGAGCATATAGGAGTGACCAGCAGGCATGCTGGTATTTCAGAACAGGCAGACTGAAGTCATGAGAATATGAAACACCATCTGAGAAGAGGCATTCTGTACAAAATGCAAGGAAATCTCCATGGAATCAGCTAGGAGGCATGTCAGAAGCATGACCAGCAATGCTGGCTGGAGTTCAAAAGGTTCGGCTCTGCATCACAAAAAGCATCCAAATGTCACAAACATCTTTGGTTCTGTGTATGTATTGTAAGTTAGTTTTATATTAAAATTCCATGGTTCTCACCCACTCCTTTAATCATGACATGATGGCCTCTCCTCGCACCTACCCATGAAGAGCTCTGCACTCATTATGACTCCCCTGTGAAGTGTTACCCTGACAGATGGAGATCCAAAAACCAAAGGCTTCATGCTTAAGGTGATGCAACAGATTAGTACAAGATCTTACAGCTTCCCAAAGTGACTCTAACTACTAACTCAGACTTCTCTCACTGAAAGAAGATGGATACTGATTTTTTTCTTGTTTCCTGAATATTATCACTGAAGAGCTTTCACAAACCTGCTATAGTGAATTAACAGAGCCAGAAAAGTGGACCTGGTCAGGGTATTATAGCTCCCTTTTATTGCATTTGAAAATAAGGGTGATTCAAACATTATTTAAATGACAGACGAAACAAGTTTCTGTAGACCCAGATAGCAAACGAGGCTTTCTGAGCAGGTGGTATGGTATCTGATAAAAGAAAGGAAAAAGCCCAAACAAACAAACAAACAAAAAGCAAGTCAATATGTGAGGCTAGATCTTGATAAACCATTTTGACAGTGTTAGAATAACCTTCCCAGTGCCTGATTCTCTGTTCCTTCATAATGGCAAATTCTTGCATTACTAGCAAATACAATTTAATAATAAGCTTCACAGCACAGAGTGTTTCTCCTAAAATGCTGGACACTATATAAAAAAGCCACATCATAAATTCAGCTTCTCCTAAATATCAGTAACTTGCTGTAGGAAAGCAAATATCTGTCCTACAATTTCAAAGAAACACTTGAAACAAGAGTTGGCTGAAAATTCAAACCAATTCCTTTTCCTGAGAAATATCTAAATAAACCCCCAAATACTGTTTTCATTCTGGGGCAAAATGAGAGAGGTTTTTCCCTCTAAAACTCCTGCCTCTCCCCAAAGAAAAGAGGCATATGGATATTTAACTCACAGTACCATGAAGGAAAACTGTTGCCTTCCGTCTCTTTCTTCTACACTACAAGTAACCATCTGTATCTTCCAAGGCTATCCTTGGAGACTGGTATTCTGCCAAACAAATATGAATTTGAATGAGCAAAACCCTGATCTCAGGGTTAGAATAGACAGAATCAGAGCATAAGAATATGGACAGAATCAGAGTATGAGATAAATCACAGTTCTCATTTGTTTGGTTTTTTTTAAATAAAAAAGGACATGGCTACCTGCAGGATTCTTCCTGCTGTCTTCGTTCAGCCTGGAAAGCTTACTTTAACAGCTTGCTGAATGGCAGTGTAAGTACTTATCATAGAATCAGAATAGTTTGGGTTGAAGGGACCTTCAAAGGTCATCCAGGCCAACTCCCCTGCAATGAGCAGAGACATCTTCAACTAGATCAATTTGCTCAGAGCCCTGTCCAGCCTGGCCTTGAATGTTTCCAGGGATGGGGCTACCACCTCTCTGGGCAAACTGTTACAGTGTTTCACCAACCTCATTGTAAAAAAATTTCTTCCTCACATCTAACCTGAATCTCCCCTCTTCTAGTTTAAAACATTACACCTTGTCCTGTCATAACATGCCCTTCTAAAAAGTCTGTCCCCGTCCATCTTATAGGCTACTTTTAAGTACTGAAAGGCCACAATAAGGTCTCCCTGGAGTTTTCTCCGGGTTGAACAACCCCAACTCCCTGAGCATGAGCACAACTGGCTCATGGGAAGCTGTGTGACTGAAGTTAACCATGTACTTAGAAATCCTATCAAGTAGGTCCTCTCAAAATAAATTAAGAGGGTTGTGCTTTGGGGTTTACATAATAAGCAGTTTCTATTATCTTCTTGAGAGGATGAATCCTTTAACACCATCATCTGCAGTTGCCTGGCAGGAGATGATGGCCAGGCCTCTGAACTTCCTTTGTGGGGACAACGGGAGGAAACAGTCCAGCACTGCTTTACATTGATGTAGGTTTGTTGAAGTACACACTTCAATGATACAGCCATTTGTGGCACCATTGTGCATGGATAAGTCCGTAGATAAAAGAAAGCCAGGACATGGTTTCGAGTACTAACCATACTATTTAAACTGTTAACAAACTTTCTCCCAGACAGTGCCTGGGAACAGTGGGTAACAAACAAGAGCCAGTGGTGGTTCCCAGCAGGCAGGCTGCAATCCTTTCAATCTCTTTGTGAAAGGAAGAAAACCCAGTTGCATGGATGCAAGTTGTGCTCTTCCATTTTCCAAAAGAGACAGAGAACAAATCCCATACATTTTACAGAGCAGCACAGCTGTAGCTTCTTTTGTAGACTGCAATCTTGTGAAAGGACAATGTTAGCTAAAATAAATAGTGAGAAAATGATCTAGAAACATTTCTCAGGCCTCTTCCAGGCTTCAGTTATCCAAGGTGAATGTTGCACTTGTCCTTCCTACCCACCCTCCCATGCTGCCCGCAAAGGGAAAGCTGTACAAGCTGAAATTCTCATTTTTATGTTGTACATTGAAAGCCTGTATGGAAACCTATAGTCAGAAATATGTCTAAGGTAGTTGTAAGAAACTTTTAAAAGTGAGAGTGTAGGAATGAAAGCTGAATCCAGCTCTAGTAAAACTAATTACTGGTTGATTCTAGGAATATCTAGTTAATTGACTTCTACACCTAGAGTTGTAAAAAGTTTTCAGAGTATGAAGCCATAACCAGAGGGTAGAAAGAGTTGTATTCAACTCAACACTAATGCCTACGACTTTAATTAGACTAATAATATTAGGTCTGGATTTTCAAAAAATCTTTTGGATAAGTCCTGCTAACTCTTTGGGGCTATATAACATGTATGTACCTCCCTCCACTTCCTTGGAAATCCAACCCTTATCAACTCACTTATCACTCTGGTGTCAGACTTTCGGCATTCACCACAGGCACTTCCTGGTGCTTCCTGTCTTCAAGAAGAATATTTTCTTGGGTACACTGCTCTTAATTCCTCTAAATATAAAGGATTTTAAACATCATTCTAAGGAAACAGAGGAAAAAAAAGGGAAAAAAAACCCAAACTTTTTGCATATTGAAAAGCTGACATTAGCCTGAGCTACTCACTCCAGTCCTACTAATTGTTGCTTCATGAACTGCCATTGTTGTTCTGCTTCTTACTGAAAGTTATAATGTATCTCCTTTTCTGCCCAAAATCCATCTGCTCTGGCTTCTTTGACTCCACTGAATGTCCTAGGTTTCTGCTCTCCAAAGAGAGAGATTAAACAGCAAGATAGGGGAAAAAACAAAACACACCAAACAAACAAAACTAAACCAAAACAAAACACAAAAAAAAAACCAAAAGCAAACAAACAAAAAAACCACTCTAAAGCCACTAAGGGAGCCTGAGACATCGAAAAAGTGGAGAGGTGTCAGTAGAACAGTTCAGCAATTATTTTAAAGACAAATACAACAGAATGGTCAGATAATAATTCAACTATAGATGTTTTCTATTTATGGGAGATGAGACAGGGTACCAGGACTTCGGTTTCCAATACTGGCTAAGTACTTCTGGAGGAATAAAATTCATTGACTAGACTGAAACTTTAAGCAAACCACAGACCATTGTGTGTAGATCCAAAACCTTTCCAGGCACGTCTTACAGGGGGAGTTAACCATCCATGTAGACAGAGTCTGCAGGAACACGGGAGAACTGAGATTTATCTTCAATTAGAAAGATTGCCAATATCATGTTGACAAGCCAACACAGGATCTGCCCTTTTTATACTCAAGCTACTCTGTGCCCTAAGCCCGTTAGTAGGCAGGCACTGAAGTCATTGCACTAATTTTTAGTAGACTAAAGAATAACAGTACTACAATACAGCAATAACACTCTAGGGAATTACTACTTGCATAGTTGGCAGCCTTCTATAAATATACTGAGACATGGGTTCTTCCATGCAAAATTGCATACTTGGTATTCAGTCGGTCAGACTTACACTCTCTGTCATTGAATCATATACTGCTTTGAAATCAAGGAAATATCTTTCTAAGACATCTTACTACTCAACCAGAAGCTCTAGGCTTACTGTGGAGCATGGCTTCATAGCATATGTTATAAAGAAAGTCAGAGCAGGTATCTGAAGACTCATTCTTTTCCTGCATTAAAAAAAATTGAATCTCTCACTGCCACCAATGACACCAGAGTTAGCCCAATTGCTGTTTTCTGTATAAAAATCCTTTCCTTTTCTTTTTCCTTATGCTTAGGCAAGTTGGAGGCTGCTATTCCTACGATTTGCTCTTTCTCAGCTCACCTTGCCACCATCAGTCCTCTTTCTCCCAACAATGGGAGTGGAAAGGGATCTGTGCACAACAATCAGCAGACTTAGTCTTTCAGCAGCTTAGCTCAAAGAGCCATGAAACCCAAACTGTTCTCTTCCTCTCCAGCAAAAGGAAAAAAATAGAAAAAATGTCTATTTATGGCTGCTAATTCAAAGTTCAATGAAAATAATGTCGCTTGCTTCCATGGGTTTTGGATGAGACCCACAGATCTTTATTTTTAGGTATGAAAGGATCTTTTGCTGGCTGCTTAAAATATACCATGACCGACTCTTCATCCACAGGACAAAACTCCTCTCCTGCCTTTGTTGCACTTTGACAATGAAAGGTCCTTTTTAAGTTTTGTCCGGTACAAATTTGTTTTTCCCAACACACACTAAATACTTTGTTAGAATGATTTTCTGGAACAACATTTCTTTCCCTTCTGTGATGAAAGGCTTCTGTCTCTCTTCTCATAGCATTCCTTTGTATACCTGAGCATCAGAGTCTACTGCATTTACCCTGTCCTCTGGCCATATAGCTGGATGTCTCTGTGTGAGTAGACCATCTGAGCCATGTATGCCAGTTGTAATGTACTCTGCAAACCACAATGTTAAAAAAGTGTGCTATCTTGCTCATATTGCTGTCACTACCAGGAATCTTCTTGGGCTTATGTTGTGCTGGATTGGATCAAAGGCACCAGGTCAATAGCAGTCCTAACAAATTAGGGCCTGTTTTCTTTTCATTAACTGTTTAAGGAATTTGTTGTGTACTGCAAACAACAGACAATGAACTTTATAAAAAAAATTCTTATATCGTTTATTCCCATACATGAGAACATACTTTCCCAGTCAAGTAAATAAGCATAAATAAGGTGCTGCTGTGGGAAGTCACCCAAGACTTTAAAACTAATCCATATTCTGCCTACCATGGCTATCTTGCCAAATGGAAATTAGACACCCTGGGACAACTTTTGAAAACAATGACCATGAGCCCCCAGAGTATCTAAATAATATCTGAATGGATTTAAAGATTTGTGTAATTATAGTGGACAAGAAATATCTGAGCAGAGTGGCAGATTTCTGTGGGACATGAAGTGCCCATATTCATAGCTGCTTGTGATTATATATCCCATTCTTCCCCTCTTCAGACTGAGTGCTTATGTGCATCAAGAATTTTTGTTCATTAAATAGGCTATTTCATATAAAACTGCACCAAAAGTGGAAAGCACAGTTTATCCCAAAGTAGATTATTCCAATCTGGTGAAAACAGATAAACCAAATGTTATAAAAAACTTAATATCAAAATAATTACACAATGTACCAGGGTCTTATGACTGGAATAAAAATAACTTCAAGCATCCTCCCAAGTTAATTGTGCTGTTTATGCTGTTAGCAGAGACAAGGAGTTGGTTTCCATGCTACTCAGCATCTGTGGATCCGTCTCATTTTCAACAGTGGCTATCATTCTTAAAGAAAACTTCCTTTCTCATAATGCCAAGCTAAAGTCAGCTCCCTGCCCAGTCTTACAGCCCTTCAGCATGTAAAAATATGTTTTTTCTTCTGTACACATTGTCAGACCACATTCCTACAGACCAAGAAAACAGCATAGAAGATAAATCAAATATAATCCAAAAATACTTTCATAATGAACTCTTTAAAAAATATTTTACACCAAGGATGGGACTGAAAAATTCCTTTACAAATAAAGTATTGGTTCCTTTTCTTATTAAAGAGATCTGAGCATTAAACAGTATTTCCTAGAGTTTCAAATCATATTTTACCCCTGATGAAAGGATCAGAGAAGCAATTATGAGTGAGCAATTCTTGACAGCTTTCTGGAATCTCAACACCAAGAAAACTGAGATTAATATGTCTGCTCTGAAAAGTGCCAGGACAGCTGGAAGTTACACAGAAAAAAGGTATCAGGTTCTGAATAAATGAGGACACCTGGTCAGTTTCCTCTTGGAAATTATCATTCTCATTTTAATAACAATAAAAGCAATCCAACATATATAGAAGGCAGATAGTTTAAAGACCCAGACCCTAAGTCTTTAAGACTGGGTGTCACCTCAAAAGGACATCAGTAGCAAAAAGCACCATCGAATGCCAGGGGACAAGACAAGATCACAGCAGCCTCCTGCCTGCAGCTCCCAATTTTGCTGCCACTGGTACAGAAAGTGAAGGTCCTCTGCAGGAAAGCTACTGCTCTGCCTCTTCCTCCCTCACTCTCCTTTCTTGACACAGCTTCAGAGGCAGCAAAGACTCAGGCGAATTGGAAAGGCATTTGTAATGTCCCTGCTCATCCCAGTCACATCACCAGGGGTCTGAATACTTGAGGCCAATAAAGAAAAAGTTTTCGATCCCTAAAATACTTGAATTTTTAATTATGTTCACATTCATTTTCAGGAAAATCCAGATCTACCTGTTTTTAGGTGTACTGTACTTAAAACACTGGGAGAATGACAAAGTCCCACTACTGGTGGGTATTTGAGCACAGAGGGAAGAGATTGCAAGGAAACACTTAGCTTTCTTCAGTGCAGCAAACCCATGCACTAGGCCCTGGACCCCAGGCTGTAGTGGGTATTTGGCAAAAAAGACTAGTAATATCATAGTGATTTACAGTTCACCTCCACAAAAATGGTAGCCACTCACTCCACAGTAGGAGAAATCAACAATCCATATGGACTGCTATTGCAACCATAAAATTTCCTTCCAATAGGATGGTGTTACTTCCTCATAGCATGGATGGCACTGACTTCCTCCTGTCTGCTCCTGCTGGGAAATCCTCAGCAGGACTAGGAACTTTGTTCATAATATTATTCAGATTTATGTCAGATCCCCATAGAACCAAGCGAGCATAAGAGAAGACTGACTGTAACTGTCTATCATTTACATTCTTAATTATTATCAAGTGGCTTAAATTCAGAAAAAAAAAGAGAAGTCATTTGAAAACATGAAAAAAATATGAACTGGAAAGCTAGTCAAGAGGAAGAGTTATTCCATCTAGCACACAAACATGACAACCAGGGACAATATGAACTGGAGCCATCTCAGATCGCCTGTGGGTGCCCTGCCAGTATTAAGAGCAAAAATAGGACTCATAACCAACATCTGACTTCAAAGACTCAAGGCTGCATAGGCTTTTGCTGGCAGCTGGAAAAAAAAAAAAAAAAATCAGATATAAAAACAAATATTAGCTAAAGCAAAGGACAATCTCAAGGACACTGAAATATTCCTGATGTCTGGGAGACCACTTATTTATGAATAAGGGCTTTCTGGATTTTTGCAGAACTGGGCAGTTATCACCACTTACCAAAACTCATTGCACTCAGAGGTACTTAAAGAAGAGAGGGGTGCTCCTTGGTTCAAAAATAAAAGTATCAGCACATGCAGGTGAACAGATGGGAAAGGATTGTAATGGTCTGCTTCATCTGCAATCTTTACCTGCTGCCAGGATGAATGCAGCTAAATATCTTTTGAAAACAAAACAAAACAAAAAAAAAAAAAACAAGCACCTTCCTTGAGCTATGCTTTTATTTTGGGTTATGGGGGAAAAAAATGCCATCCTGTGTTGGCACTGGGTCTTCTCCACTTAGAAACATTAAAATTCTCAGAAGCAGGAGCCACCAATACTGAGACTGCAAAAAAGGGAAGGGAATGGAAACAGGAAAATTTCCACATAACCACATACTTAAATAAGCATATCAAAACAACACAACAGGACCCTGGTTAGCTTCATGTTCCAGGGATCACTTGTACCTTCACCCTACTTCAAATCCCTGTGTCCTGCTTGGAAATCTAGTTAGGTCAGATCATTATCACTGCTGGAACAGTCCAAGTCACCCACAGAGGACAGGATCTCCAGGTAGTGAGCAAGAAGGTGGCCTTTGAACATCTGTTCTATGTGGTAGGAAAATAAGGAAATAACAGCAATCTCATCTCCCCTGACTGATGCAAGCCTAAGAGTTCATGCTAGAATCTGTGGAGATAGTAATACTTTTTTGTAGTACTCAAGGCAACATTTTCCTGGAAAGGTGAATGCCACCAAGGCCAGATCATAAAAATGGCCAAAATGGAAGACAAACAGAGCTCTGTAACAAGCAATCCTTTCTCTTGGACAACGCTGTAATACCATATCTCTTTATCTTACCAAATATGTCACAAATAAGCTTTGTATTTGAAAAAAAACCACAATCCAGTTTGATGTTCTTCAGTGCTTTGACTGAGTCAATGCTACCTTTTCATTTGTATGAACCTTTCAGTTGAAGAAATGTTTGATTTCTAGGTAACTGTACTAAAGCTAATCTGGTCTGTTTGGAAAAGATCTCAGTTTTTCCCTCCTACTAACATTTCCACATCTTTCCCTAGGGAATCTTTTGAACTCATTTTTCTCTGGAGAACTTCGAAGGCAGATAATCTTAAACCATATCCTCTGGCAAGCTACCACCTTGTTAGCTACCAGGATGTTAGCTATAAGTAGACTTTCTCTCAAATGACCTAGCACAAATTTATACCTGGTGATGACAAGGATGAGAGCTTGTACTCAGAAATACCTAACTGAGCTGGAGTTGGAATCTTATTTCTTCTTCAGATAGTAATATTCATCTTCCTAAAGCAAAGTATCCTGATATTGTGCACTGGGATTAGGGGACTATCATGATGATCTGAAGACAGAGCTGGGTGATTTTATATTTCATTTTCTTGCCAGAAACCCTTAGGGACTCCTTAGATGGAACACAAATACACCAGATACTTTGTGACTAACAAAGAAGAAAGTCGAACAACCCCAGGAGTACTTTGAATATGTGAGAAGAGGCAATAAATGGAGAAGAAACACAGGGAACAGACGGGGACTCTGAAGAGAGAGGCTACAAAAGAAACATGTCTCAAATAAAAACAGTATAAAAAAAAGAGTGACTGTGAGAAGCAAGAAAGAGTGAAAAAACTTGCTGAATTTCATTTATAAGTTGATCTGAAGGATTATTTGCCAAGTCCTGCCAATGTACTTAGGAAAAATGGTCCCACATTTCATTCACATTCCTCCTATCCTTTCACAAATTAAGAGAGACACAGAAGGTATGGCACAAATGCCTAAATGATATAAACAGGCTGAATAAGCTCCATTCCCTTTCCAACAAGCTTAATCTGAAAGAACAAGAAGGCATGTGGGCACTGGTGTAACAGATATACCTGGAATATCTCTACCATGAATGAACTTGAAACTTTTGTGGTAAAAACACACCATATATACCTGCAAAGGATTCTCCACATACAGGGGACAAGATGCCTTCTGATGCCTGCACCTCCTATTCCCTTCATGATACATGATGTGGCAGCAGTGCTAGTAAAAAGATAATTCACATAATTTCATCAGAATACCTTAAAGAACTGTGTGAGACTTTCAGATGATGCTTCAGTTCAGGTTACTCAGACTGAACACGGAACAAGAATAACCAATCACCCACTGAAGACATCAGACATCCTATTTGGGAGGGAAATGTCCTGGGACAAAAGAAACCCAAACCAGATTTCTCCTCTAAGTATGGCAGAATTATTACTTGATCCATACTCTTCAGTATAAGAACTCTCCATGGGTCCAACTGGGAAATAGTTTCCTGTCTTACTAATACATTTGATATGGTGACTTTCATTTTTTCTTTCCTGAATTAGGATAAAGCCCTAAAGATCTCAAGAAGGAAGGGTGATCTTCTGCAAGAAAAAGAGGTCTTTTTCAGGAAATGAAATATTCTATTTCAACCTAAAGACAAAAAAAAAAAAAAAAGAGTTTAAACTTGAAAAAAAATGTCGTGTGAAGTGGTTTTAAAAAGGGAAAAAAAATCCTAAAAATCCTCAAAACTGTTGAGTCATACTACACACCACCTTGAAACTTTTTCCTCATAATATATTTGAGTCATTTTTCTCTGAAGCTAAACTTTTCTGTAAACTGAAGCTAAACTTTTCTGTAGACTGTTGAAGTTTTTAATTCAGTGTTTTTCAGAATTAGGGACAGAGGGCTCACAAGTGTTCTCTAAAGTGTGATGTTGCCAGGCCAAATATGGAAGAAATATCAAGTGCTTATGTTTATGAATTCCGATAACAAATGCACAAAGTTTTTTTTCAGAACAGGGTGAGAATGAGAAAGAAGTAAAAAAATATATATATTCATTTGTCAAAAATTAGGAAAACTTTTATTCACATTGTATCCTACACAACTGGGATGTTTTCTGCTTGGGATTTTACTTTGAGAGTTGATTTTTAAAGGTTCCACCATGTAGAAAGTCTCCATGGATGATTTTTCAATATTGCATTCAGTCATAAAATCACCTTAGTGTGAATTCACTGGCCACTCTCCTGCTCTGGTGTTCTGGGAGTCACCACCCCATGGGGGGAGTCAAGAAGGGACAAGAAGAAAATCACGTGTCACTGAAGATGCCAAGCTGCAGGTCCAGAATTTGAAGTACTTAACAGCTCTAGTTACTTCTGTTTAAAAATATGTTCACACAAGAATTTCACTTTTTTTTTTTTTTTTTTTAATTAAAATCTTAATTGAATGAAAAGGCAAGCTTGACAGAGGTACTCGAGAGTGCTGCTTTGCTTAACAGGCTGTGGCAAGTATCCAAATTTCAGTCAGAATAGTGGCAATCTCATATGATGCCGAGAAGTACAACTTCACTCTGACAGAACGTACTGCAAATTTTATGAGAGATAATTTAAGCCGATTCTTGTAACATCTATTACAGTACCCCTCAAACTGTCTGTGCCTTTCCCAGTTGATTCCCCATATTGATACTTAACAGCTTCCAAGTTCTCTGCTGTTTCCACCTTTAAAAAAGACCTTTGTTCTGCACAAATCATTGCTGGCACCTTTACATCATTAACCTTTGCAAAACTTTTCTGTTTCAGCACAAAAACAGATGCTTAATAGCGTAACAAGAATAAGCTGACTTGATGCTATATCTTATCTTACTCAGTGAAGTGCTGGTGGAGAACTCTAACTGGCTTGATGAAGTGTGCAGAGGAAAACTGACCTTTTCAATATTCTGCATTTTAACAGCTTTATAAACATCTCATACTTAGAGCATCTGCAAATCAAAGATGGGGTGGACATGAAGGTGATAGTACAGAACAGGGTAGTTGAGATGATCCAAGGAGAAAAGTGGAAAGGTTTGCAGGAAAAGGGACCCTCTTATATTAAAGCAGCTTATAGAGTTTAGCTCTAGCTAGATTCAAAGTAAGGAAAGAAGGAGCCACACCTGAGTGACCACGCCCTTGTCAGTTAATTTGGTTGAGACATGAATAATAAAACCTGTCTAAGCATCTTAAGCTCCCAGTTTAGGAATCTGCTTAAAATGAGTATCTAATCTGAAATATAACTTATTTTGCAAGGAAAGCCAGAAGATTTCTTTATACTCTTGATCCTCCACCAAAGAAAATAATAAAAATAAAAATTAAAAAAAGGAAAAACAACATGGCTATACACAAATAGCCTACCTACCATGTAGATCAGCTGGAGGTTTTTTTAATCTGTTTGCTGCAGAATATTATTTTATCTACCTGAAATCAGGCATAAAAACAGAACCAGATTAACACAAAGGAAAAAAAAAAAAAAAAAAAGAAAGGAAAATTAACAGAGGAAGAAAAAAAGTTTTAGCAAGTGGCTTCTTCCTGTCCGTATACTGGAAAAACAATAACTTTTACAGATTTTGGGATCCTACAACATATTCAGCAGTCTGCTAGCAGCCAGAGAAGGACTAATGGCTGGCAACACAGAGCACCTTTACACGAGGCTTCTGCACCTTAAGAAAATTCTGTCTTAAACGATTTTTTTGTGTCGGCTTCTCGAAACAAAGGTGATCCGGTTTTTTTCAGACCTCTTTGAGGCAGAGACCTCAGCGATCCTCAGTGCTCCTCAGAGCCCTAAGCTTTGGACCCATCCCAGGGTCACAACACGGAGGGACAGGGGGTTACCTGCGACACCCCCGGGGGAGCCGCCCCGCAGAGCGACTGCGTGGCGCCGTGCAGCCGCCAGGTGGCGCCAGCGGCCCGCGGCTGCCGAGCGCCCCGCAGCGGGCTGCCTCCTGCTGGCTGGCGGGGAGTCTCCGGACACACTGACACACGGGCGGACACACGGACGCGCAAACTCAGCTGGCGCTGGACAACGTCTGCAGAGCAGGGAGCACCAAAACAGGTGGCACTGCTGCACCCTGGTCAGCGCTGCCCACCGTGCCCAACTCGACCGCAGGATACCAGGGGACATCCTCTGGTACATGCAGGGTGACAGGACTGCTTAAGCAAAGGTGTCAGTAACACAAGGACCTGTGATCCAATATGTATATAATCAAAAGCCTCACATTTAGCCTTGAGAAAAGGACACTGAGGAGAGAGCTTAATGCTGTTTACAACTACCTGAATGGAGGTTGTATCATGGAGGGTGTTGGTCTCTTCTCCCAAGTAGCAAGTGACAGGACAAGAGGAAATGGCCTCAAGTTGCACCAGGGGAGGTTTAGATTGGATATTAGGAAAAAATTCTTCATGGAAAGGGTTGTCAGGCATAGGAACAGGCTGCCCAGTGAAGTGATGGAGTCACCATCCCTGGAGGCATTTAAAAGGCGAGGTTCTTAGGGACAAGGTTTAATGCTAGAGTTAGGTTATGGATGGACTCGATGATCCTGAGGGTCTCTTCCAACCAAAATGATTCCATGATTCCATGATTTCTACAGAAGTCCTTACATGTCTTATTTCCTTACATGCTATCTTGAGCCAACTGCATTTTCCCAAACCAGATTTTCACCACACAGCCACAACGCCTGCTCTTTCTCCCACAAACAAAGTCCTAAATTTGGGCTATGTCTCTTCCACCTTCTTAAAATCCACCTGCTACCTTCCTCCCTTTTATCTAGCAGGGTCTGAATTCGCTCCTCTCCACATTCCTGCATGCCCCAGACCTATCTGACTCCCAAATCCTGCCTTATAAGCTGTGTGTACCGCCTGCTGTGGAATTTGTGCCTGGCCAGCCCACTCTCCAAGCCCTCAGGCCACCTTGTGCATCTGTCACCCGTTCCTAATCCTGTGCAAGCCTGCATTCCAGGCTGCCACAGCTCTGGCATCTGCCTCTCAGCGGGGGATGCCCTGCACCCTCGCAGCAGAGAGAACAGCTCTGAGGTCAGAACCACACCTGCCACCTCTCAGCTGTTTTAGGGGAAGACACACTGCATATCAGCCTGATCTTCTGAACATGGTGGAGTGTGGCAGAGAAGGGGGTCCCAAACCATGGACAACGCAGCAGAAAGGATGCTGGGTGGCCCTGCAGTTCTCCCACTCAAAGGCACACGTGCTAGGCTGCAGGCTGAAATAGCTCTCTGCCTTTCCTTTCTCATGGAATTTGATTCTCCTTCCTTGCCATGTCCTTGTTGCCCATGCATGCAGAAGACAAGGAGGGGGCTGAAGACCCCAAAAGTCAGCAGGTCTCACTTGAACATGCATTATTGCAAATAGTGGGAAAAAATGAAGGGCTGGACTTCACTACTGCTGTAGCCAGGGAGTTGCTTTCAATCCCCATGGAATACCTTTGATGGGGACTACATGTATGATTAGGATGGGACCGTGACAGGTCTTAACTGGTTTCCATTCCCTCTTCTTCACCTAAAAAAGTCATCAGTGCGCCATATAGACTGGTATCCTTTCTCTGGCAACAGGCAACATCAGCTACCTGATCAAGATTGTTTTGCAGTTTAGTCATCTCTGGTTCATAGCAAACTCCAAGCGGTTCAAGGGAAAGTCTCTATTTAGATCCTTTTCCATACATGACATCTGTGCTGAGTTGAGGAAAGAAGGAAGGATTATGCTTTTAATATCTTAATATATAAAATAAGATAAAATAATATCTTCATGACAGGATCTTAAGACATCCTTCACTTTTTCATATATTTACATAAAAATACTCATCTTCCTGATTGCCAAATCTTTTCAAAGCATTCCAGTAACTGCCCAGCTACACTGCTGCTTTTGGATACTAGCATTTAATGAATTTTATTTTTTACAGTCATCAGAATGTGTCTAACTGGGAGGAGATGATACAGTCAGGCTGCGTGGTGCCGTGCCTTAACAAATCCAAGGTCAGAGCTACTAAGCTATTGCAAGTCTAGAGCAGGCTAGCTGGCTGTAGTTTCTGAAAGCGCAGTCAATCAGAATAGACTTTGAGCATCTGGGAGCAAATCAAGCCATAAACTTGGAGAGATCACATATGCCTGGATCCCCATGGGCAATGCTGAACTGAGCAAGGCAAGGCTTAAAAATAAAAAACAAAAATAATCACACATGCACCCCTTACACACACCTCAGGATGGCATGAAAACCAAAACAGCTTAAAAGGCTGTTGTCAAGGCATGGGGGGTAAGGGAAGTTTATTTTAAAAAATAATAAAAATAAAATGTTTCTTTATTTTAATGTGGAGGCCTAGGATTTAATGGCAAGATATGTGTTATACTCCCTAAGGGTTTTCCTCCCTCCCTCCCTCCCCCCCTCTCTTCTTCCTTCCTTCCCTTCCTTCCTTCCTTCCTTCCTTCCTTCCTTCCTTCCTTCCTTCCTTCCTTCCTTCCTTCCTTCCTTCCTTCCTTCCTTCCTTCCTTCCTTCCTTCCTTCCTTCCTTCCTTCCTTCCTTCCCTCCTAAAGTGCAGTCAAACAATCAGTATGATCTCAGATTAGTTTTCTGTTAGTGTTTCAGTACAACCAACTATACATTTGCAGTAAAAGAGATTGTGTCTGTAGATTCAGGAAGAATATTAAAAAAACAAAACAAAACAAAACAACAACAAACAAACAAACAAAAAAACCTAAAGACATCAGGACAAGGCAAATCTGTTCTCAGCATTCTCATTCCCAGTTTACAGATTTTATATTTGTTTTCTTCTCATTCCTCTCATTTTTAATTTAATTCAAGCAGTATTCATCATGCAATTTCAAAAACATCCCCTTAAAAAAAAAATCAAGTGATATTTGTATCAGATTTAACCTACTTTTCAGGTATTTTGATAGGGACTCTGGGTTTAATGTAGACTGCTACAAAATGATTGCTTGTTACCAGAGAAAGAAAGCTTCTTACAGTAGGTTAAAACTAAGGAGATAGGTCAGCCTAGTCTGACCAACTGCCCTTTTAATCAAAGATTTGCTCAGTTTTTTTTTTTTCTTTTTTATTTTTTTTTTTTTTAATTAATTTGGACTCAACAAGAAATACATGACTGATAGACTGTCAACATGCCTCAGCACAGGCTTTGTTTCAGCAGCAGCCAGGTCACAACCCAGGGCCACGCCAGCGTGAGCCAGCATCAGCGGGGGAAGAAAGTGGGGCAGTTCAGTCTCTTGCCCACCTCTCCTGTGGCTTTTCTGACAGCAGAATTTCTGGCCAGGGTTAGCTATGCAGACTATGGCATGGCTGCACCACAGGGTCCCAAGAACACTGATCAAATCAATTTGTATGAGCCGGGCATTCTTAAAGGTGTGACTTGGAGGAACATGGTGTCTCAGAGTGACACAGACCATGCTTGAGCCAGTCCATCACCATTTTTTGAGAAACTGTGCAGAGAGTTTAACAAACTTGCAGGAGAAAAATCTGCCTGGACAGTCACCTTCACCCTGTACTCTGCACAAATGTCATAATTTATCCTCAGCTCTAAGAGATACTGGCTTGAGAAATTGACCTAAGGAATTGGATGTAACGTCTTTTCTTCAATATTCCCTTCACTCATTGTGATGTTAAATAGCAACCTGAGTTATGTTATGGCCTATATCAAATCCTTTGAACTATTTCCTATATCCTATTAAAAAAAAAAAAAAAAAAAAAAAAAAAAAGGACTTCTCTTATGATCTGTCCTTCCAACATCATTGTACTCCTCCTAGTTTTTTCCCTTGTTTTGTTCTCCAAGTTAGAGTTGCTTGCAAATATGATTGTTCACTTTCTGCTCTGAGGACCATTCTTGTATTTCTCACTGCATGGAGTAGATGGCATGGGGAACCTTCCGTTCTCTGCAAGGGGAGACAACAGCCATGGACTTCAAGAAACAGGAATCATAGACTTGTCTAACAGCTGAGGAAAACTAGGAGCTGGAAGAGACAGAAGCAGTAGAATGGTTGTCAAGGATAGGAAGCAAGGAGGAGAGAGAGTACAAACTTACAGGAAACTAGTAAGAAACTGGAGAGGGACAAGGTTGAAGATCAAATGATGGAAGAAAAAGAAGCAAAGACTGAGAAGCAAGATCAAAAGGCAATGAACAATCTGGAGGAAAAGACAGGCATTTTTAGCCTTTAACAGAAGCACAGAGGCTAAAGTTTATTCATAATCCGTAGTTAAGATCTTATTTAAAAGCTCTTCCATCTACTGATGTAGCCGAGCTGTAAGTGGGAACAGCCAAAAAAGATGGTGATTGTTTCTGAAAGAGAAAGGGAAGTATTTCATATTTGCATTTGGTACTTCTTCAGTAATCCTCAGGGTCTTAAGCCATCCTTATCTAGATAACTTATGAATAGGAGTTAGAACTGTATATTAGATACACAGAAAACCATCACTGAAGAAGCTACCATAAAAAATGTTGACAAAGAAAAACAATGGCAACCTCCAGAAATGTTTGTCTACTCACTAACCCTACTACCTTCCCCAAGGAAAAAAACAAAGTTTGAGGAAACCAGAAACTTTCCATAAAACATAATTTTTAAATTAATCACCAAATTTCCATCCAGAAACCCCAAGAGAATTTTAAGATTACCTCACTGATGAGGGAGATAAACTATATATAATTCATCTCAGACCTTACAAGCTCCAGTAGAAGATTCACTGAGCCTGAAGAAGTTTTGAAGTCAAGCCCCTGTGCTCGTGTGAAAGGTGTGTACAGGCCAATAGAGGGCATAAATATTTCCCACCATTTGCACAACTCCTCGGAGTCCATTTCAGAAGCAGGTTGTTGCAGGACAGATGGGGCCAGTAAGCATAGAGAAGAGGCCAGGGTCATGGCACGAGGATGTTTGTTAGCAACATGATTCTATGTTCAGTCAACTACTTGTCAAGATCAGTAAAGGGATACAAAATCCAGCTGAGTTAACACCAGGCATGTGTGAAGCAAGTAAATAAGAGTCTGTATGGACATGGTAGTGTATTGATACTGTGCCAACTCCTAACACTATAGAGGCTATAGGCAGGTATATAACTGCCAGCATAGCAAAGCTGGTTCTCCTAGCACATTAATAATCATCTCACTCTTCCAGGAGCTGACGATTAGGAGGATGCTTTGCTGTTATGGCAAGTAACAGCCTTACCAGTTTCTGCTGCATTTCTCTGGGTGACAGTAGTGATAACCATCCCCAGCAAATGTACTTTACAAAGGAAGTTTAAAGCAGCTATGGATTTTTTATTTATAAGTCCTTGTAAAGTTTGCTTGCAAAATTAAATACTTCCTCCAGACACAATTATATTTTCCAAATTCCCTCCTGTTTCAAAAATGAAAAGGTAGTTTGTCACACCACTTAAAGAAGTTGCAGGTCCCTACCTTAGCCTGACAGTGCCTTCTTCATTGTCCTCTTATAAGCACTTTAGATTTAGCACTATACACATTCTAATTTACTCCTAAAACAATAGTAATAAAGTAAATACATTTATCTGATAAATTCACTTCATTGTGACACCACATTGTGGTTTATTACCTCTCTTTTGCATTGTTTTTCTTCCTCAGAAGGACACAATACCTGGTCATCTCCATACACATCTGCAGGACCAGGACAATAAGTGACAAAGCCTTCACCTGGAATCACAGAATTTAGCAAACCCAGCTGAATTGCTCTGAAATCTGCACATGCTGGCCCAATCTCAAGATATGCGTGCACATTATTTATCTTGAGTGAGATTCAACTATTACCCAGAATAAAAATTATTAAAAAAATTGGCCAAACATGGATGTAAGCATGTCAGCTTTGATACTAGATGCTGTAGTTTCCTAGAAATTAATCCTCCATTAAAACAACAGATGGCCCTGTGTGTTCCAGGGGCTCACAGCACACATGAGGAGCTGGGTGACTGATGGACTTATGAATGACTGGCTCTGCATAAACCTTAAGTTGGATTAGTATAAGCTCGTGCATGTCAGAAATGGTCTGCAGTATTGACATTTAATGTCAGCTTCATGGAGCCAGACTTCTTTTAGCCTCACATAAAATTGTGTCACGTGTATGGGACAGTGTAGGAACATGTAGGAATAAAGACATTCTGGCAGATTTACTGACTGCTTTGATGCTTTCAGCCAGCAACAAATGAAGTCCCTGCTGATTCATCCTTTAAATCAGTGACAGCTACTTAATTAACAGGACCACGGCCAAGCTGCTTAGGACTGGCACTTACCCTTCTTAAGGAAAGGAAAGTTGTACAACACATTTTGAAGGGCATCTCCCAGCAAACCCATGGTTCACATTTCCAGTGAGTCAGGTGAGGTACAGTAGCACAGGTAAGCACAAGTCATGTCTGGGCAGCCTGATTGGAACACAGATGGCTCATAACCCTTTCCCACCCAACTCCATTCAGCACACAGGTATTCTTTCTCATACAAAGACATAATTCTCCACAGATTTTCCCAACCAAATGGTTGTCTATTACCTAAATGCTTTTGCTCTATACAGAAGTTGTAAAGGGTCAATCAGTTACAAGCTCTTCAAAGACCATGACAGCCTCTGCTATAGACCATTAAAATCCCCTTTGCCTACCTTTGAATAGTCATCACCTGAACAGTTCTTAAATAACATATGTGAAGTCTGTCAGTTGCATGAAATGCATGAATAAGGTACAAGTTACCCAGGCTCCAAAGATACCTCACTGACGAGGGGGAAAGCCATGTACCTCATCCCAGACCTTACAGGCTGCAGCAGAAGATTCACTGAGCCTGAAGAGGTTTTGAAGTTAAGCCATAAAAAGCCCCTGTGCTCATGTGAAAGGTGTGTACAGGCCAACAGAGGGCATAAAAATTTCCAACCATTTGCACAGCTCCTCAGAGTTTGTTTCAGAAGCAGGCTGTTGTGGGACAGACAGGGTCACTAAGCACAGAGAAGAGGCCAGGGTCATGGCACGAGGATGTTTGTTAGCAACGTGATTCTACATTCAGTCAAGCATTTGTCAAGATCAGTAAAGGGGGCAAAAGGAGGACTCATGAAGTTTACAACCCTGGGCTGAATGAAAACAAATTGTTTGCAGATATTTGTCTTCATTCTTTTTAAGAAGTCTATACCATAGAATCATACACCACCAGGTTAGAAGGAACCTCAAGGATCAAATGTTTAAATACTTGTACTTAGAATGGCTTTGAAAGCATCTCTGAAAATAATACTACTCAAAAAGAAACTATAGTAATTTTTCATGCAATAATGTCTGGCTGTTCTTGTACTTCATCAAGAAGAGCATGGAATTAACCTTAGCTTTTACGTGCATGAGCAGAAATATTCTCACCCATGCTCCCTCTCTTCTTGCTTTCCACACGCTTATAGGACAAATGGGGAAGTGAGGGAGAATAGCACTTTTTTTCCTCTAAATACTTTGCTGTAAAACACAGAATCCCACTTTCTGCCACAGCTGAAAAAGTAAAAACTTTCCATCTGCAACTCATACAACTACATATCATATTCCCTCCCAAGAACAAAAGCCAGATACATTTCTTATCCTCATGACTCTGTAAAACCTTATAAAATACTGGCCACAGGTGCCAGTAGAGCACTCCAGCCATAGTATTTCCCCAACAAGAGGGAGAAAAAACAGAAAGAAAGGTAGAAACTGCTAATGGAATGTGAAGCACTGAAAGAAAACAAAACAAGAATGTAAATTTACATATTTCAAAACATGCACCAGCCCAAGGGACACCCCATTGCACAGCAGCACTGGGTGTGCTTTTACAGCTACCCACTGAAAGGTCAGTTCGGAGAGCAGACCTGTTTGCAAAGATTTATTTCATGCATTTCAGGTTTCACCCAGAGGACAGTAAGTGAGTGAGCTGCTCAGAGAACCCCTGCAGTCACTGCTCTACCATCGGAAGTTGCACTCAACACAAGCTGAAAGCCTTTGGGAGCTGTGTTTGTTAGCAACGTTGCAGGGAACATGACGCAGGGGAAGAGGATTGGTGTGCTGTGCCCGGGAACTGCCATGCTGCTGTGCGGCTCCCTGCCCTGCCAGCCTTGCTCGGAGCTTGTTTGCAGCTATTTTTCAGCTACACTGAGCTGCCCTGAGCACCACGTGGGAGTACACCGTCTCCTGTTGTAGATACCTCGCAGAGGGCCTTTCATCTTCCTGAAATGTTGAGGGAAAGAACACAGAGAACAGTTCTTTTGCAATTTAGAAGGATGGTAATGTAAGCTACCAATTTATTTAAGAAAAAGGAAACAAAGAAGCAAATTTATCCTGCCTAAACTACCACAAAAGACAGATACTGGAGGACATACAAGCACCACCAGAAGGTTAAAGCTAGTCGTGCCAGAGGCCTGAAAAAAACTGAAAATAGAGGCAAAAGCTAATCCATTTTATGAACTATCAGCAGGGTTTATTTTTATTGCAAAGAAATTTGCTGGTGGCAGAACACAGACTGTCCCGCTGGCTAAATCCCACATATTTCAGCATGAAAATAAGCTGTAGTTACCAAAGCAACGGAGTATCTCAAGACCTGAACTCTGGCATTGCACCAGTCACATTGCTATAGGAACAGGGGACTGGTGGACTTGACCATGATATGTGACAGCTGACCCCTGATTTGTAGAGGCCAAGAGTCTGTTTCCCTTCACACTGGATATCATCCTAGATTAACTTCTGTGCTGTTCATAGCTGCATATTTTGAGAGACTTCTGGCACAGAGGATATGCATGTACATTTTAGAGCGGACATATAGCTACTACAAGCCCTGCCAGTTGGATAACAAAACATACATGTATTTTTCTGTAAATGAAAGAAGAAGAATACAATTTATTTTTATTTCTTTTTTTTTTTTTAAATTAGTTATACAGACACTTCGGTCTTTGTTAGTGGAAAACTCATGTACTTCAGAATACTTAGTACAAAAAAAAAACAACTCTGGAACATCCAAAGGTGACTACCTGCTGTTCTATTTAACCTCCTTCACTCATGTAATTAAGAGAAAAAATGGTATGCAACTTAGGAGTAAGAGAAATGCAAAGAAACTAACAGTTTATAAACAATCGAGCTGCTGGAAATAATTTTACTGAAGTATTTAGTGGATGTTACATTAAGGAAAAAAAAAAAAAATCCAGAATAATTTACCATGATCAAAAAGGAAGAGGAGGAAGAACGACAGGTAACAAAACTTCAGTATTGATTCCTGTCTTTGTAGATTGTCTGTTAGAATTTCTTCATGCTCACCCTTTCATTCTTTATTCTGTTTCCTATATATGGGAAAAATTTCCAGTCAGAATGTGAAAATCCATTGCCATATCGTTCTTCATATATCTCTTTAAGACTTAGCCCTTGCTCTATCCTTTCTAGACAAAGGACAGACAGCTGGTGTACCATGGCTGCTGCTCATTATACTAATCTTAATCAGTTCACAGCTACCGTGCAGTCCTCCTGTCATTTTGTCTCTCACTGTACATCCACACAGCAAGAGCTCTGTGGCAAGGAATATTTCTTATCATATATAAGCACTGAGCCTGGCACGATGGAGGTCTAATATCTGACATACCTAGATGCTATCAGATAAACAAGGAAATAATTTGACACAGCTTTTGTCACTAACATTAAATCATCTGAAGCAGTTTGATTTCTAAGAGCTCAGCAGCACAATTCTGCTGTTGTCATCTGCTGTTTTTGCTTGCACGAAGTGCTCTACGTCAGTATGTGAGAGGCTCAGACGTTCCAGTGTTTTCAGTAGAGTCAGACTTCACATATCCAAGAGCAGGTATTAGAAAACAATTAATACTTGGGTTTTTAAAATTTGTTTGTATGTTAGAATCTTGCATGGAAGTTTTAAAATACACACACAGAGCAAAATATTTTTTTTAAATAAAAGAGGCAGCAAATGTTACAAAGGCCAGACTTTGAGCTAGGACCGGGAATTCGAACCCTTATGGGAAGTAAAATGTTTCTACATCTCCGTTTAAAAGGCTTAACTAAAAATCACCTTTGCAGCATCCTGATCTTTGTGACAAGCTGCTTCAGACTGACCTCTTACCTTGGTTGGCTCAGACTCATGTTTGCAAAGGGAGTATTTGCCCTGCAGCTACTTGTGTTAGTTATAAACCGCTCATCAGCTCCTGTGCAGTGGCTGTAATCACCTGTGATTGTCTGGAGAGGGGACAGTTTGCTCAGACAGAGAAACATCCACTTGCCTTAAAATTTCTCAAGAGCTATGTCCATGATTTGTATAGTGTGTTGGTTCAGAGAAGACTGAGACTCTCAGCCATTCATTGCATGGTTAGTCTTTTTGCCTTTTACTGTTAGTGGCCAATGCACTGCTGAGTGAAAAAACAGCTTACCAGCAGCTTGATTTTACATGGTGCTGTTCTGAGGAAGGGGAGCAGCAGATGCTCCCACTCACCTTAATGGGAACTGAAGACACCATCTACCAATAAAGCTTTACAAATGTGACTCAGTAACTCCCTCGAGCACCATTGTCAGCTCTCCAGGAAAAGGTAAATCTGTCTGATCATGACTAGAGGACCAATGGATTCACAGCACAGTCCAGAGCACAGTGAAGTCAGACTGCAGTTTTCACAACACACCAGGATTTGTCTCCAGTCAAAATCCAACCTGTGAAGCCTGGACCCACAAGTCTACACCACCAAATAATCCCCTTTCTACATCACTGGCTGACTACAGAATTAGAGGCAAATGACTGCCAGAATCCAATCTGTAACACTGATATCATACTTGGAGCACCTTGTAATGAGTGCAATGCCATTAAAATAGCTCTCATTTAGAAATGTACAGTCACCATTCAGTGGAGTGTTAGTAAAACAGACCCTTTAGGTATTAGGTCCCTCTTGAGAAATATGAAGCTTTGGTTCCATTTGCATTTTACTCATAGAAGAGCCACTCTGCAGAGTAATGAAACCCGCTCCATGTGCTATTGCCAGATCTTTAAAAAGCACTGTCAGGGCTACTTATTTTTTTTATATTAAACAAAGAATATAGCCTTGTTGTGGCCAAAGTGAACAAAACAAGTTTCTTGGTTCAGCCAGTCCATGAGCGAAACACATCACCATATGGGAAAGGGGAAGACACACTGTAGAGCTCGTCTATGCCTTTCCTTTGAATGGGACATCTCATAGTTCTTGAGCTCCAGGATACCACCAGCAGGAAATCATGCAGAAAAAGTGTATCCATACCAAAGCACAGCTATTCTTTTTATTCAAACTAGTATTTCCCCACCACCTTCCACATAGCCGATGGATGTGAACATACGCACATCGTGGATTCTTCTCTCCCATCCTTATACTGACTCTACTGTGGAGGATGACTTTGTGTCCCAGTAAAAAGCCAAACAAGCACAGAGGTCAGGAATATCATTCTCACAACTAGGGATTCAGAACACAGGATTTATGTGGCAGAAGTAGATGCAGCAGAAGCAGATGCAGAAGCAGCCACAACATTTCTGGGCAGGAGTTCACACCAGGATTATTTTTTATTCAAAAACCAGAAATAAGCAAATAAGTCTTCATAAGAGCAAAGAAGACACAAGCAGTACCTCCTCTGGCCTGAGGGTAAAACATGTGCCATTCAGCTTGAGAAGAAATTTGCAGAAAGAGGATTCAGACACAGTGGCACTGTGCTCATACACAATGATAGAAGCAACCACAGAAAGGGGCAGATGCAGCGTCCTCATGACCAGGGCGCAGCAGCAGGTTCACTTGATGGTGCTGTGATCATCAGACAAAGTAAACAAGTCTGAGGTCAGTCCTGAAAATATACTCAGTAGGACAGGGCTGGGTGCTGGCACATCTATAACATAGTTAAAGCTGCAGCTGGATGCCCAGACCTGAGCTCACATGGAGCTCCTGGGGCAAGCAGCAGAGAGTGCATGAGTGGAACATGTAGGAATGGGTGGAGGCTCCAGGTTAGGACACTCAATGCCTATTTGTGTGCTCAGGGCCCCCAAAACTAACCACCTGAATCAGATGCCCAGAGGTAACCCCTGTAAGTATCAACATGCATGACTTCTTGTCCTGCACACTGCAGCAAATCTTTATTCATGGCTGGCACTTGCATTGCAAGCAGAATACACAACAAACAAGTTCCAGAGCCCAGAGTGTCACCCTGCCATTGGGAGCTTGGTTGACTGCAGCTGCATGGCTGCTGTGCCCATGCCCTGTCTCATGCCCCCCCCAGTCCTCAATCCCTGACTTGACCTGATGGCTTAATCTCAGACCTGTCTCATTCCTACAGACCTGATGAGCATTCACAGGATTCTTGGCTGACCCAAGGATCTTGATTATCATCACAGGTCTGGTCTCATCTTCTTGTTTGGATTGGTGGGACTGTGCCCTTGTCAATGAGGGTGCTACTCCCATCTGCCTCACCACGGCTCTCAGGTCCCCTTCCTTCATGGAGCAGCCTGCCTTGCTGGCCCCTCAAAATGGGTAGGAAAAAAACCCCAACAACTGATTTTTACAATTCTGGGAATAACCAAGCAAAGGTGAATTCCAAAAGATTTTCTTACCCTGCCCCTTATTATGTCAGCCACCTGTTTACATAGACGTGCAGAGATGCACACTTCATTGATACTTTTCAAGTAAGTTGCACACAATAACGTCATACACGTGAGCACGTGGCATAGAGGATATGAGCCATTATCACACCTTCTGGGAAACTGGAACCCCGAAGGAGTAACTGAATTGTGTGGGAGAGGTTCTCCTGATGCCCCACAATGAGGATTACAGTCTAATGAGACAACTAATTTCTTTCTGCTCTTTCTTTTCAGAATTAGGTTTTGCTCAGAAAACAAACAACTACTTAACAGAAGATGAAAACGTTTTTCTTTTTTTGTGGTTCCAGATACTTAAATTACACTACTTTAAATCCCTTCATACCCAGATAGAGTGGGCATATGAAATGAAAGGAGTCAGATTCCAGTAAAGCCTTCATTAAGCCTGGCCCATCTAGGTTTCCCTCTGAAATGGACAGTAAAATTTACAGAAGCAAAAAGGCCTCAGGTGATGTATTACAGAGAGATGCAATTGGCACAGAACAGAAGCCAACTGAAAATGGTCCCTTCAAACCCACTGTGAGGAGACTGCCAAGGAAGAAAAATCAGAGCATCAGTTATTCTTTCCATGCCATTTTAAATTGGCTACTTGCAACATTTTCATCGACCTTCTTTTCAGATGCCATCAGCCCCCACTGATTCAGACAAAGTCTCATTCATCCAGGGAATGAGGTTTGACTACAAAAGGGCCACCTAAGAAATGGATTAGTCACAGGAATTTACAGAAACTAACCACAGGATGGAACAACCAAATAAAATACAAATAAAAAATGCATTGCAAAAAAGTGAAGTGAGAGCTGCAGAACTCAAAGACTACACACTGACTCTTGGTATACAAAACTATGAAAGCCTGATGTAGTTGCTGTTGGCCAGATAGGAGGCTTATCTCCTCTGAGATCATCAACATTTGTATGCACATTCGAGAAGAAAGATTTTTTTTTAAGCCATTTTAATCACTAAGACTTCTTCCATTTTTCTGACAACAATGAGGAACAACATAAAAAAGATTTGCAATATAGATTTTTTTTCCTACTAAAACTTGTCCTTCAAGCTCTTCCATCCTATCAATTGCTACTTTCCTAGCAATTAGCCCTAGCAATTTTCCTTATTTAAAATAATTTCAAATTGCTAGGGTAGGTGGGGTAGGTGGGTTTCAGATTTTTTTTTTTTTTTTTTTTTTTTTCCTAGAGTGGAGAGCTCTTAAACAATAGTGTGTGCAAAATCCCCAGAAGGAAAAGATGGTATAATTATTTATTTATTTATTTATTTATTTATTTATTTATTTATAAATTCCTAGATTTCACATCTATGTCATATGAGTATTAGATAATTATGACAATGAGTAATAATTCATCTGGTCAAATTCCATCAAATTTTCCATTCATTACTTTTGGAAAAAAATATTCAAAATCCTTGCTAAGAGAGCATGCAAAGGCAGCTTGGCATAAAATAATGTATCTTAGTTAAAACTAAGATAATTTTTCAATGATCCAATCCTTTAATTAAAAATATGTCAAAACAAATAAAAGCAAATAAAAACTAAGAAAGCACCAGATAGTTAAGTTCTTCCTTTCAACCCACTAAGAGCAGCCATGGCATGTTCCAGAATTACACATGGCGAAAATTATCCCAGATGTGTCCTTGCTCTTGTGAGAAGCAAAGTGAAAGTACCAGCAACTGCCTGTCCACGTCTGATCCTCCAATATACATAACAATCACACTACTATTCCCAGCATTTTCCTGTTCATTTATACTCCTGCAACCCGGTAGCAGGAAGGTGGTATAACTAGTGGAAGAGCTATCTACATCTTGTCTGACATTTTCAGTTGTGTATTTCTCTCCCAGAAGAGGTTGCCTCTACAGCATCTCAGATGACTCCTCAGATCAGTGTAAGGATACCCTGCAACTTTACTTTAAAACAACAATCATGTTGCAAGACTACCTAGGAGACTACATGTTCCAGGCTCCTTTCACATTCAGAGGAAGCTGAAGAATCAATTACTGTCTCAACTCAAGGGTAAGTTTTTGTGATTTGTTTACTATAGAAATAAGGAACCAGAACCTAAAGGCTTCTTTCCACCCAGAACACTGTGCCGAAGAGTAAGATCCCATGCTGCCAGCCTGTCATTGCAATGTGTACATGACATACTGTGACTGGTTCTCCTTTGGTGGAATGATTTTGGAAAACTACCTTCTTTCTGCAGAGGTTATTTTTCCAGTCTACATTCTTCCCTGGACTCAAACTCCCAACATCTGGCTGCAAGCTCAGAAGAGAGTCATACAAGGTTTCTTGGAAAGAGTGTCAGACTTTGGAACTTGCTAAGGGAGGACAACAGAATACTGAAAATAATAATAAAAGCCTCTGCCTTCAGAAAAGGGAAAATAAAAAGAAATCAGAAGGAAGAAAGAGGGGAAAACAGCAGCATTCTAACTAAGAGAAACAGAAAGAGATTCCCTCCGATTTTATGAAGCCACCTACCTTAAGGTCTCTCCTTATTAGAGATCAGTGCTAGCCTGACAGTAAAGTGTCAGGAGAAGACAAGTGGAGAAACATAACCCACATTCTTTTTCTCGAAGTTCTTTAATTTCCCTTGGGGCTACTCAGTGGTGGCCACCATCAGAGGCAGAAGTCTGAACTAGAGGAATGTTACATTTAAACAAGCATGCTGAACCCTTCACTCAGCTAAGTACATTACATGCAGGCAGGAGGGCAAATAAGTTTGACATTCATAGAGTTGACATTTTGCACTATGTTACCCTTTTCTATTCATTATAGCAATTGCAACACACCATCCTTAGAGGTAAAATACTTTCACTGATAAAACAGGTAGTTCCCCACCAGTATTAAGGTGAGAAGTGAAGCTGCTTCATCATGCTGTTCAACACAGGACAGAGCAGAAGTTTTCCTGACAAGCTCTTCCACATTAGTGCCTCTGTGATTAAAGAAAGAATGAGAATGATTATGAAACTCAGAATTACTGAGCAGGAATGACAGCTGACATTCACAGGGCACTGCCTCCTTCTCCAGACACTGCGCTTTTCTAACCCACATACACCTTGACATTCACAGGTCTCTGAGTCTATAAGTGTAAACTGCAGTCAACCTGATCTACAGCAACTAAGCAGCACTTCTTTCTAGCCCTCTTAGTTGCTATCTACACAGCAACAAAATCCCTTTCTTTATATTTTACATTTATATCAAGGAGAGAAGCTACAGCCGATAAAAAAAACATGGATATATGCTGAAACCTTCACCTGTGAAACTGGACAATGAGGACATTTGAAAGACTTGCTGTTTTGTTGTTGGAAAGAAGAGAATGGGTTACTCAATATTTAAAAATATTTCAAATTTAAACAGAACAAAGAGGGTTTGTAGCCATGGTAACTTCTACATTCATTTAAAAAAACCCTATAATATCTCTGAAGATTTGTGACATGATGTAGCAAGCGTGTCATATTGTGTAGGCTTATGTTATGTCTTGAAAGCCTGAATGACTTGATGTGACCTGGCATGATGCTATGGATATTCAAAAAAATTCAAGAGAAATTGCAGTTCTAGTGGTAAGTAGCAGGGAATAAGTTTTCACATAGGGTTAGAAGAGAACACAATTAAATTACAATCTTAAATAATTCCTTAAACATTATGCATTTGCAGAGTAATTTCACATCATGTAAGGTAGAAGATTATAGAACATTTTGACTGTAAAGGAAAAACATCTTCATCCAACATGTGGTATTTCCACTGGGACTACACAGCTATTATAGTAAGCAGGCAACATCTTTTTTTCAGAAAACATAAAAATGCTGTTATTCTAAACATTTATTGCAAATTCAAATTTAACTACTGGGAAATTAATATATACAGCATTTTTTTCACTATTTAGGCTGTCACACTTGGAAATTCAGAGTGCTCATTTCAAATGAGACCATAAAAGCTTCTTGGTTTGATTTCTTTTTTCATATTTCGAATGAATTTAAAATAACTTTTGAGCATGTACTCTCGGAAAAGTATCCTTTTTGGTATCATTAGAGCTTCAGATGCTGGATCAGACACCTGTTTTAACTATCAGACTAGGCACAATATGTGAGATCAGGTGAACACTAGTTGAAAAAAGATTAAATGATACTCAGGGGAAAAAAAAAATCAAAGGAAATTTGTTGCATTTTAATTTCTTAACTGCACCACCATGCTTTGCATTCAGGAGATTCCATCATGAAAACTTCTAGGGAAGGGATGAAGTGTTTAGCAAGGGGTCCACAGGCCAAGACTATAGGGGAGGTGCAATTTATATCCTCTTCTGCAAGGACTGATCCTGCAATCTAATGTGTGTTATTAGACCCATGCATTGCAACAACATGAAACATCTCTGACAGAGATGTTGCATTCCCAAAATAGCATTTGTCATTACATTGGAACAGGCATCAGATTGATGTAGAACACTTTTGGTTATTTTGTACATTGCCTGAGAAGCAGCCAGATATGAGAGACCATTTCTAAGCAGTTCACATTGCAATGAAAGCAGTATTTCATAGCACAAACTAAAAGCACCCCTGAACTACTCATATAAACAACATCAGCTTTCTCCCCCAAAACAGAAGAAAATAATTTCTAAGAGAACTATTTAATAAGGGAGTTACTAAGCAATCATTTCATCCAAGAATCCCACTTGGACACCATCTTCCTAAGAGGTGTTGTAGAAGAGTTGTTGAAATTTCTTTCCTTGACATTCTTGCAAAATTTTGACAAAATACATTTTGAAAAGCATGCTGCATGGAGGAGTCTTGCACTAGCCCTGAAACAATAACAATTATTTATTTCATTCCTTGGAGAGAAAACACTTTGAGAATGTGGAACTATAAAATAATGGTCAGGAAAGATCATTTGCTGCACCTCACAGTGTTGTTGGACTTGGTCCCAAAAACTAAGTAATTTCCATTCTGTCCAGAGACATTACCCTCTCTGCCCCAGAGATGAGCTCCCTACCTTTGCAATGTATTCTATGTATTGTGAACAGAGCAAGCTGCAGCAGTAGGAGCAGCAGGAAGTCACAATAAACATTCTTTTGCTTATTTTGACAATTTGGGTTGTTCCAGATATTTCTCACCTGTGACACTCATAAATGTTCAATACAGCTCAGCTCATGTTTATGCTCTGATCTGTCACTGGCTCACACACTACAGGTTGGAGAATGTTGAATGAGCTAACAGGTCTTTTTTCTTTCACAAACCTCTGTCATATTGATTTCTCCCAGGATCTGCCAGAAAATATTTAGATCACCCACTGGCAGTAAGTTCTGCCCTAACTGTCTAAAAGTATGACCACTTCATAAACTGCAAGCAGACTTCCACTCAATAGACTTTAATAGCTAATATTTTCTTGGAGACCTTTGTCTGCCCTCCACATTCAGGACCTGCTTCCTTTTTGAGATAAATCATAAAGAGATGAGCCATAACTGAGACAGAATATGTCCATTTGTATTTCTTTTCTTCATCTTATGGAACTGTCTAGAACATACCACATGCTCATAGACACTGACAAACAGAGATTTGAAAACATGATCTCTTCCTCAGACAGTACAGTCTAGTCTCATTTCAAAACTTCTCACAAATAATTATGACCTGAAATCTAACCAGTGTTCCATCTTCCTCCATGCAGAACCATGACCCACAAGCCTTTCTTCCACCAGTAAGAACCAACTGATGTTCAACTGTAACTTTGCATAATGTAACAATAGAGATTAAAAGCATTTTGATTCAGAAGGGACTGTTAGGATCACACACATAGCAAAAGCCTCAAAAACTCCCATGGAAATGCTAGTGTCATGTCTTGACACAATTGATACTTTATGTAGCCATTGGTAAGTCCCAATCAGAAAGAAAAAAAATCAAAAAGCTTTCAATTGCTCTACAGGGCTTGCACCTGAGAACACCAGCAGATGAAAAGACCAGTGTCTATTAATCATAAAGGCTCTGGCTGGATCCAGAGTCTTTGAGGCTTTGCTTGGCACTGCTGGGGGGAGTACCTATTAAACGAATGTGTGCCTTCATAAATTCATATTACTGTTTTCGCTTCTCAATTCTTGTGATTTATTAGACTAAATCCTTACCTGCTGTGAACTGCATTGACTTGCTCATGTTACTGCAGTATTGTTACAGTATTTTAAAGCCAATATAAGCATGTTCTACTGTACCTTTTTTGTTCTGATTTGCAACAAATAAAACAGTAAGTTTTATGATACACCCTTTGAGATGTTAGTTTTCTTTGGAGTCTAAATTTAAACTAGATCAGTCTCTGGTCCCACCAAGGACAAATATTTTAAAACTGCTGCCAGCTATGTCTTTTAGCCTGCTGTCTCTCCTTTGTAATTATTGATGTTGGCATTATATCAAGAACCATTTTTTTGGTGTATCAATAGATTTATGTTGAATTTGACATTTTACTTTCTGAATAAAAAGACAGTCTCAGTCATGGCATCAGTTTCAGTGGGTATTTTCAAGCAATAGAATCAATTATTTATGCATTTTTAACATAATTTGCTTTCTTTGATCTCATTATTAAAAAAAATAATAATAATAATAATTATCCACTAAGTGATTTCCAAAAAGCAGGAGGCTATTTGCAATGGACCACATCACGCTGAAAGGCTGAAGAGACCTGAGAATGGTCATTGAGCCCCACAGCTTTTCAAAATGAGGTCAAACCTGGATCAGAACTGGACACCTGCATGCTCTAAAAAGAAATTCTGTGATCTCAGCTTAGTTCCTAGTAGCAGCATTTGTTGTCATGTTTTATGGGCAGAATGAAAAGACAATAATTTTCTTTCCACAGACCTATTTTGATCTTATTCTCTGATTATGATTACTTCACTCTGCAATGCTGACCTGTGAGAATTTGTGGCAACAGCTGCATAAACTATGTATTAAAATTATACACATCAATATTATATTGAATTAAATGTGCAGTTCCCACATACACATTGCATCTGTTCTCACCTGTCTGTTATCTAGGGTGGGACAATGTCACATGTATGAAGTAAATCTCCTGGCACATCATTATCAGTGGGCTCATGAGAAGCTCACTGTACAGTGGAATGCTCTCTATATAGGAAACTATATTCCCTCTAAACTTCAAAACCCAGCATTTTTGCGTTGTACCCCTGGTGTCTTCTCTGGCACAACTGCACAGGTCCATTCCCTTGAGTAACAGGCTGCATCAAGATGATGTGAATTACTGAACACTTAAGGAAACTAGTTTCAGAGTCTAGCTATTATCTGAACACACACTTTAAGGTGACAATTGGATAAGATAACTGTCTCTGGTTTTGTCTCATGCTTATACAATTGTTCTGCCATAGTTACCTTCAGGACATGAATTATTCACTAGATATGATAAGAAGACTGGAGCTCAATAGTAACCTGTCAGGTTTCCAGGTCTCATTCAGATGCTAACATTAGCTTTCATCTTTCAGATAATACATATTCAAATTCCTTTGCTAACTTATTCTTTGACAAAGGAACTACAGGTCACATTAAAGTTAATTTATGAAATCACTTAACTGAAACCCCACACCAGCCTTTGGCTTTCACCTCTCCAAAATGTTAGCAGGCTATATCACGTATCATCGCAAACCCTTTTCATTAGAATCAGCAACAAAGGTGGCTACGGTGCAGCACAACAGCTGGTTTTAAGAAAAGCAAGTCTCAGTCAACTTCATTTCAAAGGCCCTGGAAACCTAGCTTTGCCATCACAACACTAATTCACAAGTCATGATGTGTGCATCTGCATGTTATAACCTTGTTTTGAAGGTCATGATGGCAATGAGTCATCATATAACATATTGAAGAAACATGATCAGCTTTTGATGCAACATCAAACCATCGCTGTACTAACCAATTCCTCCTGTCACTTGTATTAAAATCAGGAGGATGGAAATGTGGAAAGCATTTCTATGCTTATGCTTTAAAATCATGATCATAACTTTCATGAAGTTCATGTGGTCATGTTCAGACAAGATGTAAGCAAAGAGAAAAAGACTCCTGTGACCATAGAAGCCTGTACACCCTTATTATTCCTGCATATGTAGTGACAAATCAGCAATGTGGTCAGGGGAAAAAAAAAAAAAAAAGAAAAAAAAAAAAGAAAAAAATATACCAAAATACAGCAGAAAGTTTTCTCTCATTTTCCCACAAAGTAGATTTCATACTTTTGTCCAGTGGATAGACAAGAAGGTAACATCTGCTTTCAAGTATTTGTTACTTTCCTCTCTATTTCTAAATTTGCTAACTTTTCTCCTTTCAGATTTTTATCTCCAGTTTTGTCAACCTCCAAGGACTGGAGTGGTCCTTTCCAAAGTAGGAACAATTCATTCAAGGGAGTTCCAGATGCATATGGGCTTTATTCCTTCTTTTAATGGGTGGTGAATGGTTTCTACTCATGAAAGAGGCTGGGACCATTTCTCCACTGGTTTATCAGCAAAATAACCTGCACATTCCTGTTGCTAGATAGGTCACACTGTAAGTTATTTTGCTGCAGTCATACTGCACCTGACAGATTACTTGCTGTCCTATTTAAATTTGCCTGCCTACACCAGTGTAAGAACTAAAGACATACGGTGTGTTGACCTCCAACACTAAAATAAATTAAAACCTGACAATGACATAGCTGGTAGTGACCAAACTCTCAACATGCAGAGCCATTCAGAAGCAGAAAGGTCACAGTTAACCTGCTCCACATTTGAAACATCTCTCCTTAAGTTTTGGCTACCAAGCTGTCACTTGATCTCCCAAGCACTACCATGGTAAAATAACGTGAAACTTTACCTGTACTACCTTATGCCACTTTGCCCTAAAGAATTCTGAGGACAAATACATAACTGAGAAAGGTCCAGGTGTCCTCTCAGATCCATTGCCATACGTTCAGTGTTTTCTACCTACACTGATAACTGATTTGAACAGTGAAAAAAATAACACCTTTGGTGCCTCCCCAGCAAGCATAGACTCCTTGCTGTTCACAGGCAAATAAAATCCTCAGGTTCCCTAACTTCTGATCACTTTTCTATTTCTTAATGCAAACTTGAGTTTACCTTGAGTGGATGTCAGAGGTGATCTTTAGGACAGCTCCTTAGAGAATCACATGTCAAAATGCCAACAACAAACCAACCAACGAACCAACCAACCAATCAACCAACCAACCAACCAACTCACCCACTCACCCACCCACCCCATGACAAACCCAAAACTTTAAACCCATAAAAACCCTCAGGAAACAGATGAAACCTTCACTCAGAACAGTCTCCCTGCAGAGCCACTGGAAGTGTGATACTCCACTTTTATATGATTAGATTAAACATTATATGATAAAAACATATATTAGACCCATGTTAGCCTAGAATTTCCTGTTTTCTTCAGATATGCAATCTCTCAATTTCATTCTGGAAGTCTTTAATCTCAAGTGCACAAAAGAAGCAGAATAAGAATAAATCCCAGATGAGAATCTGCCTTCCTCACCCTAAAGTGAACTTGGCACTGAACCACAGTAGAACTTGCACATAATCTGGTAGCAGAGAAAACATTGCTTTGACACAATATAGCCTATATGAAATTTGGAACAGCACAAGAGGAGATGGATACAAAAAGGTTGCATAACAGAGAACTGTTAAAACAAGCTGTTATTTCTCTGGAAAAGCAATAGGCAATCTGCCTGCAAGTTACTGATTCATTAAAAAGACAAATAATTTTTAGTGAAATTATTTGAAGAGATTTTTGTTGAATCTTCTCTCCCAGAACCCCTCACACCCTGCCCCCACCCAGCTCCACTCCCCAAACCTTAATTTTCTGGAACATACAAGAAGATTAGTGCATAAAAGAGAGAACATCTGTTTCTTTTCATCAATAAACTCTATACAGAAGATTGCAGCCCTTAAGATTTGAGACTGTGTTTGTTATTTAATGAAAGCAGGCAATAATCTAACAAGGCATTATTTCCTTTTAAAATGAATGACTGAAGTTGTATTGTCAATCAGTTATCTTGCTTTGTTCCTCTAACACATGGGACAGTATGCAGGGGTAGTGGAGTAGTTCAGGTAATCCTCACATTATTTCAATCTTCTCTTTTTTTCTGGCTTTAACAGGTAAGCTCTCCCACATGGTCAGCAGTATTCTGGTATAGTTTCAACCAGGATTTTGTTTTGTTTTGCTCCTGGAATACCAGGGTGATCTCAGGTATCAAGGCACTATTTTAACACAGGCAGTGCTGGAAAAATCCTATGGGAAGCAAATTAATCTCTGGTACTTTCCATCGACACTTTGTTGCTATGATTATATGGTTGTAGATCACAATCTCTTTCCTTTTCTGAGGTTTGGCATTGTTAGGGTAATTAAATAACACCATAAAAACTCAAGAGCAAGCCTACTTCTTGAGTTTTGAGCCTCATTCTTTTTGTTCACATGGGGACTTCTTCCAATCTGTGCTCATTTTCCTTGACCTGGAAACAAGGTGCAGCAGCCAAGATCATGTTTATGTTCAGCATGGAGGAAGGATTATTTCCAGGATATTTCATTCAACATTATTATTTATACAACCTAGGGTAAATTTAATTTTTTTCCATTGTTGTATGATTTTGCAGATTCACAGTCACTTTGCACCCCAGTGTAACTCTTTGGTCCTCTTCTACAGAAACATTGTTTCACCATTTTCCAGCTTGCGTTTAGATTAAACTTGGCAACTGTATCAGTTTAAGTCCACAGATATTTCCTTGTTGAATTACATCCTATTTTTTTGATCTTTTTTTTTTTCCAGACCTGCAAAGGTTACTTTGAATTCCAGTATGATTCCCCAAACTGCTTGTACTTCTTCTGCAGTCTCTGCTTCTCTTGATTAAGTTGACTCATTACTTTTACTCTGGCTTACTCAGCTGCACATCTCAGAGATAGAGTGGTTCTCCCAAGAAAGAAGTGCTTGTACACAAATCTACAATTCTCCTCCTTTTACTCAAAGTTCACTATTCAGGACTGCAACAAAGAATTACTTTCTTTTACTACAGAGCTGGGAACAGTATTTGAAACAAATGGTTGCATTTCCACTGCATTTTTTACATCAACTTTATGAATAACTTTTGTTTGTTCTGCAATTTCATATTGATGAAAACATGCACTGGAAGTGGTGACCTTTAACTATTTACCTACTGACACCATGTAACCAGTGTATTTTACATGTGCTCTACTGCATAGTCTGTTGGCATTTACTCTACATAAGTATGTCTTCTATTAACACCATGATGTTCAAGAGCTCCCAGTCAGCTCAGACATGAGTTGGATGAACCTGCTTCTCAGAAAATAAATCTGTATTAAATCTGCCCACCCTTTTAAAACCTACAGGTTCTTCTTAGAGCCTTCAGAAGAAACAAAAGAATCCCTTTGTTTTGTTATCAGGGAGAGGGTATTGACAACACTTCTTAAAAACAAACAAACAAACAAAAAGGAAGAGGTGGATTCTCCAACACTGGACACTTTTAAGGTTCAGTTGGACAGGATGCTGGGCCGTCTTGTCTAAATCATGCTTTTGCCAAGAAAAGTTGGACCAGGTAGTCTTTGTGGTCCCTTCCAACCTGGTATTCTATGATTCTATGATTTATTTTTAAATTTATTCTTAAAAATAAAGTTTGCTAGCACCCTAGAACCACTAGAACTGCCCTAGACTTTAAAACATTACATATCTGAAAATTAATACCTTTGACCTCTACTTGATATACTCTTGGCATCTGATTCAAAATCCATTGAAGTCAGTGGACTTGGAGGAAGAGGGAAAAATGTGAACCTATATGGGCCAAAAAGAACTTGGAGGAAGAGGGAACAATATGAGCCTGCATAGGCTGAAAAGGTCCACTTACTGATTCCAGGCTTAAGTCTCAGAGGAAAAAATTTAACAAAATAAGCAGAGTCATTTTGCATTCCAACTGTTACTACTGCATACCCATTTTACAAAATATGTTTGATGACTATTTAAAATAACAAAAATCCCACCCCAAAGCAATGTATCAGAAAGGTATCAGCCCAGTTACACACTTAGTCAGATTGCAGGGTCCTTTCTCTATACTCAGTTTGACAGTCTGAGAACAATGAGAAACACTATGATTACAAATCCTTGATGTATTTTACACCTATTTCACTGGGGAATGAAAATGCTTCAGAGCAGTCATTCAAGAGGATATCCTATAATGCTGTTATCTGGCTATGGGGCCTCTTTCTAATTATTTTTTACATCCTGAAGGCAGGCAGATTTCCTTTCAGTGGCATCCACTGACTACACGGACTCTTTCACAGAGCAGAAGACAAAGTTCCCCATACTCTTCTTTTTGTCTGCCTTTCTCATTGTATTCCCACAATTTGTACCCCTACCTAGCTGTCTCATTAAGTTCTCTATTCCTCCCCCGCTTCACCCCCCATCACTTTGAGGTTAAGCTTATTAACATTTTGACTGTTTGTCTTCCAGGACTACATAGTACCTTCACTTTGCAGGCCATGGCAGTGGACACCACAGTGGAAATTTCACCCTCACACAGGAAATCAAAGAGCAGGCATGTGGCCTTTGCCAAGAGTCATTTCTGCAGAGACCATTTTGGGGGCCCTGCTGCCCCATAGAACTAAAATTGGTACCTTTCAGCAGCTCGTGATTTTACTTGAAAGGGAAGAAAAAAACAGAGCTGTTGAGAAAAGTTTCCCAAGCGAACCTTAAGACTCAGGAGGCAAAGAAAGAAGGTTCTTTTTTAAAATAAAAACTGCTATAAACTATAGCACTATAAACTGCTGTTCTGGAATTTAGATAAATTTAGTATGGATTCATCACTGAGAAGTAACTTGTCCTGGTATGTGAGCTTTTCAAGCTGTCTTCACTGGGCTCTATAGAGGAGTAAACAGAATGGCATGTATCTCACTGTATACGTGCTCTTACATGGGAAAATTGAATTTAATCCCCAGAATTCCAGCTCTCCAAATTCTGTTCTTAGGCAGGCAGCTGCTTTTAGAAAAATCTTTTATCTTCTAGCAAGACAAGGAGCAAACAGCATTAACTGCAAGTGACCAGAAGCAAAGCTTCTGCTGCACACACTGAATGCTTTGAGCTGTTTCAAGAATCCGACTTCTGGTTAAGTGTTATGTGAGCAAAGGAGAATAAACAAGAGAGAAGGGAAAGAAATCAGAAATTATAGGGCTGATTAGGGATCTAAACAGATCTCTTTTTGTCCCTGACTCTTCTTAAAGTCCTTTCATGGCTTTCAAGTTTAATAAACAACATACATGACAAAACACATTTACCTTGCCAGATGAACTCAATGAGTCAAGAACTTTGCATTTGTAATATTTGTTTTCCATCTTTCAGTGCTCTGCTGGCTGTCAAACTAATGCACATTTGATGGTGCATGAAGCAAATCACTGGAGAGAAAGAGGAAAGAGCCACTGAGGTCACGTATCCTGCAGCTAATGTAAGGTCAGATTTTTGTTTTGTCAGGTCAAGTTTTCTTCGTGTTGTAATCAGTTCAATCTCTTTGGCCTAGAATCTTCTCTCACTCACCTGATGTGAACTGGACTAACTTATCTGAAGACCAGTACTTAATTTTAAGTGTGACAAATAAAGAGAGAAGTTTTTCCACTGGTCCTTACTTGGTGCATATATTTGCACTTACACAGATTGAGCGCAACTTCGTAGTTTTTCACACTCATTTCACATTTGCATACCATCAGATTGTGTTAGGATGCAGAACTATCTAAATTTAATGCTGTGTGAAAAAATAATTGTTGTCAGGCCACCTTGACTACCAAATATTAGAAGGGAACCACAAGCATTTGATCTAAGTTTCACAGCAACAGATATAAAGATTATTTTCATAAACATCTAAGTGTGAAATGCAAAGAGTAAAATCCATAGAGATAGGGAAATTTCATGGCATACAATAATATGACAGTGTACACAATCAGTGATTATATAGATTTTAAAAAAATAAAATGTTTTTTCTTACATTTTAAGAAGAAAGTATAAATAACTACAATAAAAAAGAAAAAAATACTTAGAAAGATACTATGAGGGGCTAAAGGAGAAAATCTTACCTGATTTAAATACAATTTTTGGGAAAGCTGGAGCTTTTGCAGGTGGGAATGTTTGCATAAACAGAGTTCACTATTGGAACACTGTCCTGGTGCCAGACTGTCCTTAATTTAACCTACATAAGGGAACAAGATGCAATCACACTGTGTTATCTTAATATACATACACTAAAAGCATTTCTGTTGCTTCATTTGTGTTCAAGATAATTCTTCTGACTTGTTAGAGCTCAAAATAACATGAGGTCCAAATTAGATCAATGCTGCTTCAAGGAAATGGTATTATTTGCCTGAGTGATGTTCTGTGGTATCTGAAATATAAAAATAAACATTCAAGTACTGATAGATACCTTATCTCCCATTAAGCTTTCTGGCAATAGAGAAACAAACACAAGGGCTGTAATACTGGGTGGAGGCACATCAGAGCTATTACCTCAGTAGGGCTGGTATTGGTTTAAACCTGTTCATTATTCTTAACTCTAGCACAAGTCTCAGCTGTTTTATGCTTTTCCTCCTGATATTACATTGACAAACACACTTTGAGATATGGGATGCTTATTTATTCTAATTTATGGTATCTGGGGAATTGTATCACTGGAAGGGAATTATGTTATTCCTAGAATGGAGATGAGAAATATGAGACTACTCTCCTCACAGTTTATTCTTCATATTTCCACACCATTCTTCCAGCACAGTTAGGTCAGCATGTTCAGTGCAGGACGTGTTTTTCTATGGTTTCCAATGAATTGCTGGAGATGCTTTGAGACTGCAAGGACAGAGGAAAGTCTACAAACAAGCTGACAGGGATCCTTAATGTGAGCCACAGAAAGCTGACCACACACACCAGACCAGATCATCTCCCACAGTAGAATAAATGCAGACCTCATTTACTCTGAGTTTCTGTCTTGATCATCACTATAGTTCTCTCAGTCTTTAATATCCTGGCAAATAGGAGATGTCTCATGCAATTCTGAGCAGAAAAGGAGCTAGTGGAAAAATTTAGAACAATGTTCTGCTGAATAACATACTTTGGTTGAATGAAAATGTTTCAACCAATGTAAGAGTAAAGTTTTGTTTCACCTTCTTATTTGATTTATATGACAGTACAAACAAGATTATTTAAGTGTAACCATAATTTCATACATATTCTGTGCAGGGCACTCTGTGTCTCATTTCAGCTATGAAAAAAAAAATTGCTATCTTATAAAACATTTCAGTTTGAGCTTTCAAAATTTCAGTTCCTTTCTTAAAGTATTTTTAATTCTGTTCTAAATTTGGGACAAAATGTAAGGGGAAAAAATCAAAATATGAGAAATAAGAATTTTGCAAGTGATATAAAAAGTGACTGTCTATATACAACTATTATGCATCAATCCATTTCAGGAGGAGAAAAGTCTTTCTTAAACAGTTTGTGTTTTAATTAATACACACTGTCATGTGCCTCACAATCAGAAATTTATGTTGGAATGGAGCTGAAATCTAGAGTCTTTTTAAAGTGATTACATGAGTAATGCTGCTCTTGAGTGAAGCTGCTTTTTGCAATTTCTTTCAGGAAATATCAAGAAAACTGCTCTCAATAACATGGCTACTTGAGACTACAGAGACAAACTTCCTGTATGTCCTATGGCTTTTTCACTTAAGATATTATTAGCAGAATCCAGTTCAGATATACTAATATCTCTTGTACCCAGGCATTTTACTGAAAGGAAAAGGCTCATGAAATCAATCCACTCTATGAAAGATAACACTGTGTCAGCATCAGCCTTTTAATTCACTGGGATCAGTTCATTAGCTGTAACTTTTCTCCTAATGCAGTCTGTTGAGATAAATCCCAGTGTTGTGTATGCAACTCTGTGTTAGTTCTTCTTCACCTTCTCATTTTAAAAGCCAAGAGACTACTGTTGCAGATGCAGGATTACAAGACAGTGTGCACTAGGTATTAATAACTGATATGCATTTACTTAAATATGTACTGATACCTATGCAAGCCCTTTCAGTAGGCAGACAAAGTGCACACTACAGCTCTACTTCTGGGTGTTCATTGACACAAGATAGTATGTTTGAAATAGGTAACAGGTGGTTTCACTCAAAAAATGTACACTAATAAATGTGCACTTCTGTGTGTGTGTGTGTGTGTGTGTGTGTGTGTGTGTGTGTGTGTGTGTGTGTGTTCAGGGAAAGTCCTCTGTGGGAAACACCTTCCCTAATAACCATGAAGCCCTAGATGACTTGGACATCAGGCTTTTTTTTTCCAAAAGCTGTGTTGAAGAGATTCACTTCGGAATACCAATTGGTGCAAATTTTCCCACTTTCTACTTCTCTTGCATGCATTGTTCTGTGACTAGCAGGGCCACATTTTCAGCACAAAGCAGAGAGTCCATAGTGCTGTCTAATTCAGAGCATCTCGTGGCAAAGGTAACTATTATGGCACCATGTCTATGGAAAACTGTGAACTTCCACAGGGTTTGCCATAGCAGCCTTAAACAACAGGACTGAACGAAGTTTAAAGAAACAGAAACTCAGTGTGATTTTCACTTCACCCTATATCTATTTAGGTTTTGTGAGGTTCAAGCTGGTGATCAAGAAGTGTTTCACCAAGAGGTAGTGCAGTCCTGGAACAGGTGACCCAGCAAAGTGATTGAAACTCCAGCCTTGGAGATTTTCAAGACTTGGGTGGAGACAGCTGCAGTTGATCTAATCCAGCTGCTATGAAGCTGACCTCCAGAGGACCTTTCCAATCATCCAGTCTGTGATTTTCTGATACTTACACATACACTTAATAAGAACTGGTTTATACTTTTGGTATCAATATATGAAAAGGTAAAGCTAATTAAGCAGTCTGCTTGCTGACTTTCAAGGCACTCACACGCCCACTCTATTTTTGTGTTAACAGGCTGAGAAAAGAGATCTCACTGGCCTGTTCACTTCATCTGTGAACTGCAGTATAAAAAATTATTTACCTATTTTTAAAATTCACAGATTGAATACCTGACTACTCTATATGCACTGAAGTTCAGTGCTTCAAATACTTTTTTTTTTTGAAGGTATTCCCTATCACTTTCTTCCCCACTGTACAACCTTCTATAAACCCTCTTTCTCCATACCTTTCATACCTTCCTTATAAGGCTGTGAGAAGCCTCTGGAGCATCCCATCCCTTCAGGAATTTGCTACATTTATTTGCTAATAAATTGAAGCTATTCTCAGGTGATGTGACACTTCACCTTTTCTGTGTAGGTGGATTGTGCTATCGTTGATGTTCACTTCCACACAGAAAAGGTGAAGTGTCACATCACCTGAGAATAGCTTCAATTTAATCAAAGCACCTTCTTCAGAACAGACCTGCCAGGTCTCTGTGTCCAAGTAGAGAACAAGAGAATGTTCTTATTTCATTTTCACCTGATGCATCTGCCTATCATATACCCCAATTTCTTGGCCTTCAGTCTTGGCAAAATAATCACAGAATCACAGAATCACAGAATGTTAGGGATTGGGAGGGACCTCAAAAGATCATCTAGTCCAATCCCTCTGCCGGAGCAGGAACACCTAGATGAGGTTACACAGGTAGGCATCCAGATGTGTTTTGAATGTCTCCAGAGAAGGAGACTCCACAATCTCCCTGGGCAGCCTGTTTCAGTGCTCCATCACCTCACCATGAAGAAGTTTCTTCTCAACTTTAAATGGAACCTCCTGTGTTCCAGTTTATACCCATTGCCCCTTGTCTTACTTTTGGTTGTCACCAAGAAGAGCCTGGCTCCATCCTTGTGACACTCACCCTTTACATATTTATAAACATTAATGAGGTCACCCCTCAGTCTCCTCTTCTCCAAGCGAAAGAGACCTGGCTCCCTCAGCCTTTCCTCATAAGGGGAGATGCTCCACTCTCTTAATCATCTTTGTGGCTCTGTACTGTACTCTCTCAAGCAGTTTCCTGTCCTTTTTGAACTGCGGGTCCCAGAACTGGACACAATATTCCAGATGTGGTCTCACCAGGGCGGAGTAGAGGGGAAGGAGAACCTCCCTTGACCTAATAACCACCCTTCTTCTAAAACACCCCAGGATGGCATTGGCCTTCTTGGCCACAAGGGCACAGTGCTGGCTCATGGTCATCCTGCTGTCCACCAGGACCCCCAGGTCCCTTTTCCCTACACTGCTCTCTAACAGGTCATTCCCCAACTTATACTGGAATCTGGGGTTGTTCCTACCCAGATGCAATACTCTACACTTGTCTTTGTTATATTTCATTAAATTTTTCCCTGCCCAACTCTCCAGCCTGTCCAGGTCTGACTGGATGGCAGCACAACCTTCTGGTGTGTCAGCCACTCCTCCCAGCTTGGTGTCATCAGCAAAAGTGCTGATAGTACACTCTATTCCCTCATCCAAGTTGTTGATTAATATATTGAATAATATTGGTCCCAGTACAGACCCTTGAGGCACTCCACTAGATACAGGCCTCCAACTAGACTCTGTCCCATTAACCACAACTCCCTGGCTTCTTTCCTTCAGCAAGTTCACAGTCCACCTCACTACTCAATCATAATCTATTATTACCCCATATGCCATCCATACTCTTTCATGTGTTTCTGATTTTACTTAGACTATAGCTCTTAAGAGGATGACTTTTGAAATATTTTCCCTTGTGCTTACTCTGGACACCGTGAGAACCACAATAAAAATTATAAATTCCTAAACTAGACAACCACAAGTGTAAAGATTCTTTTATGACTGAGCTTCATACGTTGGAGAGTGGATCAGAAGATAATTAGCTAGATTTTATTCTTGGAACCTCCTTATATCATGAATAAAGCTGTGAGGAGGAAATTCTATTCTTTTTTGCTCCACCCTGGAGTTCTTTGGGACATACACCACTATAATAGGGTAAGTGTTCATCTCAGTGGAAGACAAGATATTTTGTTTTACTAGCAATTTATATAGACAGAGTCAAGGAAGTCAGATATTTAGCTGTCACATTTACTTACCCACACTAACCTGGATTGCTAGTTTTAAAAACTAGCATTAACTGTTGCCTTTCTATTTCCCATCAGATCTTGTTCATATTCCACACAAAAAACCTGTTAGATGATCACTTAGTGATAAAAACTGTCTCCATATATGTGTCGCTAACTGCATCCTTGTGTCTTAAAGTGCTTTAAACAGATATTAAAAAAAAAAAAAAAGCCACTAGAGTTTTCTCTTCCAGGATGCCAAGCCTTGTCTAACAAAAGCCCAGTGAATAAAATTTTGGTCAGCCATGAACTGTCAGCATTATCTTTATGGTTATTCACATTTTGAAGGTATTCATTGCAGGCTTTATTTGTGGAGATTTCCAAAGTAGCCTGACCTGGGAGTGCCAGTTTGGCAAAGCAGGCTGGAAAAAGCTAAGGAGAAAAATATGTCCCTCAGCATTTAAAGATCTTTATTATTTCTTCTATGTGTGTGTAACAAACACATGCCGGGAACAGACTGGCTTTTTGTCACACTAATGAAAAATGAAGGACATAGAAATATCAAGCAAAGCCAAAACAACCCAGAAGCTCCCCTGGGTGAGGTGCTGAGTCTGAGAAATCTCCGCCTGCATAGCCAGGCAGTGCCTGTGGGGCCCAGGTATGCACAACGTAGGATGGAGAATGGCATTGTGAGGGCTCTGATGGGGGAGTTTTGCTCTCTAGCATAGATTTCTCATCAGGCATCACTGAACAAAGGCAATCTTTCCGTAAGCACATAGGAAAGGACTTGCTCTTAAATACTATTTGACTTTCAGCCTGACCTGTAAAGGGAAAACAAGAGAAAGAATTGAAATAAACTCATGGGATATCAGAGTAACAAATTGTGTGAGAATTCTCCACTGACAGATGGGATTTTTTTTCCCCACAGTCTTATTTGTGACTCTCTGATGAGCTGTTTATACAGATAGCTCAGCCCCAAACTCTTGCAGATGATTGTAAAGCTTGAGGGAGCTTCTGTTTGTAACCCCATAGCCATAATATGCCCCTGCCTATCTCAGTCACGTGGATCTTTTTCTGTTACTCATATTTGGGCAACTTCTGAAACCTAAAAGCTCTTTCAAAATGATGACAATAATCCTCCTACTGAAGAGTTACCTGACAATCCATGGTCATTATAACCTCCAGCTCTACAAAAAGCTGAATCACAGAAATATGTGAAGAAAAACAGGTTTTTAAGTACTTTGGTGAGTTCACATGAAAGTAAATAGCAGATACCTGGCAATTTGGTCAGCTTTGCATCTTTTTTACACTTCAGGAGAATGCTCTTCTCAAAATGGCATTTTGCATTTCTTCTTTCAGTTGTTTAAATTAATCCAAATTACTGGTAATCCTTCAAGAGGTCTGTAACCTCTGTGCAGCTGAAGACTGATAGCTGTGATCCATTTGTAAGATATATCTTTGCTACATATAAATAGTACTGAAGCTGCTGCAACCCCTGTAGTTCCCAAAGGCTGCTCAGCTTATTCCTCACTCCTTGACACTTCTCTAGCAGCCTTACTGGAGGTTCAGAGTCACTTTTAGATTGGAGAGTTGCCTGTGGCACAAAAGCAAGTGCTCTCCTGTGCTTCCTAACCAAGAAGGGAAGCAGCCACTCACACTTCATTAACTAGTGGAGCACGCATCTGTTTCTAATTTCCGCACTAGCATGCATTTCACTGATGAGTGGGAATAGGGCAGACCCCAGGATTACCAGAGGAAAAATAAATCCTGCTTTCTGCCCTCTTTTCTCCCCAAGCTACTTTAAGTTTTATTCACTATGGATAAACTCTGCCAGGACTCAGCATGGCCCAATAAAATACTTAACTTAGTCTCTCCTTCCCCTGGTTGATAGAGAGGGGAATAAGGGGTCTTTGTCACTAGAGGACCCCTCTGCCACAGCACTGATTCTTCAACTGCCAAAGTAGACCAAATTTTGCTAGTCACATGCAAAAAAGCTCCCACATGGCCATAATCCTCACAGTCCATTAACTTAGCTTGACTCAAAACACCAGGTTCAACTCTAGTCTGAAAGTCATTTTTGAACTCAGAAGTACGTGAGCACAGAGCTCCTCTGCTTTGACTTTATAGGTGAGACAGGTTCAGGGTCTGGGCAAAAGACTTCAACCTGAAAATGAAGTAGGATACTCACTGCAGAACAGGACCTGTCAGTTTCTGCAGCTAAGAAGATTGCCCTGACCCCATCCAGCACCAAATACAAGTTTTCCTCCTTTGCCTTCTGCAAATCACATAAGTGGGGCACCCCTCTGGAGCCAACAAAGAGAGCTGCTGTGGCTGCAGCTGCTGCTGCTACCGCTATCTATGAGGGAGGAAGGGAGAGGGAGCAGTGAGTGGAAAGAGACTGGCACAAGCAGAGTAGCTTTTTACTGCAAGCAAAGGCTCTCCAGCTGGGGCTGCGTGGGAGGGAGCAGAGATTCTGCCAGCAAGCAGAAAGGTGGAGGGCTTGTCGTGATGTGGTTTTGTTTTTTTTAAACACAAGTTAATTTTATTCTCCTATAGTCCCTTCCTCAGGTAGAGCTCTTGAAGATAAGAGTTCACAGCACTTCAAACCATGTTAAGGAGAGGTTACCCAATTGGGCAGACAGGGACTTTATCAACAACCTCAAGCATTTTAAATCCACAAGGAACAACCCACCCAATAGCATCCCCTCCTTATCATCAACAAAATATGTTTGGTCATTATCAGATTTCTCATTCTAAGTCAATTCCTAGTGTCCTATCTTTGTGTCCTACAGAACTAGAAAGTGTATGGGGCTAGATGCATAAGAGACAGAAAAATGACAGCTGAGATCCTTTCAAAGTTGTGGAAATCCAACATGATTTCAAGGAGATTGGGGTATGAAGAAAGAATAATAAAAATACTCCAAATAAATAAAACTCCTTATGCTTCATTCCCACCTTCAGTTTGTCTACAATGAACAGAGATGACAGCAGCTTCAACTCAAGGGCACTGCATTAGTATTTTCTGCCCACATCTGCTGTACCCAGGCTAAAATGCCTCAAGGCCTGCCCCAGCTGTATGTCCCTCACAGTGTAGTTAATATGCTGAGAGTCACTGTGTTGGCCTAATAATCTTGTTTACACGTTTCTGCTGTATTCTATTTTCTGCATGCCTTTGCTGTAATCTTATTTACCAGCCTTTCAGCCCCAAAGGTAAAAAAACAAAATGAGATACCAAGAACAAAAAAAGAAAAGGTGGGAGACTCACAGGAATGCCCTTGCTCATCTCATGTAGGCAGTAATACAGTCTTTCACCACAGCCCTTGCTGCCACGTGACAAATTGCGCCTCTGTAGCAAGTATTTCCTGGGTTCTGCCTGTTTTTCCAACTGGGCAGCACAAAGTAGAGGGATTTGTGGAGTGACAGTTAATTCAGATAATTGTATTTTCCTGCTGCCTGTGTAACGGAAATGCCAGAGCTCCGGGGGCAGAGGATTCCACGTGCGCTTGCATGCCTTATGTAGTGCACCGTATGCCCGCAGCTGCCCTTCTCTAGTCCCATCTGTTGGAAATTGATGTTGATTTTGCTCATCTTGCCTCCTAAAAAACCCAGCAATAATAATGAATGAACTTAGTGTTCAGTAAAGTGTTGGCAGCTGATTCAGCCGGACATACTGCAGGCATGCGCTCTGCAAGGTTTCTTTGCTGCAAACACAATCATAAGTCTGTGGATCTGAATACTATGATCAAACACCCTGTCATAGCCAGGCCTTTGCACCACACTGGCCCCTGTGGATTTCAGTCTATCACCTTATGTATTATTAGGAGACTTTTCTGTTGTGTTTCCTGCCTACCTTGGACTTTTTCCTGTGATTATAGGCACAAAGCCCAAGCAAAGGGCTAGGAGCTGGTTAGGGTCAGTCAGCTTCTAAGCAAATCCCCTTTTTCAGGTTGCAGGTATTTTCATCTAAACTGAATTTTTATTGTAAATTAAGAGCTGATAAATAGAATCGGAGTGATTTGATTAATCTAGTCTGAAATATAAGTTTTTTAAACCATTAATATATTTGCTGTTTTAGCTTTTCATCCCAGCCCGAAGTGGAAAGCATTCTCAGGATGTCCTAATTCTCAAAGAATGAGTAAGCCCAGTTCAGCTACCTATGTGCTTTGATCCTGGCATGCAACATCACAGGCTTTCAAGTCTATCATGGAAATATTGATCCATGTAGATGTACAGGTCCTACTAGAGCAGCCCACATAGGTAAGATCATAGTTTTTCACATTATTATTTGTTGTTATCCTTTGCCTGAAGGTTTTTTCCTTGATCAAGAAATTCTTTACTAGAGAAAAACAAAATCTACTTCATCCTATGGCAGACATTTAAGGAGGAATGTCAGAATCAGAACACATATCCTCCTGTCTCCAGTCAATCAGTTTTAGGGGACTTCCTGAAATAGGGGTTGCACCCAATGATAACTGTTTCTTTTTCAAGATTTTTATTCAGGCTGTGCTTTGCTGGCTTTACTACACCAGAAAATAAACACAAAGTCCTGGTTGTTTTTTTTTACCAGAAGAACAGTGCAAGAAAGGCAAGAAAAGAAAGGCCATTTGCCATACTTAATAAAGCAATTTGTGAAAGCAAACAAGTTACTCCAGGAGGTTGAAACTTGTTTTGTGTTCTCTAATAATGACAAGAAAAAGTTAGAAAGAAATTAATGAACATGCTTTTCGCAGAACAGCAATAATACTTGGCCTAAATGAATTACGTCCTATAACTATTAACCCTAATTATAAGTGAGCCCCAGCTGTTTGTTTACATAAATATATCTTGTTACTGATTGGAGATGTCTAGATGTGTATACTATATCTCCAAGATGTAACAGTTGTCAGAAGCTGTCATTTGTGTGTACAGGAGAAAATATGACAGCAGTCAACAGTGCAGTGAGGAAGATATCTCTTGGTGTAGGTAAGTCTATAGAGTCAGATTAGTCACCTACCATCATGACCATGGTCATCTCTCATAGTCCTCAGACATCTCATTGGAGGTCCTGTTGCCCTTTCCTTGTGGCAAGTATCCTACAGAGTAAAAGTCTGAAGGGGTTCAGACTTCATTCTATTTAAATGAGGCACTTTTCAATTTATATGATTTAAAATCCTGAACACAGGCTTGGCATACAGCATTAAATGGACAAAGATGAGAAATGCCTTTCCTCCTAGAATATTTTGTAAATAACTGTATTTGATGGAGTTTTACCTGCAGCAAGGACATGTTCCCAACACATTGAAACTCATAGAAAATTTCCTATTGACTTCACTAAACTTTGGAGACCCAAAGGAATATTAGAGCAGCAAAAAGCTACTGTTGTAAAATGGCCTCAAGTTTCTCCTGGCAGTTAACATCTTCTAACAAATATGCCAAGAAAAGCTGAATTTCCACAAAGCAGAAGAGACATTGGATGGTTTCATGTCCTTGCTCTGAGGGATTTTAATGTCTGTGAATGCTCATAGCCCACAGAAGTTTGATAAGTTCACTCTAAGATCAAAGCCTATTTCCAGACTCTCAAAAATCTATTCATTAAAGCCTCAGTCCTGCATCTATTTATGCATGTGTGCAGTCTGTTTATGTCATCTAGGGCTACACTTAAGCACAAAATAGAGCATCTTGCTAGATCTACCCACTACAAAAGAAAAGCAGAGAAAATCATGGGAGATGTAAGGAACCTGAATATCTACACGGCAAGGATGAAGGTCAACCAGTTAAAAGCCTAAGGCTCGCATCAGCTCATAGATTCCCCAGGTCAAGTTACTCTTCTCTTTTCCGTACTAGTGAAAAATACAAATTCATTTAAGAAGGATGTGCTTCATATAAACAAGGTTTTTAAATGCAGCTGAGCTCTCAGGTTTTCAGAACGCATACATCAGAAGAGCTCCACTAATGTCAAAGAACCTAGGCGAGTTCATGCCAGCTGAGAATCTGCCTTAAGGTCCTACACCATTCAGTTCAAAAAGAGCATAGGAAAGTAGTGTCCTCACACAAACTTCTTAGAGCCTTCTCTTTTGTGTTAACTTCAAATGACGGAGCAAAACAGCCGCCATCCACTGCTGTGGATGCTCACTAGGTCCATACACTGAACTGCCATTCATCAAAAGACATTGTTTTTGTCTGTACTCAGCCTCAAATGCAGGGTCCATGAACAAGTCAGTAGAATGTGGATTCTCACAAAAATTTTAGGTACTGTACTCAAATTAGTATTTCTTATCTTCCAGTGAGAGCCAGATCCTTGTAACTCATCTAATATATCTGCTCTCACAAAGAAAATGCATGTTAGTCCATTCAATGTAACCCAAGCCTTTGCTGTTCCAGGCCAGTGGCAGGTCTCCTGGTCTTCCTTAACCATACAGTGACTGGCAGCTCTGAAAGGTTAAGCTAGCACTCCTTAGAAACTTGCATATTTTGTGACAGAGGACATATTGCAGTCATTTATTTATCCCTGAGGTGCAGTGATATAAATTCAAGTGCAGCCTGATGAAATGGGTAACACTCCGTTGGCTCACATGGCTAATATCAGTTCTAAACTTAGTGATGGTGAAAACTGAAATAAAGAACATACTTCTTTAGGGAACAGAAAAACTTTTCAAGTCCAAATAGCCTTATGAAGAATTGTTTCTGGGCTGAGCTTACTGCTCATTGGTAATTTTTTCACCATCTCAGATCCAACATCAAAAAAATTTCAGGCTGTGACAGATGTAGATTAAATAAAAACACAGATTAACCCATTTATAATTATCAGTCATTATTATTCAAAAACTGTTATCATTGTTATGCACATCTGATATGGTTCTGCAGAATGGGGGCAGAATTTTATTGAGTTATAGATGGGAAAAAGGCATAGAAAATACAGGTAATGCACATTTTTGACATAGCAATATAAACATAAACATAAAAATGTCCAAGTCAAAGTCACATGAAAAAACAGACTAAACTTCAGATGCATTCTAGACTTGTATGTACAGCTTTTTTATGCTAAAAGTAGAAATACAAACTCCAGAGATGCAACACATCTTAAGAATACAAAATAAATAAACGAAGATGAATGCCAACAATAGAAAAAGAACAAACACTTGAATCTTCTTCCAGAATGATGAACAAATTTTGATAAGTAAGAACAATAGCAGAAGATACCCAATGTATGACAAGAACTCATCTATTTCCAAACAAAATCTCAAGTAATAAAGTCTTCTTGTGCCTGGGAGTAAGTTCAAATATTTTAACTTTTATAGAACCCCTGCACACTCCTTATGTGGTGCTAAACAATTACTCTATGAGAGAAATCTCCAAGCAGAACAGATTTTCAACAATTTGAATGAAGAAATCCAATTCGCTGAGAACATATGCTTGATTGGGTCATCATAGTAATTTATCCAGGAAAAAAATTTTCAGCAACTTCTAACCCAAGGTGACTTGAGAACAAGGAATGAATGGATTTGGTTTCAGTCTCTGCAGCAGTGTCTTCCTAATGGTCATTATCTGCAGGAGTCAGACTTCTGTAATGCAAAAAGCTATAGTAAGTATCAAGAGCAAAACATTAGGCTCCACACTCTGGTACAGAATTATGGCTTAGAACCAAGTGAGAGATGCACCACTGTTTCACTTTCCTTTGAAGGGTAGTAATATTAACTCAGTAGACACCAAGCAGCATCAGTGCTTTTCCTGCTGGTAAAGTCTTCTTCATCAATTTGTTTGCATAACCATATATCCTAGAGAAAAACAGTATTGTTTCCACTCTTACAGTTATTGTAAATTAGATTTTTATGGTAGGCTTTTCTCTCCAGAAAAAAAATAGGTCAGTTCCCCTGCAGTAATATACACAATCCAGGACCTACTTCTCTGCTTGCAATGAATTCACTGAATGCAACAACCCCGTCAAGCTGGGTGTTTGCACATATAACTAACCATATCAACTGGTCAAATGACTGTTTGCAATGGACAGCTTTCCCCTGACTTCAGAGCTGAACCAAGGCTTAAATACTTAAGCCTTTTTCTACTTCCAATCTCCCTCTCTGGAAATATGGACCATAAATATCCTGTCCCAGGAGATTAGCCTTGGAACTTTATTGAGCTTAAAGTTACATTCAAACAATGTCCTAATAAAAACAGTGGCTATTGAATAGTAAATAAAATGTGTTCCAAGGACATGAAATGGTGATCACAACTTCCATTTTTGTATAACCTCAAAAAAAGTTTTTCTTTACATATTGGAAAATAAAAAGACTTGATACACGAGAATAATTTAAATAGATTGAAATATGAATGTAAAAACTAAAAGATTGCTTAAGAACAGTATTTTAAAAACAGAAAAGCTATTCCCAAGTGGGATCAAAGAAATTGATTTCAACAGGGTCTGAAAGGGAGCAAGGAGTTTCCAAACAAAAATTGCATACCTAAACCATACTACTTTGCACACACACCTGCCTTAAATCAAGTGACCTTAAATTGATCATGATTAAACTACGTCTTTTTCCAGTGTATGTGCAAATGCCTCACTTCAACAGGCAGCCCTGAAAGGGCAAAGAGAAGGGAGAGCCCTACAAAGATTGGTCACTGGCATTCTGAGTGCTGTAGCACGGGAACCACGCAGCCACCTCACTGCTTGTCAGAAAATGGTGCCCTGTCATTTGTTTGTATGTTCCCCAGTTTTGGCAAAGTTCTCCACAGTACTGACAAAACCCTACAGTGATTTACATTTAAAAAAAAAAAAATAAAAATAAGCATATTGAAACCCATTTGAAAGATTTTTAACTGAATCCATGTGAAATAAACATTTGTCCCCACTCCCAAATAACAAAGAGCCAGTTTCTATCAAAAGAGCTGTCCATATGTTAATCTGCAGTGAAGACTCAGTGCCAAAGCTGACACCCTTTGAAGTTAGGAAAAGCTCCTGCTGTCTTTTTGATGCCCAGATTCCTGACTGAATTGAAAAATAACATGGTAATAGGCTTCCTAAGCTGCAAATAGCTCTCTGAAGATCACTGACTTGCTCCAGTGATTATAGCAGATGTCAAGGTGACAGGGTTAGATGCTTTAACTGAAATACTTCAAACTAGCTGAGCTGAAAACAATAGCTCCCTAGAAGGGCTTCTGATTTTTTTGGGAGTGATCTCAGAATGAAGTTCAGCCAGGACAGAATGGCAGATTTGAGGAGAAAAATAGAGACTCACATTTCAAAATAAAATACCTGGCTTTTCTTTTGATTTTAATGATTATACTTTTTCTCCTTTTTTTTTTTTTTTTTTTTTTTTACTGAACCACGTTAGCTAGAATCAAGGTTGCATTCTATGTCAGTTTTTCACAGTATTTTTATACTTTTTTTTTTTTTTTTCTCCTTCTGAAGGAAGAAGAAAGAAAAAAGGAAGGTTGGGAAAAGAAAAAGACTTTAAAAGAGATATAATTTCAATTTTTAATAAATAAATCCATTGATTTGATGTTAAATTAATGGAACTTGATGTTTTCATATAAAATATAAAAAATATGAATGTTTGTCAGAAGTGGCGTCTTGATACTCTTTGATTATACATTTTCTAGTGCAGCAACTTTATGATTAAGAATTTTCAGCCAACTTAAAGATACAAGTATTAGAAGTCCCTGCAATCTGGCATCCTGAGCCATAATCTCTCAGAGTAGCATAGAGAGATCTGTTTTGAGCAGTAGGGCATCCATGGTATAACATAGTAGTATATGTAAGACAAGCTAGGATAACACAGGGTAAGAGATTAATAATCTGCATCATACTGTGCTCTGTTATTTTTATCCTGCTGTTTCTTTCACTCACCATCTCATGACTCACACCCTCCCCACACAGGAATTTCTGTCTCAGTCTCGTGGCTCACTGGTGTGTTACGGGAGACGATGCTGTGGAAAGCCATCTGGAGAATAGTGCTACTGCATGAGCTCCAGGTCACTCTTAAAAACAAAGAGAGACAACATCACTTACTGATTTATCGCACAACTGCTCTGACTACTGTAGCCGCTTTAGCAAACTGTCCTCAGCATTTCTGAGGGTTGCAGTTCTTCCTGTTTTTACAGCCTTGGTGACATAGCTAGATATAAAGCGGTGAAAGTGTTTCAAGTTACAGATAGTCACGTGGAAAGCTGACACTGCACCAGCCATTAGAAAAATTACAGGACTTATTCTGCGAGGTGATAAAGGGCTCTTGTGAGACAAGCTAATGAAATTCAGCATCAGTAGAAGAGCTGTTCCTTACACATGTCTTCATTAACTTTATCACCTTGGGGATATCATCTTCAATACTACACTAGACAAACTATCAAGGATCTCTGCTTCATGAAGCTAAACCAAGGTTACCTGATATGGGATGGAAAGGCCAGGTCACAAGAGGAATTTAAATACTTAAATTCTTACTAACTGCATGCATAGCTGCTATGATCCAAAATGTAGAACATCAAAATCCCAGTTCAGTCTGCTGCTGTATAATCCTGGACTCAGTGGACTCTGTTTCCCAAGTGCCTGCACTCTGGCCTCTGTTTAAATCCAAAAGTAACATGGAGTTCACTGGTGAGGAACCTAAACTCTACTACAACCCAGAAATTGGGGTGATTGAAGGAAGCATAATTATTTTCTTTTACCTCCTAGTTTAATTTTAAGAGCCCTTGCTCAAGAATCCAGATTCTTTCCTTTTTCTGCCTGTTTCTCAAGAATCCATATTCCTTCCTTTGTCTGCCTGTTTCTGAACTTTTATCTCCATCTTCCTGAGAGCATTTTCTAACCAGGCAGTAGACAACATCACAGAGTGTTCACTCTTTATATGAACAAGCAAATATTCCCTAGGCTAGAGAGAGTACTTCAATAGCATTTGAATCAGCAATTGGACACCATATCATACTTCAAAAAACATTCTTACCAGAAAATAACTAGTAAATGTCAGGCTAGAAGATCATGTTTTCTCCTTTTTTTGCCCTGTCACTTCAAAAAATGAACTTCATTGGGAGGAGTCAAAGAAGTCTTGTCCAAAGAATATCTAGATCTTGCCAAAAAAAAAGACATTTATGTGGCGGAAAGGGATTAACATCCTAACTCAGGGATGAGAATTCCACTCAGTAGCAAGATTCCTCTTACACAGGTAGTGGAGCAATGAGCTCTCCAGGGACCATAGTGTGTATCTACCCAAAGTAATCTGCCTTTTCCCTGAGAAGGTAGGTAGCAGTCATCTTGGTTCTAGAGTAAGGTCAGCAGAAGGATCATTCATGCTCCATTGTGTTAATCCAGTTTTCACAGAAAAGTGCACCAAAGGATCTCAACTAGCCCTTCATCTTGTGTTTTTAGATCCCCTGGCCTCCTGCTTTTCTGTTCTATCAAATCTGGTTATACAGGTAACACTGGAAATATAAAGCATGTTTTATTTCTGTGACTGTTTTGTTCTCCAAATTTGTCTTGCGGCAAACTCTCTATCCTGTCACCTCAACTCAAGTCCTTCATGTGGATTTCTCTTGGTGACTCCAAGAATAGTGCATGAGCCTTTTGTTGGTGAAGAGGCCTAGTACAATAGAGAAACTTCGCTGCTCAGCATCCAGATGCCAGCTCAAGTCACCCATCACATCCTCTGCTTTTTCTTCTTGTTCATTCCCAACATAACTGGCTGCCTGGAGGGCAGCAGATGTGCACAACAGAGAAGGAAGAGTGAAGGCTTGCATATCCACACCACATTCAAATGTCACGTCTTCCCTGAGTCCAAAGAGCAGAATCTTCCCCCAGTCCACCCTCAATCTAGAAATGTGACCTCAACACACCAGTCACGTCATTTCTCTCAGACAATTCATCCAGCTGGAGGACGAGCAATGCAAGAGCCTGAGGAGAGCCTGAGAAAGATGTGATTAGTGACCTGAAATGAGGCCTGTGCAAACTGCAGTAGAAGCTTCCACTAGAATCTCTTCCACCAGAGTCAGCACCTCAGGACAACAAATGCTGCTGCAGTTTGAAAGATGATTATCAAAAAAATAAAGAAAAAAAAAAAAAAAAGCTAAAGCTAAAGGGAATTGGAGCAGCCAGAGAAAATCTTGTTAAAGCAGCAGTGTCCTGCTGTGAGCAGCTGTGAGCTTTCTTGCTCCTTGGTACTACTGACTTAAACAACAAGTTTTTGCTTGTCAAACTCATTTTAGCAGTCTTTTAGAGTAATGTAGTAATGTTTGTCCTGAGCTGTTGTCTCTTGTCCTGAATTTGTATTTGTCTGCAACTGTTCCAAGCTGACTGTACAAATTAAGTGGAACTTTTACAATATCTTACTTCTCAGCTTTGTCTTATCATCCCAGAGGCAGAAAAGGCCAAGAAAGCAAGTGCTCAGAATAGCCAGGAAACCACCTGAAAAGAGCAGCTCTTTATTCACATGAGATTGGTGTTGGGTCTCTGCACTTTCTTCCTTGTCTCCTACTTCCTCCCACTTGGGTTCTCCAAACACAAGGAAAGGAAGATGCAGTTCATTGTGCTCACTTGTAGTCAATCGGTATATGGAATAGAGCAAATAATAAAACGTTCTGAGTTGGAAGGGACCCACAAGGATCACTGAGTCCAACTCTTGTCCCTTCATAGGACAACCCCAAGATTCATACCATGTGTCTGAGGCTGTTGTCCAGTTGCTTCTTGAACGCTGTCAGGCTTGGGGCCGTGACACCTCCAAGGGGAGCCTGTTCCAGTGCTTCACCACCCTCTGGGTGAAGAAACTTTTCCTAATGTCCAACCTAAACCTTCCCCAGCACATCTTCTCATCATTCACCTGGGTTCTGCCAAAGAGAAGAGATCAGCACCTGCCTCTCCTCCTCCCCTTGTGAGGAAGCTGTAACCATGATGAGGTCCCTCCTCAGTCTCCTCTTCTCCAGGCTGAACAAACCAAGTGACTTCAGCTGCTCCTCATACGACTTCCCCTCTAAACCCTTCACCAATGTGACCCATTTTCTTTGGAGGATATTCAGTCCTCAGAAGTGACATTTTTCATGGAAACATGCCTGTTTCAATACAGAATTCTCTGAGAAAGGCTTTCTCAGTCAGATGGGAGAGAGGTTCTTTACTACCTCTATCAGACAATGAATCACAGTTCCTACAAGCTCGAGCAGGTTGGTCTTGAAACATCTCTTTTTGATAGCTGCTTGTACATGGCTCATGGGCCACAAGGGCACTGTAGGCTGAAAGATCACATATCCTGGATGGTAATTGTATAATTTTTCTCTGGACCAGCCCAGGCATGTTGCTAACTGAAACAATGCAAAGAATGGTCTCATTTAATGTGACCTCACAAGATATCACTGAACACTATCAAATATACTGCAGAAGATCACAAAAGAGAAATTAAAAGGGAGGATTCCTGTGTCTTGCCATATTCCCAGATGCAGCAGCCAGGAGACCAAAGGCAGCTTAGCCTACACTATTCTTTGATACATGTTAGGTGCTGGATGGGATTGCTTGTAAGGAAAAAAAAAAAAAGTGCAACAGTAGAAACCTAACCCTTTAGCAGATATCCACTTGGAACTTTAAAGGGCCATTTCAAACCCCAGGTTGGCAGCATTCTGATTAAGAACTTGAACCTGAGAATCTAACGTTGTTTATAGACCTGAGACTCTCACGCTATGAGGTGTGCTATCATCTTTTCATCTCACACGAAAAATCAAATAGTTGGAGCTTATAGAGAAAGGGAAACAGAAATTATTGGGTGGGGAATACAGTACACAGTGAACAATAATGTGGATTGTACAAGACTTTGGTCAGCTGCCTGTTAAATAGAGCAGCCCAAATTTTTTTCTCACTACTTCAAGTAGAAGGTTTCACTCATCTCTGATAGCCTGAGACATCAAGACCAACCCCATTCCCCTTCCTGATCATTCAATGAAAAGGTCAGTGAAGCTCTGATTCTCTGACTGTTGGTGTGTGTCAATACAGCCTTCTAGTTTGGATATTCACACCCTTACCTGAAAAAAATGTCTTTTGTCACTGTTAAGTCATAAAGCCACACAAGTACTTTTCTCTTCTGAACTCATCCCATTTTAATCTTGTCCCTGGGAAGTTTCATCTTTATCTGCTAGTGGGTTTTCCATACTCACTTTAAACAACATTTTTAGATTCTAGAAAAAAAAAAAAAAAACTACCATGACTTTCCTTTAGTGAATCAGAAAAAGGAGTTGGGACCTAAAAGGTAAACTAAATCCTAAAATATATATAATCACTATAATTTACAGATACCATTGATCGCACAGCTTAGTATCTGTAGATTGCATCCCCTGTAACTGCATCTTCATGGCAAATAGAGGCCTGCCATTGGATATACATGTTATCTGACACTGAAAACAATGATGAAGGATGTTAGTTCCTTGCTTGGTGCATCACTGAAAAGCACTTAAAAGTTATTGATGCAAGATTAAAGATAAAACTGAATCTTTAAAGTGCAATAATTTTGCCTTGAACAACAAGCATAACCAGTTTCAAGACTGTACTATATTTGGAACAAGAATTAACAGGAAAGGAATCTGCAAAAAACAAACATCACTACTTGATATTTCAGCACCAGACATGTGTGAGATATTTCTCTATCTTACAAAGAGTTTCTGTCCTAAGAGGAAAGGCTCATAATTTGTTTTGTTAAGAAACTAAAAGTAAGATTTGGCCTTACCAGTATTAACTGATTTATGCAAATTTTGTACTTATGAATGAATTAGTTGCCAATCTCACTGCATTTTAAGTGAGATCAGCACCAGATGGAGAGCAAACGGACTTGCTTATTAAAGAGTTTTATCAAAAGAGTAACTCAGCAAATATACCTCTGAAACCCAGTATTGATATCGAAAATTCTAACAAACTTTCCTAAGAATTTAGTTGATGCTCTGACAACTCAGTTTTAAGTTATTGACAGAGATCAGTATCCCCTCCTTGAACTGTGCTCTGCCTAAAATAGAAAACTGAGCTCAGTTCTGACCCCCGTGAAGTCAGTGGCATAACACCAAGTATCTTCAACTGCCTCGGGAATGGGACTATTGTTTTTAAGACAGACACTGGCAATTACCTAAGCTGCACACTTTGACTGCCATGGTCAGGGTTAGATTAGCTCTTTCATTTCCATGCATGCAGTTAAATTAGATCCACCCTGATATGTTCAGTGATATGAGAGCAATCATTCTGAGGCATCACTTTTCCTCTGTTCCCGCTTCTACACAGGTCTGTGAGGGCAGACTTTGTAAACTAGGAATGTAGACCAGGAGCACATTCCCATCAGGAAAACACAGGGTTCTCTGAAATAGTCCTAACTCCCTTAATATAATGTGGTATCAGGTCAGGTTCCTGGTTCTGCATCTACCAGCTGCCTGTCTACAAAGGGAAATTCAGGCTGGCAAGGCGATGTTGAGTCTGACAGCATATAACTTCAACAGGTGTTGCTAGAGCCCATAGGAAGTGTTGTCTCTCTGAGCTTCACAGGGGCTGTAAAAACTAGCAGGACAGATTGATAAGGCAGCCTCACTAACAGCTGTGGTAGTTGTACAAAGACCCAGGCCATTCACAATTGAAAAAGAGCAAAAGATGAAAACATGTTTCAGCGGAGTCCCACACATCCAAGACACACAGTTTTACTCTCACTACAACACTTGAACATCTCAGAAATAGGATTATTGTGCTCAGAAAAGCTAGGTCACACAGTGTCCAAAGGAGTCCTTAATCATTCACTGTTGTTCCCCTTAATGTAAAGTGTTCAATAGCCTAGCTTGGCCTCCTAAAATTTGCAGAAACAACTAGATCAACACAAAAGGACACTTATAGGAATATCCAGATCATCCAGAGTTATAAACTACAAAAAATAAAAACATGGAATAGACTGCTATTCCAAATCTCTTTTCAAATACTTTGTACTAGTGCGGTATGCTCTGATGCTACATCAGGCCTTTAAATATCAGTTCATTACTTACAGCCTCTCAGATAAGTTTTCTTAAGGAAAGTCCAAAAGTCTAATTTGCCTCAAATTCCTTCGACCTTCTGCAGCTCAATTTTTTCCAAGTTAAGCATTACTTACTGACAATGACACCCAGCTTTATATGATGCCACGTGATACCTTTCTAGAGAGCACAGAAACAGACCGAATCATAATTTAGGCTCAGAGCTGAGCGTGAATAATAATTACCTCATTCCAACCCTTTTTCAAAGTGTGTTGTCTGTGATTTTTTTCACTAGTTCAGAACACAGCCCAGACCGAATGCTACTCCTTCCAACCAGCAGTGGGAAAGTTTACTGAAAGCAGCAGCAGTTCTATTTGATCCTACATCTGCTGAAGCCAGTTGCAATTTTTCCATTCAATTCTACAGTGGAAGAAAAGGCCTTCAGAGTCCAAACACAACTTGAATCAAATAAGGGTGGAGCAGGCATCTCTCTGGCCCAAGTTCCAGTCATCAGCGTGTTTTGCAGCTAAAAATGGTAAAGTTTTTTCATACCTTATAGGATTAAGTTACTCTTCATTCAATACCCACAAAATTTGATACGAGCTATGATATATCTGCATATTGAGCAACACAGGTCATTCTCCATGCTATTTGTACTTCATCATGGGTGATAAACAATTGCCTTCCAACACCCACGGATGATAAAAGGAATTTAGCACCTAAAAAAATATTGCTCAGCACCTTGTTGAATTGTGCTCATGTGTATAGAAAATTGTAGAGATGGCATGTCTGATTTCCAAAGACTTTCAGTGTATTTCCTGACTTCCCAGATGACTTTTTAAAATGGGGATTATCTACCTATGGAAAAACGTCTTTATTGCGGTTAGTCCCTGCACAGTCATTCTCATTTAAAATAATAAAGATCAAATCTGGTTTAGTATTCTGAAATGAATTAAGTTATACCTAAGTCTGGCCTACTTTATTCAAAACATGATTCTTTACAGAGGGCTATGTTCCATTTCAAGTCATCACACTTCAGATCTAGTGGGTTTTGTTGTTTTTGTTTGTTTGTATGTTTGTTTGCTTGTTTGTTTTGATTCAGGCTAGGCTTCTGAAGTGTTCCCATGAAGCCTTACAGCTTTAGAAACATCCTATCTTCAATTCTGGTCTTTCTCTACACCAAGAAAATTGCCGTAAATTCCTGATTGTAAAGCCTGAAGAGCCATAGTAATATCCCTGTTACATACAATGCATTTTCCTCAAACAAATGCAACTGCACCAAAATACATCAAAATTCTGCAACGGAAACTGCAAGAGGATTCTCAGAACATACATATACTGTGTCAATGCCCCAGATAACACTTCTGTTCCCAAATACCTTATGATTTATCACCTATGGGTTATAAAAAATGGTAAGGCTCAACTATTTGGGGATTTGCCTTTTTCTTTCTGGAAAATATGCTTTTGTAAGATATTCCTTGCTTTTAGCCTGTGTGCTTATAGCATTATTTTGAAAAGCTACCAGGCAGATGGTCCCCAAATGTGAGTTAATAACTTGTGGGTAGCTTTTGAGGAAGCTTTTTGAAATCCCTTCATGCAAAATGATTTTGCAGACTGCATGCATGCCATTCTTTGGCTGTTCTAGCACACTATTTCAAAATGGTCAAGAGAAAATGGCAGATTATTATGTTCTATTTGTTTTGCAGCAGACTGTTACATTTAGTTTGCAGCAGTAAAAGAATATGAAGGGAAACCAAATAATGCACAAGGCTTTTACTGAAGATTTGTCTAGAACATGGAAGTTCTCACTGGCTACAAGGCCAGGATGTTTGGGCCTCCGCCCATCTTCTGCAGCTCTTCTACAGCATTTCTTACCGTTCAAAATAAGGCTGCCTTTTGACAGAGCAGGATAGACTGAGTATTCAACAATCATGAGTCAGACTTCATAGTGTCATAAGATTAATATAAAAATCAGATTGCAAATGTGGGGGTCTTCCTGTTCACCTTTGGCTTGTTAGAGATACTATGTTTTTCACATGGTGTAAACTTAGAAATAAACCTAGTGTCTGATCTGGTGAGCATCTCCCAGTGTTTTTGAACAGATTTCATGAGAAATCCATCATTATACTGATGTCAAAATGCTGCAGTCTTTCTTAACAATGGCAGCAGGTAAAATGTCTTCTAATCCCTACACGGATTAGTCTGTATGTGAACCAATCAAGTTTAACTGCCCTGACTCCTGGATGATCCATAACTTTAGAAAACAGAGTAGAAAAACAGAAAATATAACACTTTCGGTTGGAAAGGACCTACCAGTGATCATCTGGTCCAACTGCCTCGATGACAACCAATGATAAGACAAGGGGCAATGGGTACAAACTGGAACACAGGAGGTTCCACTTAAATATGAGAAGAAACGTCTTCACAGTGAGCATGACGGAGCACTAGAACAGGCTGCCCAGGGAGGTTGTGGAGTCTCCTTCTTTAGAGACATTCAAAACCCACCTGGACACATTCCTGTGTAACCTCATCTATGTGTTCCTGCTCCGGCAGGGGGATTGGACTAGATGATTTTTCAAGGTCCCTTCCAATCCCTAACATTCTGTGATTCTGTGATTCTGTGCCTGAGCCTTTCAGAGCTGACCGAAAGCTAAAGCGTTTTGTTAAGGGCATTGTCCAAATGCCTCTTAAATACTGACAGGCTGGGGGCATTGACCACCCCTTTAGGAAGTCTCCCTCTCAGTAAAGAAAAGTTTCCTAATTTCAAGTCTGAACCTCACTTGGCACAGCTTTGAATCATTCCCACATGTCATGTCACTGGATACCAAGAAGAAGAGCTCAGCACCTCCCCTTTCCACATCCCTCCTCTGGAAGCCGTAGAGAGTCATGAGGTCACCCTTCAGCCCCATTTTCTCCAATCTAGATGAACCGGAGTCCTTGTCCATTCCTCATAGGACATGATTTCTAGCCCTTCCACCAGCTTTGTTGCCCTCTTCTGGATGCATTCAAAGGCCTTTGCATCCTTTTTGAATGGTGGGGCCCAGAACTGCACGCAGTGGTCAAGGTGAGGCCACATCAACACTGAATACAGCAGGATAATCACCTCTTTTGACCGGCTGGTTATGCTGTGCTTGATGCACCCCAGGGTGCAGTTTGCCCTCTTGGCTGCCAGGGCACATACCACTGACTCATATTGAGCATCCTGTTGAGCAGCACCCTCAGATGCCTTTCTTCAAGGCTGCTCTCACGCTGCTCCTCTCCCAATTTATAATTGTGTCTGGCATTATTCTGTCCCAGGTGCAGAATCCGGCATTTTGACTTGTTACATTTAATCCCATTGATCATTTCCCAATGCTCCAATCTCTCTGGATCCCAATGCAAGGCCTCTTGTCCCTCCTCTTGAGTCGACAGCACCTTCCAGTTTGGTCTCATCAGCAAACTCACTAATGGTGCATTCAACTTCTGCATTCAGATCCTTGACAGAACTGCCCCTAGAATTCAACCCTGAGGAAAAAGAACCTTGGTGCAAGGTATTAAAATAATAGCTAAGAGCTCCAAGTTGATAGTAACAGCAAGTGAATTTCTTCTTCAAGCACAACCAAACTTCCTACCATAAGGGAACAGGAAATAACACTTCCTTCAGGATAGAGCCAAAGTCTGGATGATAAAGAACAAACTCCGAGGTGTACTTTCTTCTCAGAAATCAGTAATTGCTGGTACATATGTATCTGTATTAAAACAAACAAGCAAACAAACACAAACAAACATCAACAACAAAAACACAAACAAAATTAAAAAAAACAAACACAAACAAACACAAACAAACCAAAAAACCACAGCTGCTTCACTGCTTACAGCTGTCATGAGGAGAGGCTGAGAGAACCAACACACGAGGGCTATTAGCCACATTTCTTATGGCATCATTTGAAGGGCCTCATCCACAGCATCAGTAATGAACACAGTATAAGAATGTAAATAAAACAGATTGCATTGGCTAGACCGGAAGGGTGAAGACTAGTGATCAGAGCAACAAACATGTTTGCAGATAACACAGAAAAGTGCATGTAATAGCTATCTCACTAGAGAGCAGTAAACTGATGGCTATTTTGGCTAGTTGTACCTTACAGTTTCATTTTAGTTTGACTGCAAAATGTGGGCAAAAAGTGTGACTGCATGTCCTTAAAATTAAAGTATTAGCCTCCCCATCAGGAAATGTGCCGTCTCTTCTGCACCCCAGCACTGTGTGATCCTGGGAAAGTTCTTTAGAGCTCAGTTATGTTTTTCAGGTCCGGTCTTAAACACAGCATAGTAACATGCTTTGCTTTGCTTTTCTTCCTGCCCATTCTCAAATCAGGCCAGAAAGTCCTATAGCAAATGCCACTGGTGAGTATTATAGGCACAGATAGTTGGTTAGTGAGTAGCAAAGAATCAACCAACTTTTTGCAGAGTGCTTTATGCTTAGAATAGAATGAGCTATTACTCAGCTCCATAGAAGCAAAGGAGCTGCAGCTAGTATAGCTGCTGTGCAGGGATGCTAAGGGGCATGCAAGACAATCTACTTAGACTACTTAAAGTCTGAAAGTAAAGGTTCAGTCTTCATGTAAACTCTTCCATCCCTTCCTCCTGCCCCTACAAGCTCACCACTGCAATGCAGTGGGAAAGGGTATGAGCTTTAATTTCAAGATTTTGTTTCCTCAACTTGTAAAACACCAGGATGGCATGAGATGGACCATGACAAACCTGACCTCAAAGTCTCTGAAATCAAGAGGGGTCTCTCTCCCTGCCCCGCTCTCCAATTACTACAGACTTTAGAACAAGTTAGAAGCCTGAAAAATGTTCTGAAAGTACTGCTAGAAGGAAGGAACTGTCTCAATATGCAAGCCACTATTCACCTTATTTCTAAGCACAACACTGTTTCTCACTGTTATTCTGTAAATCCCATCTAATCAATTTTTGCTACACTTCAGAGAAGTCATCTGTGAACATACCCTGGTTGACGGTGCATTTCATTCACCATCTCTTTCTTGTTTTGATAAACAATTTAGGAGACCTCATGCCACAGCTTTTCCCTAAGAGAAGTAATATTAATTCAGTTATTTCCTTCTCCCATGCAGTTAGCTACCTTTACAGAAGCTGTTAAAAAAATATTTTCTTGAAGGCTCGTGTCCTTTTGCCAAATTTGCTTGAAAACAGCCAACAAGCAAAAGTTACTGATAAACAAAAGAGCAACTAAAAAACCTTTGTTTCCTTTGGAAACCACAAAACCCTCCTCCAGATGAATCAGAGTGAATCCAGTTGAGTTCAACATACTGTTTCCTGTAAAGCTGGTATAATCTATTTCTGTGGTGCTCCATGCAGCAGTTACAATCCCACCAGCAAATGATGTGTGAAAACAACTCTATGTAAACCTCATGCTAAGGCCACCACTAAGCCACAGTGTCCCTGTGTAGGGAGCCATCCAGAAAATAAACCAGTCTAGGGAGCCCTGCCAAGGCCAGAATATGCACTTCATAGCACACGGGTTGGTGTATCCAGCACCAGGCACAGCCCCATCCACTTGGCCTTGTCAATACATGAGAGTAAGGAAAACAGAAGAGAGGTGATGATGAGAAGTGAGAAGGTTTAGATTGGATATCAGGAAAAATTTCTTCACTGAAAGGGTTGTCAGGCACTGGAAGAGGCTGCCCAGGGAAGTGGTTGAGTCACCATCCCTAGAGATGTTTAAAAGATATGTAGATGAGGTTCTTATGGACACGGTTTAGTGGTGGATTTGGCAGTGCTAGGTTAACCATTGAACTCGATGATCTTAAAAGTCTTTTCCAACCAAAATGATTCCATTATAATGATTCTACGAGAGACTGCTGACTCTGCAAAAGAGAGATAGTGTTGAGAGAACGATGGCATGCAAGACCATCCTGTAATCAAGCATTTTGCCATTCATCAGGGGACCACAGAGGGACAGCTGCATGCAATATGCCTATTGAAGCACAGGGAGAGCTGCTGCTCCTATTGAGCACTGACCCATGGGGCAACTCAGCAGATTCTACTTCTCCCAGAGGCATACTGGGCTCAGCACTGAGCTCAGCTGGAGCTGCAAGGCCCTGCCACTCACTGAGCACTGTTTTGCCTCAGTGAAAAGCACCAGCTCCTGGCTCCAGGCTCCTACTGAGATCCAAATTCAACAGAGCCAGCAACTCAGCAGGAGCTGGCTGTAGCCCTGGATATAGACATGGCCAATCTGTTCCCAACGAGCACGGATATTGCACTCTTAGAGCATGTCCTGCACTGGTTTAACCCCTGTACAATGTCCTGCACTGGTTTAACTCCCTGTTCACTTAGCGTGGTCTGCTTCTCTTCAAGGAAGAGCAGTACTTGACCTGCACTGTATGAAAGCCTACTATCTGTTAACAAGACATTTGCTCTGATGAGGCAGTTAAAATGCGCATACTGCAAAGCCTATAAAAATTATTGACATTCATAGCACCATTAATCAGCTGCACTTAGCCTCCAAATTCCACCATCTCGCTGTGAAATGGAAAGCTGCAGGCTTGATTCACTGCAAATCAGCTCAGCTCTACCCTATTTTGTCTCAGTCACATCAGCACCAAACTGGAAGGAATAGCCATGGATCAGGCAAGAGATTTGTCTGAACCACTTTGTTTTGTTACCCTCACAGTTAAACCTTGCAAAATCCATTTTTTGCCAAGATATTTTGCTGTAGTTGTTCCTCCCTTTGGGAAAGATGCTAATTGTCTGGTTTTTGTCTGGTCAGAAAGGGGAATTGAATATTGCCTGAAGGAGTCACAGCCTGCTGGAATTCACTCCTGCCCTTTCCTTAAATTAAGAAGGCATGGGTTGCACACACCTGAGTAGAGACACTTCATGAGTAAGTCTTCTTTTTAGTAAAGGTACCTGGCTCATGTTTCCTATTCAACAGAGACTAAAGCTTTACAGAATCAGCGGTTGGCAGCACTCCCAGGATATTTTTCCATTCGCACATATTTCTAAAAATGTCAACGCCAGTCCAACCATTCTCATCTGGGAAGCCTGACATCACATGTACATTAGCCCCCCCAAAAAAACAAAAACAAAACCAAAAAAACCTTAAAATGCAAGCCCCTTCTAAAAAGGAAAACAAATTCAAAGTATGTTACATTGGCTCCTGCCTCTGAGCTCTGTGCAAATAACCAGAGGAAATTTTGCAGTGTGATTTTACACCCATGACAATTCAATTAGAAAATCAGATGAGGGAACAGTATGGGTTTCACTGATGAGAAGTGGATGGTACGTGAGATTCTTATTCAGGCCTGATTCCTGTATGTTTAGGTACGTTACCCAACAGCAGACAAAAATTCCCAGGCAGGGCCTTAAGAGCCATGCTTTCTTTGCAGTCCTAGAATTAAAACCAGACAGCTAAACAACACTACATCTGACTGTGGGAGTGCTTCTCCAGGGAGGAAGCACTTTGGCTTGAGCATTTTGTTCCAGTCATCGGTCTCCGATTATTTTCTCTTCCAAATTTGGACCCTTCACACACCTTCCCAGCACCACCTGCTTTGACTGAGAAAATAGTATAGATGAACAAGACATGCTACGCTACCATTTTGCAAGCTGAGTTCAGGCAATAAGAAATATTGTTTCCACACTCTCTTCTCCCCACAGCACATGCTGTCAGCATGCTATCACTGTAAGAGAGATCACTATTTAATTTGGTCTGTCAAGACTCAAGGAAAAGAAAGGATATGCTGCTGCCCTCAAGTCTGAGTAGGATTCTTGGAATGGAACAAAAGTCGACTTCAGTACGACTAATCCATAATAACAGAGTAAACAGAGAGCAGGATGTGCTCCTGAAATATTTTCAATGCATATTTCACTGTCCGTGAATGCTGCAGTAACGACTTTATGACTTCTCTCTGTAGGGGAAATTAATAGAAGGACCCCCTCCCCTTACTGCCTCCAATTATCCTTTTGCATTCTTGCAAATCTACATGCTTTTTACATGTCCATTTTAAGTATGTATACTGCTTCTAAATTACTGAATAATACATATATATGACAGACATAACTTTTAACCTTACTTTTGAAAGAGTCTTTAAAGACTGATAACCTGATGTAAAAGGTTTCATCAGACTTTCCAAGTGGTGGACCTCAGCATTCCAGACCCCAAGTTTGGGTGGTCTTTGCTAAAGACCCCTAAGACATGACACCCACATTAAGCTACCTGCCCATTCATCTGCTGGAAGAAGCTACCTCCATAGCAGAAATTCCTCAGCCATCAAGTTCTATCGTCCAGAACATTTTCCATGATCAAACAGGCCTTCAGTAATCAGAAGTCATATCCTGCCACTCCTACTGAAAGATGACAACCTCTGTCAGAGGAGTGAGACAAAGGAGAAAACAGAGCCATTAGGAGAAGAACTGTGTTCACTGGAAGATCATATGGGATGCTTCTGTATAAAAAAAGTAAAAATTGAAAGCCACTGATAGGTTCATTTGTCCCTAGTGGTCTCTTCAGAGGGACTTGCTTCTCACCCACTTTTTGGGGTGGTGTGCAGCATTAATATCTAATATTATTGCAACTGAGCTGCAAATATAGTGTCAGAAAATATTTCAAGTGGAAGTTTACTTCTAGACATGCACTCTTCTCAGTCTGTCTGAACTCATGTTCTAGTCCCTGGGGATCACAGCAGAGCTGGCATATAGATTCACCTTGAATTTACAGAAGAATTCTAGTGGTGATCCACTTCCTGCCCATGCTGGGTGGTCCATGGTTCTACCGCACTAGAAGCAGTAATACAGTTACACACACCTGGAATAGTTTTGCTTCCAGTATTACATCCAAGATCACAGTATTTTGTAAGGGAAGCCTGGTCATACTTTCAGATGAGTCCCTACTTGCATACACCTTTTTCTGAGGATATCTCAATGGATTTAGAAATGTAAAAGCCATTTGGAAGCCAACAATGTTCAGAAAGTACAGATTTGTTTTGACTTCCAGTGATTCCCCTTTCAGCTTGCAATTACTTTAGGACCAAATTATGCTTTTAGCATACATGCAAAGGGAAGAACTCTTAACCCCAGAAGGGCCTTGTCCATATCAGGTACAGGCCAGGCAAACATCTGCATAAAATAATTTACAAGAGGTTGACTACCTCTTTTGGAATGAGGCTGGCTTCAGTGAGATCTCTGCAGGTCTCATCCTACCTGAACTTCTTTGCATACAGTTAGGAGTGTCTCCCCACTCATTTCCTTGTTTGTTTGTTTGGTTTGGTTTTTAATTTCCAGTTATTTTCTAGTGCAGCCTGATGGATAGCAAGAACAGAGGATGCTATTGGCCACCAGGGCCTCAACCATATACCAGTTTCTAAGCAGAATTACAAGATGCAGTGACTGAAACACAAGGTATAGCCTACACTAGGGTTGTGCAAACAGGAAAATCAGTCAGTTTAAAACCAAGCAACTGCTCTCACTGTCAGATTCACTTGTGCTCCTCCATTTGCACTTAGAAAAGTCAGGGGTTTGTGTAGTGACTTTTAGTATGGTTGCATATACATGAGCTCAGGTGGAAGCAGAATTAGATGAAAACATATTTCTGCAGAAATAATTGTGCTCAATGAATAGATACTGATTATTGTTTAAGGTAAGAAAGTACCAACAGGGGGAATGTGTAAAGCTTTTCAGATACTCCAAGAAATTGCCGGAGGGCAAGATGCCACATAGCATCAAAGCAAGGCACACTTCTCAGCCCTAAGTGTGAACTGAGCAATGTCTACCCTTGTCAGCTAAACACTTTGAGGGAATGTTCCCGGGCAATTAATCACAATCATCTATCCTGTTAAAGGCTTCTGGTCACACTTGTAAATCTGTACCACAGAGCTCTCTCCCAAATACTTCCTAGGCACAATCTGGGAATCAGCAGAGGCCAGGAACTCAGCCCATTAGGCAGGCTGCCTCCAGCCGCCTTGTTCTGGAGGGAGAGTCTAACAGTATGAACCCAGGCTGTTGCATGCCAATTGGCCTCAGTACCAGAGAATGGTCCTGGGCACATTTCATTTTCTAATACAGATGCAGTCAATATCAAGCTTCCTTATTAAGAACAGAACCTACATTATTTTTCACTAGAAAGAAGCACTGCAAATTCCATTTTGAAATGCACAGTGTTTCCAGGCCTTCCGGAGGGATTTCCCTCTCATGCTTCAAAATTCTAAGCTCCTCAGTCTCTGCTCTGCTATCAGTATGCATCACTGAGATCCTTCTTACATACCCTGGTATTCTTCCAGGGCCTGCTTAAGATGGTTTCAATCCAGAATGGCAAGAACTCTTTCTCTCCAGATTGAAATACCTTGGCTACAGAGTTTTTACCTACAGAGAAGTTTGGGGCATCTCTAAATAGTCAACATACTGGCATCAGAGGCACTAAAGTTAGCATCTTAACCCAAAAAATGGGTCATTTAGAGACACTCTGTGTGAAAAGTAGGTTATTGGAATCTGACTGAAATTTTGCTATTTACTGGGACTTACTCCACCAGCCCTGCAGGAAGGTGCCAGTAGATCCACACTTCAGCATACTCTCTTAAAGACAGATACGCCTATCCTTTCTTTCAAAGCACTGAGCAGACTTTTAAAACATGATCCTGAGAGATATTGAGATATTGTGTAGGTATTTTGCCCAGTAGCTGAAACAACACTGGGAGCCACCATGCCTTTCCTAGGCAAATGTCCTGATATCTCAGGTACAGACTCCTGGTCTTCCCTTTGCTTCTTATTTAGCTCCTTCAAAGCACAGTGGCTGAGCTTTATCTAGAGGGTATTCCTTCCCACGGCAATCTTTGTCACCCTCCAGACAGATTGTTTCTTCACATCAGTTCTCTTGCATGGCCAGAATTTCTTAGCACATTAAAGATTATATTTCCTAATTGAAACATTCCTAGAGTTAATTGCATAATACCAAAATAATAACAACAACATGTATTTTCACATTAACTTTTCTTGTCTTTAAGTAAGCCTCTTATGGAGCACTGCCTTGAAAATTATAGTGTTTTCTGAACGAAGTAACTTATAAAATCTGCTCTGCAAATTCACATTAAAGCCTTCCCTCAATTACACCCCCTCAGATTTTCAAATCAGTTTAAACAAGACAGAAAAAAAATATAAGGCTACACTACTTAAATAATTCAAATAATTTTCATCTGTCGGCACCCCCACACACACCTCCAATCACATGCATTTCTACTTAGAGTTTAACAGGGACTAGAGAGAGGGAGAGGAGTTGAAAGAAGTTTTAAATTTGTTGAACTTGCTTGAAAGAATTAAGTATTGTCAAATGTAGCTAATCCCTACTAACTCTGGAGGGAGTGAAGAAAACCCTAGCATGGATTTCTGAGTTTTTTTACAAAGTGCTAGGACATCACGATTGAAGTGCAACCATACAAAAGAAGGAATTTTAATGTTACCAATCTCTGATCCCTGTACATACTGCACAGCTTTAGATAGCTATGCTACCAACCTAGTATATTCAAATTGCACCACTTCCTCCAGTATCTTCATACAAACTGAAACCCTGAATATGAGAATTTATCATGCAACTGATTTCTCATGAGACGAGCTGCAAGGTTTCATTGTACTCCTCACCTACAGCAAACAGACCACACAGAAACCACCACTGCCTAGTCTGGGTTGGAGATGTGATCTGACAGAAGAGACTGTATATTTCAAGAATATTTGTCTCCAAACTGACTTTGTAAGAAAACTGGAGAAGGGTAGAATTACTGCTGTACTGAGAGGGGAATTATTATGGATTTCCATCCAAGGTGGCTTCTCTGAAACTGAAGAGAGGCAGCTCTGGAATGCCCAGGACTATTCACATCTACTACATGCAGCAGCAGGACAGCTCTGCCACTTACTGCTTTGCAGAAATGACTGCTACCACTGTTGCATATATTGTGTGATAAAAGCAAAGGGAGAAAGTGAACAACGAGGTATTAATCCAAAGGGCAAGAGCCAGGGTTATCCAAGAACAAAATAACTAGAGTTGGAAGAGAAGATAAAAATGCAAATCACTCCTATTTTCAGAAACAAATCTTCATCTTGGATCTACATCTTCTCAGATAATATCAGTGAAGACTGGGGAACCCCAAGTCTAAGTCATTACTCATGTGAGAAGGACTGCAATGGGTGACATAAACTATAGAGGAAAAAACAACACGGGATGTTAGAAAAAAAAAAATATCTTCAGCTACTTAAAAGCTGTTTCCCACAAGATCGCAAATGACAGTCTCCACGGCACACTGAAACACAGAAATGAGATATACATTTCTTTTTTTTTTTTTTTTTTTGTCTTCTGCATGTCAGAAAAGTGTTACAACCTGCACTGATTTATTTGAAAACATCCTTCTGGTGACAGTGAACATGAGTGAATTACTAATGCAGAATTTGCAGAGTAATTTTGGTAAATTCTAAATTCTATCTGGAAAATTATTAATGCTGCAGTAATCGTATAGCCTATGTATGCTGGGAAGCCTGTGCTCTAATGGAAACACTTTGTTGCCATCTAAGAAGGTTATGGATTTGACTACTAGACAGGTATTTCTGGAAATCAGGTAAATTCACTGAAAATTCAAAGTAACATCATTCCATTGGAAAGGGTAACCTAATTTTCACATCACAGCAAGTCAAATAAGGAGAAATCCACTGAAAACAAAGGATGTTGCATCTCTTTCAGAACAACAGAAACAAGATTGCAGACAGAGCCATTGGATTTAACAGCACTGTTTTGGATTCACCCAGGCATCAACAAGAAAAAATTCAGGTATCTGTCCCTAGCACAAAGTTCTTAAAGAAAGCCCCAAAGCTGGCAATGCAAAGCTAGTCGTAAATTGGACTACCTGTTCATTGTCCACCAAAGTGGGATTTTAGGGTGCGGAATGGCAAACTCTTAGCTCAGTCAGATCCATCACATTGGCAAAACTATGTAATTACCTTGCAGAGGGCAGCTGAGCTGTAAATTCAATGGAAAGTGGCACAAAGCCTCGTACAAGCACAGAATCAAGTCCCACGCATTTACAGCAATGGGGAACAAAACAAAATTAGTGCTGATACTGTGTTAAGAATCTGGAGCTGTAGCTACTGTGTTCCGTCCTTAGGTGATTTCAACACAGCAATGCTAACTATACAAATATGTTTACTTGCAGTACTTATGAAGAGAAAAAAGGGGGTTTATGTCATCAGTTGGTATTACTAATAAAAGAAAAAACATGCTTCCATGTAAACAAGCCGTCTTCAAGACACTGTTTCACAATAGCTCTGGGACTGTCTCTGGTTCTGTCTTTTTCAGCCCTGGCAAAAATACACTACAGATACCTGGGAATCAAAAAATACCAAATAAGGACACTACATTACTAGATTACAGAAGTGAGAAATCACTTCAATATATATGCTAATTGTGTATGAATGCTGTTCTTTAAACAAGTTGATATTTATCTTTACAGCCTCTAATTCCAAGTAATTATTTAGCCATATTGCTATGAGCTTTACTTTTTTCTTATTCCAATTAACATAAAGCTTTTTAATTAATATGATCTTAATGATACCATACCCACATTTTTCACCATGTTTCATCATACAAATATGGAGGTTGTTCTGGTCAATGGACCCACAGGTAGCTACTGGAGAATATCTGTGCTTGTTCATACTATGAGTTGACATCCTGACATCAGACAGCATGACCCAGGTTCACTGAAGAGTATCAGTAGCCTTAGGTCCCAAATTAAGGCAAGAGCAACAGAAATTTAACAAGATGACAAGGAGAACTGGGGAACAATTAATGCATACAGCAAGAAAGTGAAAAAAAAAAAAAAAAAAAAACCACAACAAACCAAACCCACAACTTACAAAGGCTACAAATACACTAAATGCCATGTTCTAAAATATTTTGTGGTGCTGAATATTATGTAAGCCTTAGCAAAATGATTTTGGAACAGTTATTTTGACTGGTTTTAGGCTAACTTTTTGTAAATAACTTTTTGATTTCATTTTTTAAATTTTTGTGACTTAAGAAGTTAGCTTACAGAGGGAGGTTACCTGAAACTGCACCAAAGGCAGGCAGATGATGTTAAAGCTTTATCTCACAGATCCCACTGTCCTGAACAGGATCAACCTCACTGTTAGTGGGGTCTCTCCAGTACACTGACTACTGTACTGTACCGATCCCATCAATGGCCAAGTAGCCAGGCCAAAGTCTTGATTAGGTCTTTAAAGCCCTCTTTTTATTATTCCCTTAACATGGCAGCAATCTGCTTGCAGACCCCTGCCAAATTTCACTACTGATCATGACATCTTGTCAAATGACCTGAACAAGCCTCAGCCAGGTAGCTACATTCCTCACTATGACTAAGTGGCATTGTGGCATCTTGCTAAATGGTCTCCCTGTTTTACCTCAGAACTAGCTTCAATGATACTTTTCAGAAGCGTAAGGCTTTTTGTGTACATATATATCTTCTGTGAGACTGAAAGTGCACTGATATTTGCTTTGTAACCTAATTAGAGGTGAATGGCAGTGCGTGAAGAAGGGTAGATACTTCAGAGCACTGCTCAGTGTACCGCAAATGAAGAGGCCCCATCACCACTACCACAATAGCGGTGTTTGCAGCACAAGAGGCGAGGGAACAGCCAGCAGAAGTGCCATTTTCTTCTTACAGAGTCCAAATAAAAACACATATAAGAGGGATTTGTTTGTGCTGCTCAAAGCAGCATTAACTCTCCCTCGGCGTTCAGTGACCCCACCAGATGGGTCACAGTACACAGATGCTGGCGCACAGCCCTTGCCTGCAGAGCCACCAAGAGCCATGCAAGAGACCAAAAAGAAGTCCACAGGATGAATCTCTGTCCTTCCTTCCCTCCCTCCATAAAATCACATTTTAGATATCCAAGTCCAGCCAAACCCACTCATTTCTGTGCCTTTGCTAGTCCCCTCCCCTTTAAAAGGCTCAGTCTTCCCTTCCACAACCTTTGCTTTACTATGTTTGTATATAGAAGATTGTACTATTGTTCATAAAGTGCTAGGAGATGAATGGTGTTATATAACTGCTAGTTACTGTTTTATCATTTTTTAGAATGATGGAAAAGTAAAATGGGAACATAGACTCCCCTTGGGGCCAGGCTGAGCAAACTAAAGTTACGTTGCTGGTGATCAAAAAGAATATGCACTTCAGCATCCCCAAAATGGAAGAACGGAGGGGTAATGCATTTCAGTACATACTGTCTCATACAAAGTGACAAGCCATTAATAACTATGGCATATAGGCATGTGTGGCATGAGAAATCTTCCATGATGTAGCTCCTAGTCACAAGAGTTTGTTGTTTTTTTTTCTTTTTTACATTTGCAATAATTTGCTATTCATTAAGCTCTGATATCTTGTGGCTTTTGATATTCCAAAGAGATTTCATTCAGCTTGCTTTTCATTCCAGGTCAGCTAACATAAAATCAATAATGATTTGGACAGATTTCATTCTTGTAATGAGCCTAGAATCGGCATACAGCCTAAACTCTCTCCCTGATTCACGTTTAAAGGAGCTTCCTGAGTGATTTGGTTCTCTCATATTCTTTTGTGGCAGAAATTTGCATTGACATGCGTCAAGGCTTCTGCACTGTTTCTATCCCAGGCACAGATACATGCTGCCTACTGAACTCAATGAAGCTTCTCAACACTGAAATCGGTTACACCACAAGCCTCACTGCTGAAAAGTGCAACTATACACTCATCCAAGCCAAAGTTGCAATTCTTCATGCAGACAAGTTTGGTATTCAAGTTTGCAACTGATCATGTCAAGAGGACTGCTCTGATGAGCTGGAATCAGCTCTCTTTCTGTAGTAGGAATCTGGTGTTCTGATTGCAGTGTCCTGCAGCATCAGGCTCACAAACTGTGCTATGTACCTAAAAATCTGCACCAAAGTGCAGTGGTTTCAGCAGGGTATGTAGTTCATCTTTAACAATCACAAAGATCTAGACTGCAAAGATCTTGTACATCTAGAATACCTGCTGAATGATGCTTCACTTAAACATGTGCTTAAAGCTGAGCCCATGGTAAGTGCTTTGCTGAATTTTCATCTAACCCTGTTTCTGGACATATTAGTGTCTGGCAGTAACCTGTCTCATTAGAAAGCAAATCCTTTACTGCTCTGTAAGACAATAGAAATTACACATCCATGTAAAGAAGGTGTCAAAGTTGAGTTTGCCTGATCTGTGCTTGACAAGCTTGTTAAAAAGCCAAGCCAAACAATATTTTCAACTATATTTCCAGACTAATTGGTTTTCTTTTTATTGGCAAGTTCTGTTGTTTTATTATGGAAAAACGCAGCATGTTCAAACTGAAGGTCAAGGAATTATTTGACAAACTTGCATACAGCCCTGTGCAGCAATCAGGGAACTATGCTCTCACAGAGCTTGAGCTCGATGTGGACAAATCCTACTCTCAGCTATAGCAGGACACACATGCTAGAATCCAGAGCTGATTTGCAGACTGGCTCCAGTGGGAAGTTAAAGCCCCCTAGCACCTTGCAAGACCAAGTCTTGTGGTATCTCTGCAAACACAAAGCGAGGTTCAACAAGCAGTTGTGATAATCTAACAGTTCACTGTCACTGAAGGGTGAAGATTCCACTCTTCCCTGTCTCCTCACTTCCCCACACCACCAACCTTCCCCATACCTTCCTCACAGTGGCTCTGGCACCCAGTTGCTTTCCAACACACAAATTGACAGAGGAGTATCTACTTTGTTGCTGTGTTGGGATTTTCTGCCAGATCAGTGAGTTCAAGCAGCTCCTGGAAGAGAAGGCAGCACTGGCACATGTACTTGCACAAGGACAGAACCATTTCAGTTTATGCAACAAAAGGGTACACAATGGGAGGAAGAAAACTGAGAAGGAAGGAGGAAGACAAGTGCTTCTCTTTCAATCAGCAATGGGCTTCTAAGATCAGGTAAGCCCACCCCCCACAGCCCTGATCTGCTTTCACCTGCATCCGTTTTACACCAGTGTTACTCCACTAATTGCAACAATTACCATTATGTAATTCAGACCGTTAGCATCCAGAAGTCCTGGCCATAAGCCGGGTTTCACTGCTAAACAAGGGACTGTATATACACATTGCGCACCGCCCCCACCCCATCCCCCCCCCCGCCCCGAAGCTGACAGTCTAATTCAGCACAGTGTGCAAATGGAAGAGCAAACTATGGAAGATAAAAGCCGTCAGGAAGGTGAGGGTAGTAGTTAGAGGAAGACAGAACCAAAATTTGATCCTGAAAGACTCACTGAATTGTCTTGGTACTTATTCAGGTAAGTCAGATGTAATCACTGAGAGTAAATCAAACTACTTGCCTTAGTAAAAAGCTTCACTCTAAGTCCATCAAGGATCTAGATAGATCTCAGCATGTGCAACAGACAATTACACCACTTCTTTCTTTCATTTTAGATTCAGTCTCACCAAAGGGCTAATTCTGCACTTCACTTTGGTGCAAAAACTCTCACTAAGGCAAACAGATCTGCCCGAGTCTGGAGTGCCGCTGGACTGGGCACTTTGTCTTGTTGCAGACAGTTTCTCAGCATATTACAGCATAATTCTCCATCTAAACAAATAAGAAAATCAATCAAGAAATCAACATTTAAAATTAATGTGAAAGATCCTGTTCTCTATTATCAGATTCAATTTCCTTCCTCCTCACCCCTGGGTCTTATGTTGAGCTTTGTGACAGTTCTTTATACCTAACATGAAAAATACTACTTGCTTGGCACTTACCATGCCTGTTCCACTGGATAGGAAGGAAAAATATAATGCATTTGGCCATTACCTTTAAAGAGCATGGTAACAGACAAGTAATTTGTGTCTGAATGAATGTCAAAGTGCTGTTTTACAAAGCTCATTTAAATGTATCACATTGCATATATCTGAGATGCATAAATTATAATCCTGATTTAATATTTACTTAGTTGCATAAGAAAATTTGTTAGAAACAAACCTTGAGTGTTGACAATCAAGACTTCTTTCTCTGCTACTCTTGCTGTGCCACTGTATGTGGTAAAGGCATGAAACATCCCTCAGCAATAAAACAGAAGTTTGAGGGGAAAACAGAAAAGTTCTTTGCAAGAAAAACAGTAATACAGCTCTTTGATTTAAAGATGCAACTCTGTGTCAGTCTTCACTAGTAAGCTGTACAGTGCTGTGTTATCAGGATGAAGAGAACGTGTCACTTGTCTTTCAACATCTTAACTGTAAAATCCACAGCACTGAAATGGTTTTGTTTGGAAATAAAGGAAAACAAGGATGTTTTTTGATCAAAGGTGATGCTTTCCATCTGAGTCCGAGATATAAGCCACGCAATGGTTATTTAAGTAGCACAGCATGCCATGCTGGACTCTAAGTGCCATCCGTCTCCCATCTATGATAATTAAAAACAGTGAACTGTGTACACAATGGTATGGATACATAAAGGTGACTGATATACATGTCAAAGTAATCTGGAGTGTACAATGAAAATAATTTTGTAGATATTGCACTCATATTCTATTTTGTTGTTAATCTGTCCATTCCCTAATGCTTTTGATCTGTTGTGCACTTGGATCGAACCAGTAACAGCTGACAATATTTTTTTCTTTTGGTCTCAAAAATATAATGAAGGTATAAAACTGTAAAACTACCAAAAAAAAAAAAAAAAAGCTGCACGTACATTTTTGAGTGGGGACAGCAAGCATAGGACTGAATCATTTAGAAATTCTGAAACAGTAAGGTAATTAATAAAATTATTTACAAAGAAGTATATCTACAATATTTAATAATTTAAGGCTCACAAGAAACTAACATATCGATGACAATAGAAGTTTTCTGCTACAGGGTTAAAAGCACCAAATTCACTTCACATACTAGATAACGACATCTGTACTGATCACAAGTGGAAAACTCTGAAAGTGCTGATCTGCTAATGTTCCTAGTGCTTTAATGATGTCGTATTTCCCAGGAATAAGAAATTCCCTTTCGACCATAAATACAGTTATACAGGTATAAAATATGTTGGAATAATTTCAGTTTGAAACTACAGTACAAAAAACTTCAACCTCCCTCCCCCCCAATCCATTCATTCTCCACACACACATCCCCCAACTCTTTAATACTAAACTTGGAGCAACTGAATTGGTTACAAATGACTCATTTAAAACGAACAACCATTTGCTAAAATAAGTTTCTACAAATTACGTTTTGCACTGTCATAATTTACCAGCTCCTGCATCATGGAGCGTAGCTTATTCTTAGTCTATTTTAAAAATAGGTGACCCTTTGTGTCATGGAAAAAGAACATAAAAACATGTATTCCTGGAGGACTGCTCAGGACAGTGATCAATTTATAAAATATAGCCTAATTTAAAAAACTAACTGGTACCAAAAAGAGCAGTTATAGTAGCAAGTTTCTGACACCAGCAAATCCTTCTGCATCTCTGAACTCTAACTCTGTCTTCTCCTTACAGGTCTGTTTCCCTATTGGTGTCCAGACAGAGAGCATAGAGGGATTTTCTGAGATCTACGTTACTTTTAGCTTTGATATTGGTTTTCTCTAAGGAACTGGTGCCATTGTTGAACCCCTCACTGTTTTCCAAGTGCACAACAGATTTGTTCAAAGAGTTTCTACTTAATCTTCTCTTTGCATCTCCCCCTGCTGTGCTGCCCTGAGCACTACTGTGTTCATCTTTGAGGACAGGTTGCTCTTCATGATCAGTCTCTCGGTGGTAGAAGTAGTTGAAGTTGGATACAATGACAGGGACAGGCAGGGCAATGGTGAGCACACCTGCGATGGCACACAAGGAACCCACTATCTTGCCCCCCACAGTGACAGGTCGCATATCCCCATAGCCCACAGTGGTCATGGTTACTACTGCCCACCAGAAAGCATCAGGGATGCTGGAGAAATGAGACTCAGGGTCATCGGCCTCAGCGAAGTAGACAGCACTGGAGAAGAGGATCACCCCAATAAAGAGGAAGAAGATGAGGAGGCCCAACTCTCTCATACTGGCTTTCAACGTCTGTCCCAAGATCTGTAGCCCCTTGGAGTGCCTCGAAAGCTTGAAGATCCTGAAGACTCTGACCAGGCGGATGACTCTGAGGATGGCCAGGGACATGGCTTGCTGCTGGCCCCCACCCCCATTGCTACCACCAGCCCCAGGCTGCTGCTGCTCATGGGCCAACTCAGTGCCCAGGGTGATGAAGTAGGGGATGATGGCCACGATGTCAATGATGTTCATGATGTTGCGGGAGAACTCAGGCTTGCTGGGGCAGGCAAAGAAGCGGACAAGGAGCTCAAAGGTGAACCAGATCACACAGGTAGTCTCAATGATGAAGAAGGGGTCAGTGAGGCTACTGGGTGGCTGCATGGCTGGGGAGTCCCCGGTTGTGCCATTCAAACCTCCACTTTGTGGAGGAAGAGGCACAGGCATCTCCCTCTCATCCCTGAATTCTGGTAGGGTCTCCAAGCAGAAGGTGATAATAGAGATAAGGATGACCAGCACAGAGACGATGGCAATGGCCCGGGCTGAGCTGGAGCTCTCAGGGTACTCAAAGATGAGCCAGACCTGGCGTTGAAACTCGTTGCGGGGCAGGGGCTTCTCTTCCTCTTTGATGAAGCCCTCGTCCTCCCGGAAGCGCTCCATGGCCTCCTCACCCAGCTGGTAGAAGCGGATCTCATCGGCGAAGACATCAATGGAGACATTGACAGGCCGGCGGAGCTTGCCCCCTGACTGGTAGAAGTAAAGGATCCCATCGAAGCTGGGCCGGTTGCGGTCGAAGAAGTACTCATTGCGGAGCGGGTCGAAGTAGCGCATACGCTTATCCGGGTCACCCAGCAGAGTGTCGGGGAACTGGTTGAGGGTGCCCAGCTGGGTCTCGAAGCGCAGCCCCGAGATGTTGATCAGCACCCGCTGGTGGTGCATGGCGCCCCGGTTGGCCGCTGCCGTCGCCGCCGCCTCCTCCTCCTCCTCGCTGGCCGCCGCCATGGCCATGCCCCGCCGGTGTCCCCCTTCCTCCGGGGGTCCCATCTCCACCCCCGCACCGGGGCGCGGGGCGCGCGGCGGCGGTTGGGGCGGCAGGGGAGCTCCGTGCGCTGCCGCCCCGCCGCTGGGGCTGCCCGCGCTGCCGCTGCGGCGCCTCCCGCCGCCTCTCTGGGGGACCGGCGGGGGCCGCTCCCGCTCCTCGTCCGCCGGCAGCGGCGGCGGTGGCGGGGTGCCCTCCTTGCCGTCGCTCAGCCGCGGCGCGGCGGCGGCGGAGCCGGCGATGTGGAGCAAGTCGCCCCGCCACCGAGCCCGAGCGCTGCCGCCGCCGCTGCTGCCGGCCGCGGCATCCTCGCTGCCCGCGATGGCCGTGGCGCCGCCGTTCTCCAAAGTCACCAGCGCGATCTCCATGGGCAGCGGCGGCAGGAGGCTGGCGCGTCTGAGGCGGCGGGCATGCTACGCTCGCCTCCCCGCCGCCGCCGGCCACCTCCGGGCGGCCGCCCTGCCCTGCCCTGCCCTGCCCGCCTCCGCCTCACTGCGCGGCGGCGCGGGGCCGAGCGCGGCCCGGGGGAGTCTCCTGGGGACCCGGATATGAACGAGCGATCATTATATTATGGTCACTTGACGTCAAAAAGGATTCCTTCTCCTCCGCACCCCCATGCAGGCAATGGCAGCCTCCCCCGGGCACCGGGATCCCGCATCCTCCCCCGCCCCGCCCCGCCGTGCCCCGCCCCGCGTGGGGTGCTCCGCACCGGGGCAGGGACACGCTCGGTGAAGCGGATCTCAGCCCTCGGGAGCGCGACGGCCCCCGGCGGTACCCACAGGTGCCCACAGGTGCCGTCGGACCGCCGCGCCGAAGGGTGGTTTTCGGCAGGGGCCGCACGGAGACCGCTCCTGAGACAGGCGACGCCGGGCAAAGGGGGTGGCGCGGCCGCGGGGGCACCAGTGGCCAGGTTGGGGGGGCCGGGTCGCTCTCCGTCCCGTGGGGCGCGGTGGACACCGCCCGCTCCCCGGCCCTCCCGGGGCCGGCCCCCCGCCGCGCAGCCCCCGCCCCTGCAGCAGCAGGGGATTACGGTGCGGCCCCCACGCGTGGATTACTCGGTAAAGGGATTCCGCGCAGGGAGGGCTCCGGCTGTAAACCCCCATTCACCTATAATGAAAATCATAATCGTAAACCCCGGGGATTCCTGGCGCCTCTTAGCATATGCCCGCCCCCCCCCCCCCCCCCCGCCTCCTCCCAGCGTAATGAGAACAAAGGAAGGGATTGGGTATTTTTTTTTTCCGCTTTGCTTTGCTCTCCCCCTTCCTCCCCTCAGTTTATCATGGAATTGGTGCAGCTCCAGAAGGTGCTTCCTAAACCAGCAGACGACAACGTTTCTGCCAGGCTGCCTTCACATTTGCCTTTACAAACGGGACCGTACTTTCCCTTTCATGCACAAGGCTTATACATTTCAGTAGATGTACATTTTATTAGAGAAAAGGAATTGAAGCAGCTTTACACAATGGCTTCAGTTACAGTTTAGTAATACAATCAATGCTAAGATCTTATTTTCTATATTCAAACCATGGACTCATCTATTCTAGTCAAGGTCTAGAGTGAAATATACTAAATATATATACAAATACTCTAGGATGAAAATTCATACATATATATACCATCCTGATCTTGGGGAGTTTCTGGGTTTCTCACAAAATTAAAGTAAGTGAAAAACTATTTTGCCTTCCAGTTGGCATCCCCGAAGTGACATTTTTACTGAATCCTTATGGTGGTACTCACAGCTCCATTGAACAGTTTACCTAGATTCACTGAAATTAGTGGGTTTTCACTTAATTTAAAACATTACCTCTGTCTATGAAATATGCTTGAAGATAATAAAAACAGTGCCAAAATAGAAAACTGTAATTATATTAAATAGTTACTGTAAGTGATGATTTGCCCATGACATGTTCTATAATGTATCTCTGAGAACTGAGCACAGAATCGCTTCACCTGTGCGGGTGAAGTAAAGGACCACTTTACTCACACAAGTAATTTGTAGAAGCAAAATTACAGGTAAGTTTTCTAGAACAGCCATTTGAAAATAACAGTCCTTTGATTTACAATTATTTAATGGAATAATGTATCAAACCCACAAAATGTAGTATAATACCCTTTAGGAGTAGCACACTCTGCAATAAATACAGGCATACCTGAGCGCCCCGACATATAACAGCTGATCTGTTACCAATGCATGTCAAGGATTATAACCAGGGGAAAAGCTTGCACAATGGAAAATGATTCTGTTTTTCCAGCTCTGTCAGCTCCTCTAAAGCAAGATATTCTCCCTCCAAATCTTGCCTCAAGAATAATAATTTATTTCAAGAGAAAATATCCCTAGTTAAGTTCATCTAGATCTCCTGTAGGCAACGTCAGTCAAAATTAATAACTTGCACCCTATGAACCGTGGTGTTTGACCATCTGTCATGGAGGCACCTGAAAACCACTCTAAGCAGATGTAAACTTAAACCAGCTTTGATTTGGAACTGAAACCAAAGAACAGACCGAAACCCTACAACAGAAACCAATATAAGCCAGGAGATAATTCAAAATCTATCAGCACCCTGGCAACATTTAATAAACTGCATGCTTGATGTACCAGTTGGGGATATTATTACCATACAACCACAAAAGACTGATGATCCACAGCATGTTCTCACTCACTCAAAAGAGAAGCCTCTCTCACTCAAGGCTACCCAGAATAAATAATCACTTGTCCAGAGGTGGGACCAAGGACTCATTCGAGGATATATCCAGAAGAAATAATCGCTCACCAAGGAGAAAGTGGGGACACACAATCCTGTTAAGTCTCCTTAGATGGCATCCCTAGTCTAAGGGTAGAGCTCTGATAACAGTTCTGATGCTCTGAGAAGATCACTTCAAGCGGGTCTTCAGCGGGGGGGCCATTTTATAGCCTGGTTTGATCTGACTGTGGCAATAATGAGCACGGTCCAGAAGCTTCTCTGGGCCTGGACACCTTGTTGGCTGAGGACCCTGACTATTGACTAAGCTCCTCCTTTATCCCCCAGCTGGGGAGGAGGTGAACATCACTGGTGTCAGTGTGCCCCCAGGGGAGGGGACATAATGGTCGGCATCCACCAAGGTGCATAAGGGAGGATGGCCACAGTGGGGCACAAAAGGTGCTAAAGAGCCACCAGTTGCCCTATTGAAAGCTCTGGACCTCATCAGGGTGTGTTCAATTGCCACCACCACAACAAATACCTACGGAGTCTGCTCAGTGAGCATGTCCCTTTCATAGGGCCAGTCACAGGCATCCACAGACACTCAGCTGTGCTTCATATGCGTATAACCAGTAACACAACAGAAAACAGATAACTTGCCAGCACCTGTGCCTGCTCACTCGCCTCTGTACTTTTTTATATTCACCGTGCTGGTCCTGTGTGTGTCCTTCTTCCCACCTGTAAAAGCCCCTTCCAGGGATCTTTTCCCACAAGGGTCACGTTTAGCCTTTGCTTGCAATCACCATAATCACCATTCATTTATGTGACCTGCTATTGCATTATAGGAGTCCACACAGGCTGGAGAACAAACCCCAGCCTTCTAGAGGGACATACACATGCCATCCATCACAGATCTCCCCTTTTCAAGCATCCCTCTTAAAAAAAAAAAAAAACCCACATCCATTCCCAACCTTTTTCCTACTCTTCCCTTCTCAACCCTAGAGGCACTTTCAAAAATTTCCTTATGCAGTAAGTATCCTCGGGACTGTGATAGCCAGCCTTCTGGAGACACAGTCTAGGGGGGCTGACTGTGGGCACTGTGCAGAGTGGAAAAGGTGCACAGAGGGCTCATAAACTTGCTGCTTCTCAAGGGGTTGTATCCATTCTCCTGCTTCTACATCAACAACAGGGAACAGCACTTCTTTGACACCTGGGAGAGATTATGCTGAATTTAAGTTCCCCCTTTATTAAAATCCAAGTTTCTAGCCCTTCTTAATGTTGTGTTGCAGTGTTCACATCCTGTATTTGCAGGCAGATGGGATTATGCTAAAGTGCAGGAAAAAATATAGACTTGCCCACATTCATCCTTCTGAATGCCTCTCTGAAAAGCCTATGAAGAAAACGTACATTATTAATTGATATGGCAGAAAAATACAGCTGCTCTGTATAGTGGATGTTCTATATAGCTACTTTGCAGCTTTAACAATTCTGAGAATCTAGTATGGTATCTATATATGTGGATACAAAGGAATAGGGGAGAAAGGGGTGAGGAGATGATGTTAAAGGGGAAGAACATCTACTCCAAGAAGGGAATTTGCAAAACGCAGTTCTTATTCAGCATCCCTGTTTTTCCGAGTGTGGTGAAAAGACTCTGAACACTTTTTGAAGAGCAGCAGTCCTACCAGAAGAATGGCCAGGTACTGGAGAGAAAGGATGACATGCAGAATAGTGGGACATATCAAGCGCTGACATGTGCTACTAATGTTTTAACCAGGTGCTCCCTGACAAAGAATTTACTTGTCCCCATACTTGTGATTTAACAAAAAGTATTTTCTACCCTGAGCAGATGCACACATGTAATCAGTCCCATCGATTCCAGCACATCCACACCAAACCTTGCCATTCTTTCCAGCTCCCACTGCCACTCAGCTCTTCTAATCCAGTTATAATGCCTGTTGTCATCCCCTCTTACTGGAATGTGTATTTTTTTTTCCCACATCTGGTCCACACAGCACTAGTTGCTTATTCTGCAGCCTCATTTGCAGGTTTTCTCCCACAGTTGTAAATGGGACTCCCCTGGTTAGGCAGCATCAAGGGACTGCCTAAATGTGATACTTCTAAGATTCCTTACTTTACCAGCTAGCACCTATTGAGAGTCTCACACAAGTTTTGCAGAAGAAGAAACACGGTGTAAGCTAGAGATTCTCTTATCTTCTACCTGAAGGCAGGTCTGTGTCACAAACACTACTTTACCAACCCCTCCATGAGGAGAAGAAAAGCACCATACCCTCATGCTCTGTACAGCATCATGCCATGGACATGAATAATACATGTCCACGCTCAGACCTGTGTAATCATGTATGTCACATATGAGGCTTCTTTAACTGCCTTCCAACTGCCTTCCATCAGCATTTTCAGCTTTTCACTAGCCTCCCCCTGCTCTTGGATGCAACTGCCTGATTCAGGCTGTCATGGGTTAATGAGCAGCACCCAAACATGCCATTATGCAGCAGGAATGGCAGTGGTGTTGCTGCCTGGAGCTGTCATTCGGTGGGACACTGCCACAGAACAAAATGACTGACCCATTACATATGGGGCCTCACATGTTGAGAAGCAAGCCATGGGGGTAGCCTGCAGAGGCTGCATTCATCTACCTCCCCACAGACACACTGAACATGCTCTGGAATACCTGACTAGAGACACCCTGGACACCTCTTTTCACAAATATTCCTGCTTGGGCCATCCCTATTACTGACAGTGACTGTGAAGCTGCAGCCTCACCAAATTAAATATACGATGCTGAAATGTGGAGAGACATACACCAGCATCTAGAGGCTTGATCTGCCCACAGTGCTCTCACTCACTGGTGGCAGGACTAGACATGTCTGCTTTTGACACCTTTGATGGCGACAGTGACCCCACAGTTGTGCCTTATTGCTCTACATGCGTCAACCCTTTTTTTCTTCTCATGTGTTGAGCAAATAACATTCCCATCGTGGCAGATGGTGAGGAAGTCAATCTCAAGCCCAGAAGAAACAAAAGGGGTTAAAAGCAAATCTGTGCCTCCTCTACTTGGTTAATTCCCCAGCAGTCTGATCCTGTGTTGAGATGATTCAGGCCAGAGAGAGAGACTGCCACAGTCCCCAAGGGAGACCTCAGAGAAAAGACTCTTATTTCCTGTTCAGGAGGATTAAGTATAAGGCCATTGACAAATCACAGTAAACATCTGGATGTGAGCACTCTATCTCTCAAGGCCTAATCCATGAAGTTATTAATTAATGAATTCAGCAAATTCACACTGTTCTATATATAGGGTCAGCTGATCTTTTTTAGTGTTTGGCTTGGAGGTGTTTTACATCTGGATCAACAGATTTTTATTTATTGTACAAAGCAAACTACTGTATTCTAGTGTTGCTTAATTAATTTTTTAGAGTAATTATCCTGCTGTTTTTAAAAACCATACACTGCCATATTTTCTGGTAGTATCTATATATAAATCCAGTACTTAAAACCCAGCTATGTTCCTGCATTTTATATTGTTTTGCAATTTTAAGTCCAGGTTCCTCTGGAAATTTACTATCACACACTGATGGAAAAAACATGTAATTGATTTTCTTTTCTGTATTTTATTTTGATTAAAATGAGAATCCCTGTCGTTTATCTTCAGAGAGAAAGTAAGCATTGAGTAAATGGTCTGGTTAATTCAAAAGTCATTTGATCAGAACATCCATAATTTACATTGACTTGAATAGTAGGAAAGATGCTGAGCACTAATGATATCAAGCTTATTCATTTAAAGAGACTACTTGCACTATGCTTTACATCTTGTGAATGTGAACTACTCTGAGAACACATAATGACACACATTTTATAACGGGGAGACCTGCACACAATTCTCCCCTTAAAAGTCATGTATTAAGCTCAAATAACACTACAGTCTGCTCAAATGCAAAGCAGACCATGTAGCTGAGTGCACTGTTTTTTCACACAGCTGTGCCATTTTGTTTCCAGTGCAATCTGCAGGCTTTGTTGTTGATATTGGTGGAATCAGCTTTTGGCCCAGAGGTTTTTATAAATCCAGCTGTGACAGGATATTTTCACTTCACCCTCAAAGCTTTGGATGCTGCCAGACAGCATGAATCATCCAAACTTGCGATTTATAATTTCCAGTCTTTTTGACCTAACAGTGCATTATCCTGATGTAATCCTTAACTCGAGGGATGTGTTCTTAAAGGGGAAATCTCATTCTGTGCTTTTATTCTCTTTGAAATTCCAGGAGCATGTACCTCTACTCTCAGGCTTTTGCTTCTGTCACAACAGGATGCCCCAAGTGGACAGTGAAAACTGTGATATCCCATTATAAAACAAAAGAATGAAGACAAGTGAGTACACTCAAAAGGAGGAAAGAATAAAGGCCTGCAGAGCCACACAGATATATCTATGCAATTTTATCCTCACTGCTAGTGCAAGTACACTCACAAATGAATTCTGTTTACATCAATGTTTTTGTAATGGCTGTACTCGATACCATCCAAAGCACAGTGTTTCTGGGCAAACTTGATTCCTCCCTATTACTCAACTGAAAATACTTCATTTTCACCCTATGGCCATATGACAAAAAGCTCTTACCAGTTCAAAAGTGCAAGATCAGGCCACTCACTCGGGCTGCCAGGAAGAGGGACAGTAATAGATAGATCAAAGGTTGCATGTCTGGGACAAATAGTTATGGTGGTGTGTGAATTAGGTGATCAGCCACTTATTTCAAGTTATCTGCAGGCAAATTGTTACCAGTGGTGTGGCCAGTCACAGTCCAGAATCCATTGATGTAAGATCTCTTATACACAGACACAAACTTCATAGGCTACTTAAAAAAAGTTAAATGACATGTTTACTAATTTATCTATCTTTAAAAGCTGTGGATTTGCAGAAACATTGGATTAATCTCATCCAAATTTCCTTCTAATTTCTAATTTTTAAGCAGTCAAGAATTATGAATGAATCAAGGAAGATTAAAATATGTGATGCTTACTCTGGTATAAAGTTATTAGTGAAGCCCTTGAAATTAGTACCTACAACCTGAAGAAGTTTATGTGAGGGGAAACTGAGGTTGAGACCTACCCATAATCCCCTCACATACAGGGAAAAGAGCTAAATTCATTAGATTTCTTTGTAAGCACAGCTAATTTGTCCAACTGGAGGAAAGTATGCTGTACCTTGAAACTAGGGGCCCAAATGTACTGATGGTTTAAGCAGGATAAAGCCATAAGGGCATCATTAAATGGACAGGAGTAATGAAATTACTTTACTTCCACTAAGTCTTCAATGCTGAGGTGGCCTCTGGGGAAACCCTCAACATGAATAAAGTGTGTTAGATACACGGCAGATTTTTTTTTCCTGCCTTAGAAAACAAAGGATAGACGACCCACCCAGAGGCTTATTATTTAAAGCTTTAACAAAAGTAGCATTCTAGTAAACAGAAGCAGTACTATTTATATTGTAAGCAGCATGGAGAAATATTTGGATTGAAGAAAAACAGCTAGCACATAAATAGATGTGAAATAATCCTTGCCTTGCTTTTCATACTCACCAGTGAAAATGAGAAGAGAGACTATATGAACACAGACTGACAATGAACAAGTTGCATTTATTTTGCATCGCCACTAAACTCCAGATTTGTGTAGAGCATAAAGTTTTTTTTGTGTACACCAATTTTCCAGGTTGAGGCTAGCATCTAATCCTCTGGACATTCCTAGAGGAGTTAAAACTTCTTTACATTTGAGGTGAATTTGTCTTGGCAGTGGTAAGTCATCCAATTCACTAATTCTAATATTCTCCTTCAAGAGTTTTATGTTTCAACTGTGAACGAATCACTGCTCCGTAATAATAGTTTTAATCAACAAAGGTAGACTGCAGTATATAAATACCACATTTTAGTTTAAAACCTGAATTTAGCATTTCCAAAGCACTACCATATCAAAACTTTAACAGTATTTAACTGTCTGTAGATGAATATAAGTGCCAAAAACTATTTGCAGTTGATTGAAGACCAAAAAAGGAGCCAATAAGTGATATGATAAAGTTAATGGAGCTATGCAGCTTTACACTAGCCAACAAATTTTTATTTTATTTATTATTTTATTTTATTTTATTTTATTTTATTTTATTTTATTTTATGTCATTTTATGTCGTTTTATGTCGTTTTATGTCATTTTATTTTATGTCATTTTATATTAATACTTTGGACAAGTTGGTAGTGGAGATGGTTGCTTATTGTGAGGTAAAACTTAATCTTTGATGAGAAGGAAAATTTTCAAATTATGATAATAATAATAACAACAACAACAACAAATTGGAGGAAAAAAGTTATTAATAGGGAACCTCAGTCTATTATTTGTATTTAAAAAACATCATCTATAAGGAGCAATGCCAAGTGATTTTGATGCATTAAAAGTTCTCTATTGTTATGTAAGAAACAAAAGACAAACAAGCATTCCAGAAAATAGTACATGATGATAACTACTGCATTACTTTCTTACTTAGAAACTTAGTTTCCTTCATGTTTATGCTGATATAAAGTTAGAACATCAGGGCCATATAGCTGTCATTCACCCCAGTCCCAGTGGGAGCTTTCTGAGCAGGAAAGGCTGCGATGCAGTGCATAGGTGAGTGCCTCCTGCAGTACCAGTGAGTTCCTGGCTGCTACTGTTACCTGAGCACTGCTTTCAGGCTGGAGGTACCTGACCCTGCCTGATCTAGAAGGATAAGTTGAGATAGTCTTATGAATGCAAAGAAACCCTCTGTTATCCTACAAAATGAGCCATGGTTGGATGCTAGACCTTGCAAACTGAGCTAACAGACAGAAGGAAAGGAGGAAATCTTCTGGTGCTTATTTCAAAAAGGCCGCTATGTTGATGACTACTTGGCTTGGCTTTGCAATTAAATGTGCTCCTCAATACCTTAATCCCTGAGTTTATATCATCACTCTTTTCTTCCTAACTTGAGATATTTGAAGGCAACCATGACTCTGCATACAAGAGCCTCACACATAGTCCAGAAATAAATTTTTTTCATTCAACCATGTTACAAGCAGTAGAGAATGTGCAAGTTCATCAGACTATGCTGACTCTCCTCTTTGATTTTCTTTAAGTTAGTTTCTCCTTCTTTCCCCTAGTGTAAGTCCAATAGTAGAAGTGTAGGAAGAGAGCAATGAGGCTGAGGATGTAGAGGAAGACTGCAATGTTGAAGCCATCGGGGAACGGGCATTCGGCGAAGAGGTTGTAGGAAGAATGAACAGCAATGGCTACAAACTGGCACTGGAAGAAGGGGAAGAAAGAAGCAGCCAGGTTAGGGATCCTACATGAGACATACCCCAACTGATCATTTGGTCCATTATAAAGAGTATCACCACATACAGTGTCCTCAGGCCAGAGTACCACCTGCTTGCCTCTCCTGATATCCCTGAAAAACTTGTCTTTCAAGCCCAACAGAGGTTTCCCAACATGAAAGGCTGTAATGTGTCTACCAAATATTGAGACTTGCCCACAGCTGCAAGGAGCAGGTTTGGAATCCAGCCCTTCCCATCTAGGAGCAGACTATTGCCCTTGTGCCACTTCTCTGCCATGGGCCAGTAGCTGAAATCTTGGAACATGGAAACTGAAGGTGGGACACTCCTTCTTTTCCCTGATGGCAATCAGATTATTATACTCATAACAATTTTGATTTGCATTTTAGGTAACAGAGAAGAACTACAGATGCTACTTTTATTCATTTAGACATTAATCCTTTTTATTATTATTATTTTTTGCTAAGTCACCTATCTCAATATCCTGAAGCAATGAGTTCTACCTACTGAAATTATGTTAAATAAAAACTGATTTTCTTTGTTACATTTTGCATTAAAAATACCTTTTCATTTCATGAAATGCTTTCTTGTTCTGCTTTCACCATTCAGGATAAATCAAATTCTCAACTAGCCTTCAGTACATCACTATTTTACATGTACTCTAACCCTTCTTCCTTTTCTCTGGTAACTGCATAGTTTTTGTTTGCAAAACCTCTCTTTGTGTGGAATTAACTCTCCCACACGCTTAACTATAATTGTCCTTGTCTGGAACATTGCTGTGTCTTTGACAAACCATAGGGTTGTCAGGACTTGTCACCTCTCCAGAGAGGAGGAAAAGAAAACCCAGAGGGATTCTCTACAGAAAGAGTAAAACATACTTAACTCCCCTCTGTTTGTCTGCAGTTAGACATATTTTTCCTTTTTGAAAAAACAGAATGAAGGCTGCCCAATCTCCTGCCCTGGTGAGAATCCAAAGTTTTCCCAAGCTACTGCCCCACACCTCTCAAAATCAAGCTGTGTTTTCAGACCTCCAAAGGGGAAATGGCTGTCATATACAACAGAAAAGAGAGAAGTTTAATTTTTATTTTTTCTTCCTCCTTTCCATTACAAAGATGGGGGCTTATTAGTTGATATGTTCACTGAAGTCCTCTTGCTAGTTTTCTGAGTACCATTCAGAGCTGGTCACCAACCAGTTCACCTCTCACAGTGGCACATGAGGACACCTAAGGACAAGGTGATTTCCATAAGCAGCAAACAGAAAGATTGGAGCCAGGCAGGAGACAGAGACAGACAGAAGGGGCCATCACACCCAAGACATGGGAGTGCAAAGATGAATACATGGAATTAATTACCAGCTGCATGATGGTTAGGTAACGCTTCCACCATAGGTAACGATGCATCTGTGGTCCCAGGCTGGCCAGGGCGTAATAGCCGTACATGAAGATGTGTATGAAGGAGTTTAGCATCCCAATAAAGAAGGCTGAGGGGTAAAGAAGTCAGAATGAACAAGACACACAAACCATTCAAGACTAATTCTGTGGTGATTTCACAGCCACTATAACGATGCTTTCAAAATACATCGTATATCTCCTATACATGAACCTTCAATCCAGACTCTGCCTAGGAAGCATGTCATATTCTCCTTTCTTCTTTCAGCGTATATCCATCCTATATCTAGTGTTCAGAGAAGAACTTCAAAGGCAGAAAATTCTTGATCTTCTGACCTAAGCATTTCATGCCATTTTCATTTCAAGGCCATGTTGCCAAAAGGGCTTCCCAAAAATTAATACCTCAGAATCCTGTACAAGGCCTACCTATAGTGGTCTAGTACTCTGTGTCAGCTTCATAGGCTTCTCTTTGGTGGAGCAAGATGGAGAAGCAGTCAGGATACAGACCCGAAAGGAATGAGGACCAGGCAGAGCAGGAGAGCCAGAACCAGGGTTGAATGGGGACTGACAGAGCCACTGGTCTGGGTGGAGATACAAACAGACCTTGTACAGGATGTTATTGTTTCTGTTTGGACAAGAAATGACTGGCACATTCTTGTTCTGGATGAGGCAGTGAATATAGCAGCCTAAACAGCCCAAAGAGCTGAGCAGATGGTATCAACTGAAATGCACACATTTTTCACACTTTCGGAAACAGGTGAGCTTCCTACCTGCCAGTCAGCCCATCTGCACTCTTTATGCTGTCTCCACAACAGAAGAAAAAAAGAAACACAAGGTGTCTATGGAAGCATACCTTGTCCTCCAGGCACATATTTGACCCCCGACCACCAGTTGAACAGCATAGTCCCATGATGGTACACATGCAGAAAAGTCACCTGTTCTTGTTTCTTGCGCAGGATAAAAAAAAACTGAGAGAAGCCAGAGAAAGGAAAAACTTAAGTTGATGTGTTTAGACAAAAGATTTTACATAAAAGTGATGAGAACAATTAACTATGATTTTGAATCTCCTAAATCTATTTCCTCTGCTGCAGATAAAAACTGGTGAAATTCAATACGTGCAATAGATCTTATATTATTTGGAATGGGGAAAAACTGGAGGGTAGAATTTGCTCCATAGAGCCCCAACTATTTTTATCTTGTATTCAGGTCCCAAGGTCCAAAGAGGACACATTTGAGTCTCTGACTGAACTTCCATGTAATTTGCAGGTCCTTGGGTCTGCTCCTTTTCAGGACATAGGTTAGATGTTTATTGGTACCAGAGAATGATCCAAAGAAAAAGTGCTGCGTGGAATGCCCAAACCCTTCTGGAATTTGCATTAGTAAAGATAATTATTTTGTCACATGAGCATGTGTCAGGTCACTGTATTTCAGTGTGCACTCACACAAAAAGTGAATTTGTTTTTCAGGGACTCAGGACTGACAAAAAGCTGCTTTTGTTGCTGATGAAAACAGAGAGAAAATTGGTCAAGCCACTGGCAATAGGCCTAGGAGGGCTCCACACGCTGATTCACTTTTCAGACAGTGTGTTTTCAACATATCCGCCAAAGAGCACTAGATTGTGGAGTCTTAGACAAACCAGGATACAACTTATTCCTGGTGAACAAGAAGAGAAAAGGGATTCCCTTATTATTTCAGTCAGCTATTTATAATATAGGAGGAAACCTGAAGACAAGCTATAAGATGGCACTGTCTTCAGGTGAACTTTTAATTTCCCATGAGACACAAACCTTTAACCCCCAACTCTGGGAAAACCTGCAGCAGCAAAAAATATGAGGACACATACATTCACGGTTTCTTTACTGCCCAGCTAACCACTATTATTCAGTTAGACAGGCAATGGCAGATCCTGTCTGGCAGCCTTAACCAACTGCTAGCTAAGATTTTGGGGGACAGAGCAATAACCACAGAGAAAGCTTCTCCCCTAGCCCTGTGGATAGGAGGGAATGCCCACCAGCAGGAAGGGTGCCAAGGAGTGAATGCACACAGCTACTGGGACAGACACAGGCAAATGGGAGGGCAGAGATTTTTTTTTCTGGAAAGGAGCTTTTGAGGAAGCCTGGCAGTATAGTACCCAGTAGTGGTGCTGGACTCATGCAGGTCAAATGCTATTTCAGCCTTATTCTCACAAACAGGCAGAGCAGAACTAATGAAAACAGAATTTACTGAAAAGCATCAACCAAATCAACACAGGATCAACCGAGGACATTAACTTTTGGCATCTTGCCCCTTTCTGACAAGGAAGTGATTTATTTACAGCAACCAGTCCCGCTATGGAGCCGAGCTGAGCCCTCCTTACCGTATCAAGCAGCTCGATAACTTTGGAGAAGAAGAACCACCAACACACTCTTGCCATCTGCTGGGCATCACAAGGAAACGCTGTTAGACCTCAGAGCAAAATCACTTCTCAGTCTCACTGCCTGAGATTTTCAACTATGCACTGTGTGAACACTGCCCACCTGGGATCAACAGCAAAAGATGAAATCTAAGGGGCTCTTTTATGACAGATGTTTGTTTGTTTGTTTGTTTGTTTGATCTGGAGGTGGAATGGCATTCAGGGTTGCCTTGACAGGTTAGGTCATTGGTTTGCTAAGTTGCTTGCTCTTTGCCAGGACAAGGATGAGCTGCTCAGAAACTGTTTCTAGCCTGATGGCAATTTCTGAAAAATTGAAAAGCTAATATACATTCTTGCATCTGCTCAAAGCCTGATTATATCTGGAAGTAAAGCATAATAGCTCTGAAATAAAAAAGAAAAAAAAAATCATGCAGTATTTTGGAAAGCTGAAGCCGGAGGGACCCACCCACCCTGTGATGACCAGACAAGGAAGAGTTTTATACAAATCCCTCTGGTAAAAGAAATGTTGAGTAAGATTTATATCCTGCAAAGCTGAGGATATAAAAATTGGCTTTCTCACTGACAGTGATCAGCCAGAATCGTTATATAGTCAATGGAAAGAGTCACATATATTTCAGAGGTAATTTGCAATATCTATACTAGACATACATCTTCAGGTTGTAGGACCACCCTCTCTACAGTGATCAGAGAGGGCTATGTTGACTGAGACAATTAATTTATAGAGAAATAAAGCAAAGTGAAATAGTTTTACAAGCAGAAAACTGGAGAAAAAGCCTTCTTAGGCATGCAAATTGCTATTTATGAGCAAAACAATCTGCATACCCATGGGAGGAGCAGAGCCCAAGGCAAGCTTTGTATAGAACTGTACCCTCATTCCTAGTTCGCTTTGGCTGTAATCCACTGGCTGGCACAGGTAGCTGTAGTTGGCCAAGACTGAAGTTACCAGAAACTGAAAAAAAAAAAGAAAAGCAATAGACATCCATTTTCTGTTCAATGCCATCTGTTCCAAAATGATGTACATATTAATGCTAAGGTAATAGGGTCTCAATCTAGTACTCACTGACAGAAAATCCAAGCAATCTATACAGCTGAACAAATAGCAAAACAAAATACTTCACATCCTCGTTGGAATCTGAAAAATTGGGCTGGGTGTGTTTGTACCTCTTCATGTAATCACTGGAGTGCTCCAAAATGCTTCAGTGGGAACAGTGAAATCTAGGTTTCAGAATCTCTCTCAAAATACACTGTTCCTTTGCAAAGATCCCATACCATTTTGTTTTGGTGGTTACATTTGCCTGTTAACTGGAAAACCAAAAACTCGACCAAGTAACCAGTATAACTGAACAACCAAGCACAGATCGAGTAGCATTTGCTAAAAAAAAAAAAAAAAAAAAAAAGTAATTTGCTTTAACTAAATGTAACAATTGTGTTATAAACTTGTATAAACTTGAAGGGCAAGTTTGTTGACATCAAAATGTTTTCCAGACCTATTTCAGGCCTTGAAGAGTTTTCAGTGGCAGCTTACGTAAACTAGGGAAAGGCTTCTATTCTGGAAAGGCTTGTGCATTGAGAACAAGCAGTAAACAGTATCATCAATACTCTCAGCAGCAGGAAGCTGCAGTGTGCTTGGCACTCTTGGAGAGGACTGCATAAGTCTGGAAAGGTGGTTCTTATTCTCAGAGACGGCTGCCTCACCAGCCAGACCTGAGACAAAATGAGGAGGTTCCACATATCTGTGTCCACCAAGGAGATCTCCACTTTCAACTTGGTCATTCAGGAACCTTCCAATGCTATTTTTATGACTAAGAGCAAGACTGAGAAATGTGAGGAAATGAGAGTAAGATTGAGAAACAGAAGGAAATGAGGTATGCTTTGGAAATAACGCTTTCAACAGGGCAATACTCCTCCTCTCGTGGCAAAACATAGACATGTGCAAATCGGCTCCCACTCCTTTCATTGGAGTCCATCAGCAAAAGCTGTTGAAATGGCTCTGACTTTCAGACACTTCCCAGATGCTTACCTAGGCTCCAATCTTGTCTCCTCACCTCGTAAAACATGTAGCTTGATAATGTCATCAGGGCTAGATTGTAGGCAATCAGCAGGCCTCGCAGCTTCAGTGGTTTCCGATGACACATGTAGAAGGGTCCCAGAGCCACGACAAAAAGGTAAGAGGCAAAGAGAAACGTGACTGGAAGTGGAGAGTGGACCAGAAACCATGAGTCTGTCCTTGGATCTGAAAAGCAAAACACACAGCCAAAGCTGGCACGTCCCATACACAGTATGGCAGATATATTTAATTACTTCCCCTCAGCATGCTCTTTGCAGCTTGCTCTCTGGCAAAAAGAAAATTGGTATCTCATGTGTTTGTACAAAGCAGTACCACAGTCCTTCTCCTACCCTGGAGATCCATGTGCCAGTTTCCGCTCAAAGACACAGCATTCAGGTTGGGAGCGTAGTACTAGCAAGCTGCTCTGCTCAGCACCAGTCTTCTGCACCACAGCAGTCAACAGACCTTGCCTGTCACAAGCTGGAGCCCTCACCACAGGCTGCAAGACTGTCCCACACACTGGTGAAAGTAGTAGTTCAAGACACATGCAGTAGGGATGCGCAGAACAAAACCAAGAGTTCTTGGATTTTCAGGAGTGGAAATCTTTACAAATAAATGATAAAATCAGTTCAGTCACTGGTGCTGTTTCCTTCCTGCCCCACAATGCTCAGGACACCTGAAATTCTGCATCCCTCCATTTTTATATTTATAGGGTGGACTGTCTTGAAAGCATGCCATTTCACTGGAAAATGACAAAACACTTCTCCCTGCTATAACTGCTCTTAAGTCCTACAGGAAAGGGAATCTCAACATATTGTCTGTCATGCCAGCTCCTCCTAATACTGCCTCATCCCTGACCCACAGAAATGCAGGATACATTATATCTGCAAAGAAAATCCGGTTCCCATCCATGCATTCCTCTCCTGTTCCCATTGTGGTCACTGCTCTGCTAAACTCCCTCAGCATCTCCTTTTGCTCCCTTACCTGCCAGTCCCAAGTCCCAGACCCTTCTCACTGTTCTAGCCCCAGGAATCTTGCAGAAGTCCTCTGCTGAATTTTAGTCCTTGGCTAACTGGTGAGCCCATGGGCATCAGGGTATTTTTTTTTTTTAAATGCCATCTGAGCCCACATGACTCTGCTAATTCATGTCCCTTCTAAACCTGCCAGTTCTTCACTATTCCTGTTATGGGCTGTGTCGAGAGCTCTTTAATATTCCACTTCCAGATTTAACAGTCCATCAGCAGTCCTGAATCCCAATTTAGACTCTTTTCTGAAATTCAAGTTCTGAAACATTTACAGCCTGAGCACCATGCCCGATTTCCTTCTCCCCATCAAAGCCACTATGCAGGCCTGCCATTCTACCTTTATGCCATTTTCTGGCTTTTCCTTGCATTTGAGGATCCAACAGAGCCCTGTGGGACCAAACTGGACCTGCAGAACCTCTAGCTATTGAAGATCTGAAGTCTCCTAACTGCAAAATGTCAAATCTCAAACACTGAGGATTGGTTTCTGTCAATACTTCGTTTGATAACAAGTATTACTGGCATCCCTGAGCAAATATTGCTCATCATCCTGTCAGAGTCTGTTGTACATTGAACAGAAAGCTGCTGAGAGTTCCCAACTACAGACAGGGGAGATCCCCTACCCCTTCATTCCTTACTGTGATCCAGCTGAGAGTCCCTGAGATATATTTCAAGACTTAAGGAAAGTTTGTGATCATGGAGAAGTGAAAATCTGCCTAGTGAAAAAAAAGTGATCTCATGTGAGGATCATGTTCCTTCTAGGTTTGTTCTTCATGATTATGCTATTTATGTGGAAATACCTGTTTAAGAAGGCATCTCTACCTACCTCCACTTTCAAGGACCCAGTTGTAGAATTCCTTAGTTTTCTCCCAAGTTGAAGCCATCACAAATTCTGGAAAGAAAATAAAATTAGCATCCCCAGGATCAGATTAACTCCATTTATCCTAGCCTTGCTGAAGTCTTGAATAAGAAGGTTCCTTAGACAAAAGCTGAGGACTACAGCTAATGAAAATAAAATAGTTTGCTCTCTGTAAAAGTTGAAATTTTGGACCAGGATTAGAGTCATGTTTTAAATAGGAAAGAAGACAAACTGCTGTAATGATTAGCTGTTCAACTTCTATTTCCGGATTTTGATATTTTGTTGAAGTTTCACTTCTAAAAATATCCTAAGTAGCTGCATGCAAAATACCAGAGCCAGGAGCTCTGTGTACCATTTTGGGAAATCCATCACATGATATTTTTTCTAAAGCAATGTAGGCACAGCATTCACGCAAGGACACACACCAGGTGGCATAACTGCATCCTTCTGCAGGCATTCCTGGAGATTCACAATGCTAACAGGCACTTTGGGATTAATTCAGTACTGCTGCAGCTCCAAAGATGTTAACTGAGCTATGGTAGTTATTTGGCTCTCTAAGGCCCAGTTTATACATTAAGTTTGTTTTGACTTACCTTGCATAAATTCAATAATATAGTATATTAAAGTAGAATACTCATATATAATATGATGCTCCTCCTCTTCTCTTCTTTTCTTTAACAGGGAGACCTTTTCGATGGCATTTGGAAGTTCACCTAGAAAACACTGCAGTTACTTTCAACAGCTAGTTCTCTTCATTAGCAAATACACAGGGCCAGCTTTCTTCCACTTTCATCTCCTCCTGGTACTGAGGAAAGCATATTTTCACCTTTGACTTCACATAGACTGCTGAGTATAAGAGCACCCATACCTCCTTTGGACCTGTCCCCTACTCTCCTGTGCTTGCTGGGTCCCTGCAGCACAATAGCTTATGCATTACACAGCAGGGAATACTGTAGTCTAATATAAGGCCTCTTATACTCGTATAAATGTGTTTTAAGGAGCGTTATGAATAGAAACAGTTTCTTAATACCCAGATAGCATAGCTCCTGGAACTGCAAATGCACAGAGCATGCCTGGCACTGTTTACTAACTGTACTTTTGACTTTGCACATCAGGATAAAACACAGGTTTTTAACAAGGTGTTTAACAAGGCTTTGCTGTACCCCAACTGTATACAGATTTACTCTGGAGAAACATAACAATCAACAAAACTTGCTATACCTACACCTCTGCAGACCTCACAGCCTGACATGCAACTGCACACACAGCACTGCGTCAGGGACAGAAACATACTTGCACAAATTTCTCTCCTGCAGTCAATCACTGAAGCCAAACCTCTTTTTGGTGTGTTTTTCTGACACATATCTGGAGACCCTTAGCACACGCATGGCTGATACACATCCTGACACAGAGACACACGCCCTTGTAATCCACGCAGAATCTGCCAGCAGAGATTAGTCAGTGATTATCAGCTGGCTCAGAGTCAATCCGGCACAGATTTCATATGGTTACATGCCCTCAAACATTCCATACACATTCCAGTTCATTCCATTTCCTTTGCTTACTCCGAACCATCAGCCTGTAATGAATGGGAAAACCCAAGAATTGTGAACAGACTTACCCCAGAGGTGCAGCTGGCTTCTAGCCTCCCTTTGTTCAGGGTTGTCCTCAGTTTATGCTCCTCTCACTCTGGGTGGACGTGGCAAGCAGCAAAACAAGAAGCTGAGAGAGCATGTGTCATTAAGCAGACACTGTGCTCAGCTTTCTTCTCCGCAACTGAAGGTGAGTATGTCACCTGCTGGATCTCACACAGATGTGGTGGATCTTCATGCCTCTGAATAACGTAGCACAATTCAGAGTTTCCCACTATAAAACCACTGTGAGCTGCAGGCACTGTGGTGTTGTCTTGTAACTTTGCCAGGGTGGAGGTTACATCACATACTCCTCCCCCTCCCTCTCTTGCCTCTCCCCACATGATTTATCAGATTAGGGGACTGAGAAGAGGAGGAAAACAAATGTGGAAGAGAACTAGGATTCCACAGGAGTGAACACTGACTTTTAGTGTCATGCTTGGGAGTCTGGCCAAGTGGGAATCAGGCCAACATTTCTTCTGCAGGTTTCTTCAGGACACATCATGACAGCTTTTCAAACAGTAAAAGATGAGGAAACATCCCAGGACAAGACCCTGGAAAACGGTCTGTTTGGAGCACTCCTTCAGTCCATCGTAAGGGGCTGTCAATGAGCCTTTTGTGTGCTCAAAATAAGTCCAAATCACAAAAAGAGGGAGCACAGAACAGTGGGACCACCTACCCACTCACTCAGGGAATGCAGAGCAAACTCAGCTGGAGTCACCCCCTCATGTCCAGACTCTATTCCTGGAGGAGTCACATTTACTGTTTGTAAACATACATGGAAAAATGTTGAGGGGTTTGAAAGTGATACGAAGTTTCCCCCTTTGTCATCTCCAGCAACCACATAATGGAAAAACACAGAGAGCCTTAGTTGGCAGTGGCTCAAGTCAGTAATTGCAGTGTATGTGATGCAGTCCTCTGTGGAGGTACCAATGCAGAGCCACCAAGAAGTAACACAAAGCCTGGTGATGGGGTTCTGCTTGGTCACCTGGGGTGTAGATATACCCTCTTACTTTCCCAGTGGGTACAGTTTATTAGAAGAACTCTGAAAGAAGAGGGTAGCATCATATCTTGTACTACTGTGTTGTGTTTGTCACCAGATACATGACAAGCAAAACACCAAAGATTAGCTTTTCAAAGCAGGATAATTAGACATACCATGTGATGGTAGTTTCTTGTTGATGCTGCTGGACAGTTTACTGTGTTTCCATGACTGGTGGAAACTATGAAAGAAAGTAAACAGACACTTTTGGAAAAGGTGATGTAGGGTCTAGGCTTCGCATTTTGGAGGTCAGAAGAACAACTCGGGTTAGGAGAAGGTTTGACTGATCTTTGATGTCATATTCATTAGGTGGTTTGGTTTTTTTTTTGGTTTGTTTTTGGTTGGTTTTTGTTGTTTGTTTTTGGTTTTTGTTTGTTTGTGGGGTTTTTTGATTTTGTTTTGTTTAGTTTTTGGTTTTGTTTTAAATCCAGTTTGTTTTTAACTCAGGTTCAGAGAGACAATAATTGTTAACTTTACATACCATTTTTTTTGCAGAGCTTCCTATAAAGGCCCTTTATAAGAAGTCTGTAATTGCTCACTAACTAACAGGTTTTATTTCTAAAGTTTTGTTGTCCAAGTCCTTAAAAAGGTTCAGTGATTTATCAGTGTGAATCAATGGCAGTAATAAATCAGACCAGCCATTTCTATCTGTCTTTTATGTGTAGATGGGACTGTATTTTATTAGTCCTCTCTGGCAACTTTAAGTAATGTTTGCTGAGCTATTTGTGTTGACGTGTGAGATTCAGAATTACAGACACAAACTTTTCCATCAAATTTTTTCACCCTGTTGAAAAAAATGCAGATGAAGTCAATTTTCACAAAAACATTTCATTTGGGCCAAAGTATTTTATTGTTCATGTAACCTGAAATAATAAAAAAAAAAATACCATGAAGCATGTTCCATTTTTTAAAATCTGCCCTGTTCCTGAAGCATTCCCAGTGGTACTGTAGCAGATGTTCACTAGCACAGCTGGCAGATGGAGAGATGACATCAGTAACATGGTACTTTTACACTCCAAGAATGAGTGTCCTTTGATGGATGTCAGTACAGCTGTGAGGGCAACTCTGTGGGGACCCCACACAAGAGCCCTTGGGGCTTTCAGTTTCATCAAAAACTCAGCAGAAAAAAAATTGCACCTTCACTGATTAGGGAAGCTCTGAATGCCAAAGGGAACTGGATTTTTCATTCAGTGACTTGTCAAGAAAAAAGGGTTTTGCAGCAACATAGATTACAGCCATAGTAGTAAGCAACTCAGTTATGTACAATATGTGACAAATCAGACAGGTCAGTGAGAGATTTAAAAGATTGTATATTCCAGCTTTTTAAAAACCTGAATATCTCCTGCTTATAACATGGATGTTTGCCACAAAATCATTGTCAATAACAAATATCAACAGTAAAATGATTCTGAGAGCTTCTAGATAATGCAGATCTTGTTATTAAGTCCTCTGATTGCTGTTCCACCCAAATAAAACTATTAAAAGCACAAATGAACAAAACAGACCTCTTTCAATACTTGGGAAAGACAAGGAGTAGCGGGCCAAATTCATCTGGATATCCAGGCTTTGTCATGCTGATGCTCTCAACACGCAGCAAAGGCTTATTAGATTTGACAGGCCTGTGTGCTTTGTTTTTTCTATCTACACATCATATGAAGGAGATGTACTGTGGTTCACATCTGAAGTCCAAAACCTAATAGGTTCTAACCTCAGCTCTTGTAGCAATGCTCTTTGTAGCTGTGAGCAATGTAATTAACTCTCTGAAACCAAAAATACTTAGCCATCCAAAAAGTTTATTTTACTATAGATGAAATTGCTTGAAAAATGGCTACTGCTTCCTGCTGTTAATCAAGCTGTTACATCAAATTTAAGACCTATTTTTTACTTTTCCAATCTTTAAGACATTAGTATGTTATTATCTCAGTTACTCACTGAATCCAGGCCAAGCCCTCTAGGGCGGGTAATTCTCAGATCTGATTTCCCATTGAAGTTCACTTTCACAGTGAGCCATGCTCATACCACACCAATAAGCAAAAACAAACCTGCCTGAAAAAAAATGACTAAGTTTTCCAATCAAGCAAGCTGACTTTCTTCATCAGCTTCTAAACTGCAGGGATGCATGGGGTGATAGTGAAAGCAGTGAAAGATGAGATCTCTTCTGCAGTGGAACACACGCTTAAGTGACATCACCAGCCTGCTGAAATTAATAAAACACTGAATAATAGCAGCAGGAATATCAGGCTGGATTATAGACTATCAAACCAGTTAAGGCACCACAACCTTAACTACCAGTATACATTTTAAGATCTGAGGTGGCCAGATACCTTCTAAAACTTGCATATACCTGGCCCTTGGAAAACCTGAATGACATCAAATCCACTTCATGTGCAGTTTAACTGATCCAAATCTCTCAAGCGTTTTGTGCATGCAGATATTCATATGTAGGGTTTGGTATACAGGTATTTCAAATTACTTGTGACTTATGTATGAAACTTATGCCACCTGACCAGGGATGAAGTCCAAAAGAAGATGTACACCACCAGTTGGCAGTATATATCTCAGGTGGCCCTTTCCTGATCAGCTTCATCTGGCATGGAGGTTGCTGAAGGCGTAGAAAGGCTTCAATAAGATGTAAATGTCATAGCTGCAGATGCCACAGCCCAGGAAGAAAGACAAAAACCCCCGAATCTCTCATTCAGCTCATATCCACATCTGCACTTTTGCTGCACAAAGTCTACAGCCACTTATTGGATAACGTAAGTCTTAGGGTGAGTGTACCTAAGTTATGAGAAGTTCAAGGACAGGATCATACTGTTAGCACTACCAGCAGATGAAGCACTACTTTGCTCCTTGGCAAGACTGGCCTCCAAAGAAAACTCTGAACTTCTGGAATGGCATCTTCATGAGCATATTTGTTGAGGGAGGTCTATATAATCTCCCCTGCTCTCTACTCTTTAACAATCACATCAGCTTTCAATTGTTAACTACAGAAATAAATAGCAGCTGTTTTTATGAGTACTCTCTCAATGGGTAACGTAATAATAGATGTTTTTACAGCAATAGAATTTCCTGCAGAATAATAATTGAATGACTCAGTTTGTTTTGCTAATATGAGATTACTAGCTCATATATTTTTTCTAGAGCAAATCAGTGATTTCAGGTGACAATCAACCATAATTAAAACACTTTGGTAACCTAACTAAACTTTTCAGTATGTTTGGGTCTAGTCCACAAAACTCTTGTGCATGAAAAAATCCAAACTTTTCTATTTAGAGCAAACAGAAGCCCTTAAGATGCACAGTGAAGCAACTGAAGGAAGAAGGTCCTTCTGCCTCTCACACCATGCAAACAATTGCACAGATATTGGAAGGTTTAACACAGATCACAGGAAGAAAGGTTTTGGTAGAAGTACTGAGTAGCCTGTCACTATGCATAGGACTGGAAGTTTAGAGCAGCTCTTGTGCACATTATGGCCTTAAAAAAACAGGATTTTAATTTTACCAGCATAGATTTTTCAGTTCAATTATTCTGCATACAATATATGAAGCATACTCTGTGATCTCTGAAAAGTCATTCAGCCACTCTGTGCCTCAATTTCCAAATCTATAAAACAGAAGGAACACTTGCCTATCTATCTCACAGGAGTGTGGTGAAGGTGACCTGCAGTTAGTGTACAGCCATATGAATCACGTTGTGCCCATTTGGGTGCAAAACCAGGGCTTTACTTCTGGCTCTGAGGCTAGTATCTTTGTGATCTTGGGTAAGTGATTTCAGGTAGGAATCACCTTACAAGACACTTCAATTTAGGTGTCTAAATACAAGTGTCTACATCTGATTTAGCTCCTGTTATACTTAGGGCAACTCTAAGGACTGATTCAGCTGCCCACACATAGGAACCTATGACATTCAGGGTACCCTAAGGTATCTCACCTGACCTCCTGAGGCTCCAGTAGGCAAAAGATTCTGGCAGGTTCTGTGCTGAATCTGTGAGCTCCACATGGATATCAGAGCGATCGTAACACATCTCCAGTGGCACTAGATACCTATGTAGTGGCATCTGAATTGAGTCCTCTTTGCTTCTACACCCATCTTTTGTCAGTCTGGACTGACAAGCAGCAGTCTTGACCAGTTCTTTGAGGTAAGAATCTTCTCTCATCATGTGCTTTTTTGACCAAGCATCAGTCTTGGTTGTAGGAGTCTGAAACAGCCCTGTCTCCAAAAGTACATTGCCAAACAACTTCTAGGTCTAGAGAACTCAGAAACCTTTGACTTTCAACTCAAAATCTACTAACCATTCATCATGTCTTGAATCAGTATTGTTTCAAAGTTGGACTATGATTGGTAAGAAATTAATTAATGCTGATCCCAAACACTATTCAAAAACCTCCCAGAAATGAGCTGAAAAATATGTCTTGACCAATCAGGTAGTAACAGCCTCCTATTAAAAGAAACTAACAAAACCAACTAACCAAGCAAACAAAAAGAACACTTGCAGCATTTAGGGGCAGTGATAACAAAGGTGGAACTGATGAGCTTTCATTTGGACATTAGGTTGGGGATTATCTCATCTAGTTTTATATGCCCAGTTTCAAACTGATGAATCCAGGACCTAGAAATAGTTACACAGAGAAACAGGATTTTCTAGTAACCTACTTATCTGCTGTAGCTTCGATGTCAGTCTTAGAAAGGAGTTGCCCTCTGGACTTGCCCCCCGCTCTTCATTTGTTATAGAAGGAGTCACTGACAATGAACTCTGAATCAGGGCAGTAAAACTGGAAGGAAGAATCCCAACCCAGTGGATGCCAGGAGTATTGTTCTAGTCCTAGAGCTCTACAGAGCACACAGAATGAGGTAGCTTGTTCAAAGTCTCTGATATAAACAACATATGGGTCTCCAAAAGCAGACCTCCTAGTATTTACAATATACCTGAGCCATGTGTAGAACATATTTTTAATTGGTGCTGCAACTAGTGCAGTATCCACATAAGACTACAGTGCTGTGGCTGTCTGCTTTGCAATGATGACCCCTGTCTATTTTTTTTTTAATCCAAAATTAAGGGAATATAAAACCTTTATAAACCTCTCTCTTTGTAATACTTGAATGTTTGAGTTCTTTTGAGAATTTTCCTCTTCCATTTCATTCCCACACAAAACAATCAATGGCACTGAACTGAGAAATTAATTCTGACCAGCTGTTCCTATTGAAGGGTAAGTACATAATAGTACTTACCACTGAGCATCCACTGCCGTTGGAGAAGGGATTTTTTTTTCCTGCAAGTACCCTACCTTCTGATATTCCTCCACTATGCACACATAGATGATCAAATGTGCCAGTCACACTAGATGCTATTTCAGAGGCTGGAGAAAGATACAAATGGTACATAGATTTTGTGCAAGCCACCTACAAATAACTGGGGTTCCCACTATAGGAAAGAGGATGCTGTTGTAATTGAAATGCTGGCATTAGAAGCAAATAATGGGCATTCTGAATTACCACATCAACATCTGTCAGCCTCATAAGGATTCTGAAAGTCTAAGACATCTCTCCTTTTTCTTGTTTGCCTGGCAGATACCCATATCATCTTCCCAATGCAAAGATGTCTATACCAAATTGTCTTACCTAAATCTCTCTGTGATGCCAATGTATTTTCTTCCCCTTCTGTTTCAGCCCTACACCTGGAGAAACCTCCCCACAGAAATGGGTGTGGCTATTGTCTCACTCCTTTTCATCTTCAAATCTTTCACTCTAATTATGCCTGCAAATCGCTGGCATGTGGTGGTCAACAGGCAACTGCCAAAACAGGATGTCTCCCTAGCTCTTACCACTTTACTTTCTTTTCCCATGTTGCCTACTCCTACCTTTATCCTGTTCATGTCTGCAAAACACTTGATTGTGTCTAACATGCAGATCTGCAGGGTACAATTCCCCATGCAGTGACTATCAAAGTAATTATAGTAGCAGTAAAAATTGAGGGTGCAAAATCCTCCTTCCTCCTTTAATGATCTGGTATATCTGCTCCCAGTGATCCGGAAGCCAAGTAGAACAGATATTTATAGGAGCCAGAAAGCGAACAATTCGACTTTCCAACTTCTCATGGTGGATTGTGTAGACAATAGGTAGTACACAATGTTCTGATCTCTGTCCTTCTGATGCAATTAATGTTTGGAAAACAGCAGACACCTTCCTGAAATTGCCTTACATTTACAATAGAAAAAAGATTCAGTTTTGTTATAGCATGTCCTTAATCTCTATCTGTGCATAGCCTATGTCAAATAGAAGACTTAGCTTTGAGTTAACATAACTCATAACAAAAGGAACAGTGATGTGAAATCTTTACTGAAGCAACACACCTTCCTTCAAACTGAAAGGGTGGCAACTTCCTGACTGGGAAGGACTTCATCTGGATTTCATGCACTGCCCTCACAGCAATGAAAACAATGCGGAAGATCACTGGGGAAAAAAATAAATATGCTATTCCCCCTCATTTTATAGCAGAAAAAGGATGCAGTTGTGACTCTAGACCTGACAGGCTCCTTAGGCTAATGGTGAATCAGTCAGTAACTAGCCAGGTCACATGCAGTCAAACAGCTGCAGAGCTGCGCTGTGGAACTGAGTGACGTGAATCCTTTGTAACTCCCTGAGGTGTTATGAAGCTTAATTACTGTTTACATATGCTTGGAGATCTTCAGATAAAAGACAATATGTTCATGGGAAGCATCATTAATAGCACTGTTGCTGTTGGCTAGTACAGTCCTCATAAAGGTGACAACAAATTAGCCAGAGGAACACACAGGAATACTCTCTCCTCCTGCTGCAGTACATGCGATGGGAAACCTACTGGTTTCCTTTCCCCTGCAATAGCATTATGTACTAGGGAATGTTAACCTAGCCTATAGCCAGAGGTCTTTTCATATTTGCAGGCTATAGGCCAAATCCTGAGTGATGATGTGGACAAGCAATCCTACTTTGGTAGCTCAGTACACTTCAAGCTGAAATATACTTCAGCCTTCCTTCCTGTCTTAACTACTGTAAGAAGTTTGCAACTGATCCATTTGGGACAGCACACATTCCTGGGCTTGCGGTTTTGTTCTTGTTGCCCTCCAGTGCTTTGGAACACAATTTTCTATACACCAGTATAAGAAGCACTCTTAATAACAGCATATACTCCTAACTGGAAGTCAACACACTACCCTTCTGTGAAGAAAATGCTTATCTCTGCCAAAGGAGAGACAATGCAGTACAAAGCAGACACTGACACTGGAATTAAAGACTGTTTCTGAGTATGCAGATCACATACCTTTGTCTCATCTGTTTGTTAAAAAATGGATGGTGTACAACTTGTTCCCTCCATGTCTAACACATCAAAGAAGCCTTTCAAATGTCTTTCTGTCATGAGGAGATTTAGACAATTAAAACATGATATAATGACTGTAGAGCTAGCAATGGCCAAACTAATGATATAAAGAATCATAGGATGTCCTGAGTTGGAAGAGACCCATAAGGATCATTGAGTCCAGCTCCTGTCCCTGCACATGACAACCCCACAGTTCACACCATGTGTCTGAGGGTGTTGTCCAGTCTCTTCTTGAATACTGTCAGGCTTGGGGCCATGAGTGCCTCCCTGGGGAGCCTGTTCCAGTGCTCCACCACCCTCTGGGGGAAGAACCTTTTCCTAATGTCCAACCTAAACCTCCCCTGGCACATCTTCCTGCCATTCCCTCGGGTTCTGTCATTGGTCACCAAAGAAAAGAGATCAACGTCTGCCCTTCCTGCTCCCCTTGTGAGGAAGTTATAGCCGCCCTGAGGTCTCCCCTCAGTCTCCTCCAGGCTGAACAAACCAAGTGACTTTAGCTGATCCTTATATGGCTTCCTCTCCAAACCCTTCACCAACTTTGTAGCAGCTAAAAAAAAGAGACCTGTTTTTGCAAAAAAGTGTTCACATCATTTATGGGCTTCCTTAAGACTAAAGAGATTGTGCACTCAGATTCTAAAACTATGCTGATGGTTGATATTTCCACCTCTGTACTAAGTAGGTAAAACAGAAGCACAGACTTAAAGGTTTCTTGCTGCTCCCTGCAAAACTGTATGCTAGGTATGCATTTAGGGCTCTCATACGTGAAAGCATGTTGCCAGCATAATTAGTCATCAGGCTCGTTTGTGCAGTGCCATAATTGCCCTCCACATAATTCATCAGTAGGCCCCTCCCACCCCACTTACAAATAGATTCACTTCAGGATTTCACAGCCTCTTCTGCCCAGTCTTGCTCCCCAGGAGTAACAGCTTAACCAAACAACAGCTGCCACAATAAAAGGTGATGATGTCATGTGACATCAGGGTACTTGCAATCATATTCTAGGAGGCTGGTGATACAGCAAGAGAATTCACTCAGCAGTGAAGGGCAGACAAGAAGGTTTCCACCCCTGTGAGAGGCACTGATTAGTCATAAGGGTGATAGACCAACTGTACTCTTAAATTAACGGAATAGCCTGCCCCTCAGCAGTATCAGGGAATCAATTCTGTTCAGTTCCTTTTGTGTCAATTAGATGGATTATCAGAGAGATCATGTAGATCTCAGGCAAACATTAATCCCCTGTGAGCTACCTGGAAGTCAGCCATAGATGCCAGGGCTCGGTTGTGAACTGGGGACTAATGCCAGTTATTTTTTTTAATTATTTTTTTTTATTTTTTTCTTTTTTTTCCATGTAGCCCTAAGCATTTATTCATGTCTCAGACATCACAGTCTCTTTTGCTGTACTTGGGAACATTAAGGAGCTGCATCTGCTGCAAAAACAATTTTTAAAAAGTTGGTGTGTGCCATCTTAGCAATAATGGCAGGATACCCTGCAACTGGGCTGTTGGGCAAAACAAAGTAATTTTTTTATCGTAACCAAGTACTACTTAACAGTATGATGGGGCTTTTCTCTTCTCCCACAGAATTTCCTGAACTGGCTATGATTTCATCTCACTGGAAAGAAGATGAAGTCATTAAACTTGTCTTCAAACATAGCTATGAACAGGTGTGTGAATATAGGTAGCATGAAGAGAGATTGTTTCCAAGCTTGTGGCTGCAGATTGCTAGAATTTAACTGTGGGTCATGTGTGGGAATGTTTGATAAATGTTGGTGCTATTTGTACCAAAATGGTACAAATCACATGTCAAGTAGACAGGATAGGGGAGCGTAATAGGGAAAGCCAAAAGAAAGCAATAAATGAGTGTCTGAAAGGATGAGCAGGTTCTTTTTTACTCTACCCGACAAACTTCAAGAGCATAGATTCTTCCTCCCCTGCCTGATAAGGAGAGATAAAGAGGATCTAAAGTAATTTAAGCACAAGCGAATGCATCTTACAGTAACACATTAGCTTCCAAATATGACGTTCTGACTTAAATGCCTACCTCAACAGAATTTTACCTTCTTCTGCCATCACTTCTTCCATGCCTGTGGTCATACAGAGATTTTGATGTAGATTCTGCTTATACATTCCCTTAGTCACTTGCCTTCCAGAAAGACCCTTTCCAGTCTGCTTAAGTTTTACTCCCCAGTTCTTTATTACCCAAATATAAGCATTCTAGTTGTTCCTTTCTGACGCCTCTCAAATTTGCCTAATTCTTCACTAAAATGCAGTGACCGATGATGAATCCCATCATCCAATAAAGAACACCTAAGTGGAAAAAAGGGTAGAATAACTTATCTAACTTCAATCACTTCTGACACTCCTCACTTTTTTTACATATAGCACTCCTATCAGCAATGTTTAATAAACCATTAACTCCCTTAAAATATAGTAAAATGCTAAGATTGAAGCCTTCCTGGTTATACCATGTCAGTGCAGTCTACTACAGCCCACAGCTCTCAGTTATTCCTGTGTGAGCCAGCTGTGTTTATCTTCACTTTCTCACTGATATCACTCCTATAAAATGGGACTAAATTCCTTACAGGCAACCTGTGAGCCTTACCAGCTGACCTTTATGTATTATTTTGAGATTCTTCCATTTAGAGAGACTGTATAGCAACCACTGGCCTTGTTACTATCAGTGTTTAATATATGCAGGTATTCCTATCTCTGTTCTGCCAAGCAGACATAATTTTGCCCCACACTTTCAATCCTGTTTGAGCTTCATTATCACTTTCTGTTTAATACTATCCGAAACACAGGGATCATTACCTTTACATTCTCCTAATAATCACTCTTTCTGTTCTTCACCTGCAGTTCTCTGATCATTTGAACATAAGCTTGAGAAGAAAGAAGGTAGTAGAAATAGTACAGAAGTCTAGTTTTGGGAGGTATTAGTTCACATCATGTTTATCTCAGAAATGAAGCTATGTTTGAGAGCATTATCCTTATTAAGAGTGAAAATTTATGATTCACAAAAAACATCCAAAACAAACCAACAAACAACCCTCTGGGTGCTGATTAATCACTGTCTTGTACTTTGTGCAGGACAAATAAATTTGTGCTGGGCACATGAAGTGTTAAATGCTACCAGATGAGGCTAGCAGGATGATGTGCTCCTTCACAAGGACTGAAAGGAAGATGCTGCTGGACAACTTACACCTGTAAATTTGTCAGGGAGTTGATACCAACCAGGCAATGGCCAGACTTTGAGATGTACTGGCAGGGTTCTGTGCACACACAGACCTCGCAGAAAAAGCAGTGGTAAGGCTTGAGCCTCAATATATACAGTGTGGCATGGATGTAACCTGCCAGATTCACAGGGAGGGCTTGCATTCTGCCTCTTCTGGCCACTGCAAATAGCCCTTGAAATTAATCAAGAGTAGAGCTATACACTATGTACTTTTCTCCTTTTTAACCTGGTTTACTTTATCATTGTGGTTTTCAGATTAACAGAAAATTGTCACTGACATTTCTGACCTCTGCAGAATTTCCATTTCCCTCAAGTGAGCAAACTAACAGGCCAAATCTATAAACAGAAAGCATTATGCAATTTATTAAGATTGGAATACCTAGCATCAGGAATTGTTACAGAGATAGATCCTAATATACATATTTTTATTTCTACCACTAGAGGCCTGTAATGTGCTGTGTATTTGGCAAAAGCCATATTATCTGTCAGTGTTACAACAGTATTGTGAGTACAAATCTGCACAATATTTTTAAAGAAGTTTCTACATATTTAATTTCAACTTCTGAAGATAGCTTTCTGACAATGACAGAACAGTTCAAACAAGCAACTATTCAGTGGTTTAATATGATCATAAGAGGGGACCCTTAATAATCAAATCAGATACTATTTATGCATGTGAACACTTTCCTCAGACCTCTTTAAAACTCACTGACTGATCCCTTGTGGAATATTGTTTAGATTGGGATCTACTGAACAGATACCGAGCCAGCTAGTTTCAAGTTATGAATAATTAGAAATTTAGGAGTATTCACATCTGGTATGTTTGTGCATTTGATTTGAAGATATGGCATACCTGACATCTTCCATGTTGTTGGTAGTCTGAAAAAAGAAAGTATCTTGCCTGTGCATGAAGGCTATACTTAATGCTATTAGAGAAATATCTTTTTCTTCTAAAATAGTCATAAGAGATGGATATTTCCAAAACAATAGTGCTGTTTAGAATGTTTCGGTGTTTTGTTTTGATTTTGGTTTTGTTTTACATGTTGATATGGCATTTTGATCATTCTGCTTTGCTCTGATAGTGTAAAATTCTCCTCGGGTATAAATAAAACTTTTATGTGGAGTTCAGAGGAACCACTGAGATCTCTGTAATTGAATGTCTGTGGGTGAAAACTAACTGAGCATTTGGACTGGTGGTTTTCTACACCTGACATCCTCCAGGTTGTCACTCCAGGTCTAACAGTTACTCCCTTTGAGCTGGCCATAGGTACATGGGTAGCGCCACTGACATTTCACAATATTAATTTCAGGGCTCCTGCTTCATACTGAAGAGCACATTTCTTCACAAGTCACCACACAGCTTTCACTGGAAGTGTTTGCAGAGGAAGATGAGAGCTGGTAGCAGAAATCACTTCCTGAGATAAGATTCATCTCACCTAAGTTTACCCACCTGTAAGTTAGATGTCTTCAGCAAACCCACAGCAAGTAGAGACATCCTAGTGTTATTAGGAGGTGAGTCACTGTGCCTATCTGTCAGATCTACCATAGAGTGGCATGAATCACCCCTTAGCAGTGCCTAGCTTTTTCTACTAACACAAGGAAGAGCCTAGACAATTAACTCAGGCTTTATGCTGATGTATCAGATAGTTCAAATCAGGCTAAATGTCCATTTTGCTGCCTGCAGTCTTGTATATTGACAGCAGTACCAAAAATACATGAGTCTGAAGCTCTCTGCTTAGGGGTCTGTGTGGTAATTTCTCTCTTTGAAACATAATGCAAAGCAAGCAAAGTCTAGTGTAAAGAAATGGAGTTTCTTTGGAGCCAGTGCTTCCTCCTCCTCTTCTGTGGGTGTAAATGACTACACAAAACATGGGAGAGTCAGATTTACCCACAACCCCTGGGCCAATGCTCTAACAGCCAAGTGAATATGAGTAAAAAGGCACGACTCGGAGATCCCCATAGCAAGTGCTGTGCTTCCCTGCTCTGCCCTGCCCATGTACATGGCACTGCCACTGTCCCTCTCTGAACAGAGAACCAACGTTCACCGCAGAATCTGAGAGCAGAGAGGCAGTGATAAAGCAGAAGGAGGAGGGTGTCTGGAAGGTGGAAGCGCCTCCCTTGCCACCCAAGCCAAAGCCTGAAGGTGACTCATCCTCCTCTGCACCAGCTCTTGCACAGCTCCTGTAATAAGGAGCTTCATGCACAATTTTTCCCTTCTTTCCCCTCTCCCTTCCTTCCCTTAGAGGTGATCCAGAAAGACCTCCTTCTGTCTGTGAATGACTTCCCTCACATTCCTTCCTCCAAAAGTGGTCTTTTCTGCTTGGTCACTGCCGTATCCAAGCACTTTTATTATGCATCGCTCCAGGCACTGTACGAGCCTTTAGTTATTCACTGCAAAACTGCAGAGCAAACCTGACACGCTTGCTAGCATACGCACTCCAAGTTAGGTTCTCAGCAGATATAAACTGATGTGGCTCCAGAGAAAAGATGACCCCAGTGCTCACTTCGTGACTTGAGACAATAAATGCAAAATGCCCCTGTAAAGATTTTGAAAGCAGACTGGTTTTAAGTGGGTGCAACTTTGCTGATTTTAAAACTGTGCTGCTTCTAATTCACACCAGCATGGGAACGTTCGATAACAGCTTCATTGTGTGCTTCAGTGCACAGCAAAACCCATCTTCCTACGCACAGAAAGGAGGTGTCTTCTAAAATTAAACGTCATTCTAGTTAGCATTGTAACATGCTGAATTTTCAAATTGAAATATGGAATATAAGCATATTGAAGAGCTGATAAACAAATCCTCAGGGCTGAAGCTTCAAATAGGAGAATACAGCAAAGCAGAATTTTGCTGCCTCTCCCCAGCTGTAGGTTTGGTGCAGTAACTCTGGGGAACAGGGACCAAGCCTCAGCATCACTGGCACCGTTCTGTATTTACTTGTTCTGACAACGCAGAAGAGTCAGAGGACTTGGTGACCCTGGGAAGATAATCAGCTTCTAACTCCAGGAAATTCTCACCACAGGCAGCCAGTATTCCCTTTCTGGGGTTGCTAAAGAATACAAACACCACTGGAGTCATCGGAGAGGCTTACTTTCTCAAGAGTACCTCAGTAAGCTGATGCAAACATTGCAAAAAAGATGTGGAAGTACAGAACCACCCATTCTCAAATCCTAAAACAAGTCCTTTAGTCTAGTTGAGGCTGCCCTTTAGGCAAACAGCTTAGCTTTGCACACAAGAGACTAGCTCCCTCAGCTGCTCTGAACAGGTGTAATTGGTCTGACGTCAGGGGACACCAGCTGGGGCTCAGGTCAGACCTTTCTCCTGGGCCCATATGTTTCACAGGACACCAGTGCCATGTTGTTGCATTTTAAACAGTCACTCAACTCCTGTAATTAATAAAAAGCAAAACTAAACCTTCTGACAATGGAGGCAGAACACCTCAGTGTGACTTAGTTGAGAATTGATCCCCTCCCTACACAGCACTGAAAAAACATGAGGAACCATCAGACAAAAGGCAGGTGATAAACAGTCCAGCAACCAGGGCCAGGGATGAAACCTGCCATCCCAAATTTGATTTTCATCACTAACTCTCCAATATGCTTGTTTTAGCACTTCTGTAAAGCCCTTGCCTTCTCACAGGAGATGGATATTCACTCCAATATCCTTTAGACAAGTCAGCTCAAACCATCACTGAAAGATGCACAAGTATCACCCTCCCTGCTTCTGTCCACCTTCGTTGGGAGGGAAGGTGATCATACTGTCTTTTTGGAGACTACTAGATTAAACATTTGTACTCTGGAGACATTTCCTCATCCCCCAGTCTCTGTATAATAAACCAAGCCTTGAACATCAATTTTACAAATGGCTTCTAAATAACACAGATGACGAAAATACCTAGAATAGGCCAAAATGAGTTGCCTTTTGGGAATTCAAGCCCTTATTTTTTGCAATGGATTTTTGCCACCTCTGTAAAGTGTTTAAATTAGCAGTTGGATTAAACTGAGATCCTCAGGTAGTCATTATAGGGAGGCAGACACCTCTGGTGGGAACCCAGCTCAGACGAGTTCCGAGATGCCCTTTGCAGGTCCTTATCTTTCCTCAGAGGCCACAGATGGACAAGGAGTCATTAACCTATTTACAGTTCATAGTTATGCAGAATTAATTTAGACTGTAAACATGAAAGAAGAAAGTGTCTGTTTCTAGAAGGGCTAACATAGCCATCGATATCTCAGCAGGTTTTCCTGTGGAGCCTGGACCTTCACTAAATAACAGGTTTGGATCAAAGCTGACTCATGTCTCACCAGTGCACAGTTAGCACTAGATTTATCTGTACCTGATTGTGCAGAAATTTCCACAGGCTCCTGAACTGATACAGTGGGATATGTTTTGACTAAAACGTCCTTTTTGAAAAACAAAATAAACAAAAAACCAAACAACAAACCAGACTGAAATAGCAAAACATAAAAAGTAAAAGTTCAGCTTTAATAATTTTGTGTGAAAAATCCTCAGAAATTTTTAAAATTACTAGAACAACATTTGTCTAAGTGAAAAAGTGAAAATGTTGTTTCCCTAATTTTAGGATGACTGTGACCTTCAAATTTTATTTATAATTAACTTCATTTTAAAGTATTTAACACATTAGACAAGATCTTAATATAAATAAAATATTTCAGACTTTGCAAAATGCAATTATTCCAGCAGAGTCATGGACGTATTTCAGACTCATGAAACCCTAGCCAAAATATTCTGCCTAATCTGTGTTGATTGTTATGAAGTCGCAGCAGGGGATATGCTGACGAGATAAAAGGAAAATAAAACAACAGTGAGAGTGGTGCAGTGCTGGAACAGATCCTCCAGACTTATGATGGAATCAGCATCCTTGGAGATTCTCAGACTCTGACTGGAGTGAAAAGCCACCTGTCATCAAGCAGGAAGGAAAGTTTGCAGACGAACAAGGGGTGTGCAACAGCTACCCATGTTCTGGAACATAAGTGTAGTCAGTGCTTAAAGGCTGCAAGCCAGGAATTATCAAATGTTTCTAACCCTAGATTAGCAAATTATTAAGGAAATAAAATAGCACAGACACTCAAGCAAACCCTGTCTTTTAAATGAAAAGAACTGACCACATCAAATTGCAGTTGTGTGAAGCATCAAGTCTTTCGGGAGCATCGTGTACCATTACCAGTGCTTAAAAAACATCTGTCAAATGCATGTTTTGTCATGACACTGATAATTTTAGTGTAAAGTATGATCATTCACCTGTCTGACAAGAGAAAGTTGGTGGGACTCATAGGGAAAACAGACACATACGTGCAAATACACTCACTCTTATTAAGTACATACATGAAGAGTGTTATTTAATAACAGAAGTTAATGCAGTAAAACATATGTACATGTGAAATAATGACAATTTTCTGCCCTCATTTAAATTTCTTAGCTTATGGATTTCTGGCACTTCCAAGCACTTGAAGGGGACATTCATGTGCTTTTAATAAGAGGCAGTCCTGTCTCTTGTTGCTATCTTAAATGCACAGGAAACATTTCCTCTGTGAATCCATATGGACTCTCTGTTGTAATTCTCTATGCATAGAAGATGACAATATTTCCTCTAAGAAATAATGAGCATCCTCATATGTCCCCACACTGCTATATCCTGTAGGATCCCCATGAGAATTTGTAGCAGCTTATTTATCATTTGTTAGTCTAACTCAAGGGGATTTTTAGTGTGAAAATAGTTCTTTGAACATGACAGTCTAGTGCATACCATGAGGGTTGCTCTGAGATGCAGGCCAAGATAAGTGTTCAGTGTTGCTGATATTTAGTTCAAGAACTTGGACTCAAAGACCAATAATTTTTTTAGCATTTCTTTAAATGATATCTATTAAAAACTGGAGAGGAAAGGGCTGTGAGAAATTTGCTCTTTTTAATAAAATCTTCTCTATGCTGCCATAGTACTCAAAGCAAGAGACTTACCAATGTTTACAACTCCAGAGTCAGCATTGTTAATTGAATTCATTGAGGCTGTGCTGATTTACACCATCAGAGAATGTGACCCCAAAACATTGTGTTTAAATTCAATTACCCTCTCTGCTTCGTGTTTCTAAACAGCAGAATACTAATGAGAAACAAACTGCATGCCCCTCAACAGTCACAGAATATGGTGGCACAGACCAAGCTGTTTGGCTGTCTGTGCATGATCAGGAGCAGGAGATGAAGAGACAACATATACATAACCTAACCCTAGCACTAAACCCTGTCTCTAAGAATCTCATCTAAACACTTATTAAACACCTGAAGGGATGGTGACTGCACCACTTCCCTGGGCAGCCCGTTCCAATGCCTGACAACCCTTTCCGTGAATAATTTTTTCCTAATATCCAATCTAAACCTCCCCTGGCTCAACTTGAGGCTGTTTCTTCTTGTTCTACCACTTGTTATTTGGGAGAAGAGACCAACACTCTCCATGCTACAACCTCCTTTCAGGTAGTTGCAGACAGTGACAAGGTCTCCCCTCAGCCTCCTTTTCTCCAGGCTAAACAGCCCCAGTTCCCTCAGCTGCTCCTCATCAGACTTGTGCTCCAGGCCCCTCACCAGCTTCGTTGCCCTTCTCTGAACTCCCTCTAGTACCTCAATGTCTTTCTTATAAGGGGCCCAAAACTGAACACAGGATTCAAAGTGGGGCCTCACCAGCACAAAAGTCCTGCTGGCCACACTATTCATGATACAAGCCAGGATGCTGTTGGCCATTTTGGCCACCTGGGCACACTGCTGGCTCATATTTGGCTGGCACAACCTGCATATCTCCCCCAGTAGCATCACGCTAATCCCACCACCACTGCATCTTTTTACCAAGGCACTCCTTCCTCCTAATGGAACACTTTAGGACACTGATATGGTATTTGTGCTGCAGTAGAACTCACAAGACAGTTCTGCTGTAGGAAGTAATGGTCCTCTTTTCTGTACGTCTCTCTGGGACTCAGCCCAGCAACTCAGTCTGTATGACAGTTTGCCCCTAGAGACTAACAACCTGTTGCCCTGCTTTAGACATCAACACATAGCCTTCTGCCTACCCCACTTCCACAAGGGTTTGCTGGCTGCCCATCCATTCAACTGCTCTGCATAAAGCACAGTTAATTCCATGCATAGTGCCCTGTAATTCAGATGAATGCTGGTTCACCCTGGTACCGCTATTTGTTTTCACCTCAGAATTGCCTTCCTCCAAATTATTTCTATTGACTTGGTAATTTAACCCTGGTCTCCCTTCACATGATTATGTCAGTCCTAGAAACCTCAGTTGACTTTGTAACAGAACAGGTCCTCTTTTCTTGTTCAAGGGTGCTTTCTAGGGTGCTGTAAAATTCCTCACAAATTCTCCTGCACTGGAGGTATCACCTGGAGTATCACCAGATGTCACTCTGCTTGGATGCAGAATGCTGCAACACGCCATGCATTTTTCATGGTCACAAGCACAGAGAAGCAAGCTGCAATATCAATAAACTGCTTTCTCATTCCTCCTGCTGTCTGTTGTTCATAAGAAGGACAGAAGTCATAAGGTGCAGTTATAAGCAAAATATCGATGTCACGTTCCTATGTGATTCCTATCAAAACAGCATGGAAGAACTTTGTGGTCTTTGGGGCAGAACCTTAGAAGAACGGAAAGATCTGTCTCTTTATATGTAGAAACTGAGACACAGGGTACCTTCCAGTTTTCAAGAGGAAACAGAATTTTAAGGTGTCAAAGGCATTTTATATGCAAGGGGTTTTCCACCCCTCAGTCCCTGGAATGAGCTCTGCTGAGAATGGCCAACTTGAAATGCTGCCTGAATCCTGCAGAAACAGAACAGGCCAAGCTGTCAGATGCTGAACCATTGGTAGTCATGCTCCCAGAATGGCCAACAGCTGCCACTTTGACAGGAATCCAGCATTGTTTGGTGGTATTTACCTTCACAGGACAGACATTTTCTACATCAGGGAAAGCAATTTAAGCTTTCAGAACTCTGTATGTATGTTTATTGCTTTTTTGTGTGTTCAAGAATTATTCATGTCACACCTTATACTCTGACTCAGCTTAATTAGCATTGAAAAGGTCATCTCACAGTAACTTAGATAGATGAAGTACAAGATGTCTTACACCATTACCCTTCCTTGCTATAGGAGGGAAAATCTAACTACCTCTATGCTTGCGCTTGACTAGGTTTTTGGTTCATGGAGATGCCCTTATATTGGCTGTCGTTGTTTAAGATATTGCTACCACTCATGCTGCAGTCGGAGGTTAGTTTCCCTGTGTCAGGGGAAACAGAAGTGAACATATGTTGGCTCTTTGGCTGTCATTGCATATATATGGTGTATTAGCTTAAAATATCAATCATACTTTGTTCAAGTGGTCAAAACAAAGGTGGCATGCAAAAGTGAGGCTTCTGTAAATTTTACAGCTTTACCTGTAGCCAGAAGAATAACATTCCAAAATAGTGCTTCTCTTTTTCTATGACTATGCAATGTGTTTGAAAATGAGTAGAAACCACTGAATTAAATAGGAACACTGGCTCTCAAGCAGTGTGCTCTTGGACATATCAAATTTAGTAATGTGTATTTAATAGCATGTCATTAAGATGATGCTGAGTTGGCTTTAACCTCATAAATCACATATCTCATTGCATGACCTAAGTGGATTGTTCCAATTCTGTTTCAATATTATTTCATAGCCTAGGCAAAGATATCCCTATATAGAACAGGCTACTTTTAATAGAGTTCAAGCCTATCTCCTACAAGTACAGCTTTGTCTACTATTTCTATGTCTCCTCTGATACCTCTCAGATTCTGAAATGGCAAATGTGAGGTAACTATAATCAATTATTGTTTTTATTCTTGCTAGCAACAAAATTCATCATGGTTTTGCTGTCTATAGAGTGCCTGACCATCTTTCCCAGAACTAAGATTCTATGGAAGTGTTCAACCTCATTATTTAAGGATTCATTTCAGCATTAAATCCTAACTTTCAGTCAGTAAAACTCATTGTGATTTGAGAAAACTGAAAAAAAATTCCAGGAGATGAACTAGAGAGGGTGATCCACTGGTACTGGTATGGCAGAGGCCCCAGCCCCAGCCTAGTGCAGGGATCATAGTCAATAGATGCCTAGGAGGGCAAAGAGTACTTTGAATGGTAGCTATGTCCAACAGAATTATTCATTCTCTCAGCTCCAATGTTCCCCCATGTAGCACATGAGTGTGTTCACAGTTGTACTTCAGCCTTCCCAGGCAGCCCATCTCCATACTGAGAAATGGACAGACAATGAGGGAAGCAACAATCTGATGAAGAACAAGTGAAATGCCAACTGAGTGTCACTTGGCAAGTGCAGCACTCAAACAGTAAATCTAGTTTGCTGGCAAAGAGGATAACCGGTGCAAGCACATTGAAAGTTGGGCTGTTTCAAGTAGATGGAGGTCAGTTTGGTGGATAATTTGACTCAGTAGTGAACAGTCTCTCTTGGGCTGACTATGAAGGCAGGATGAATTCAGATCACAAAGGAAAGACTTGACACACAAATTGCATGGATGTTGAAGACTGCAAAAGAACAGTGGAGAGAACCAGACACCTATTTTTATAGGCACAGCCTCAAGACACTAGCTGACGTGACATGATAGCTAGTGAATGCAACAATTCTCCAGGGTCTTGACTCTTAAAGACTGAAGCTGACCCTCACTGTTTGGTCCAGTATGCCAAGGCAAGCAGGTTCACACAGCCACCTCTTTCACTTCTTCCCTTCTCCTAGAAACAAGGGTTTCCTAATGGTCTGAGGAGCACATTACACAAGCTTTCTGCCCTTTATTTCCTAGAGGAAATGTTTTTGATCAAGTGATTCTCATGTTTTTTGTGAGCACCTGTCCTCTGCCCTAAGAATAAGCTCTATACACATTTCGATAATTGCTTATGCAGTCCACATTATTCCAGAAGGTTAAAATATGATAGGGGAAACGCTGATAAAAGTATCCAATGCAAATGGGAGGCATCGGCTGGAGAAAGTCCAGGACCAGAAAAAGTCCAGGACCAGAACAGCAGACTCAGGAAAGAGAAGGCTGCAGAGAGCCCTGAGAGCAGAGTCACAGTCAATCTGTGTAAATGTCAGTGTTATGCAGTTGCCTCTCAACGTGAACCTCATGATAGGATTGACAAGATCATGTCTGGGTTAAAGCAGAACAGTGCTTAGAGCAGGGGGTTTCTTGCCTCTGTGCTGGCTTTCCTTCATTGCATGATCTCATAACCATGTTTACCTCCAGAAGTTACCAGCAGCACATTCCCTTAGAAACACCTCTCTCACATCTGTTTCCACCAGCACTCTCTTGAATTTCAGAAAGACTGCTCAAGGAAGACAGAAAAGCACTGGAAATTATTGTCCTCAGTGGTCCTGGGATGCAGCTTACCAAGTGTGTAAGCATGGCCAACTCTTGCATGCACAGCAATACATAGCTCAGCTGGGGCTAAACTCACTTTCTCTCAGTGTCTGCTGAACTGATGCTCACCTATAGCTCAGGACTGGATTGAAGCACGAGGGTGACGACACATGATTGGAGGCACTTCCAGTAACACGTATACAAAAGAAAATTCAGAGAGGAACAACTGCCACCTACTGGAGCCACCTGTAGCAGTACAGTCACTGTGAATGCCACCTCTCTGCCATCATGGAGCACATTCAAAGCAGTTGGGGTTGCCACAGGTCAAGAACACAGCAGCAAAAACAAGGCAAAGATAATCTGCCAGGTATTAGTGAAAAGATATGTGTAATAAAAGGTCAGCAAGTTCAGGAGAAGACCCTTTGATGTTTTAGATCTGCTTGACATCTGAGAAGTCAGCTGCCTTATGGAGTTGGCAGCAGGAGCTGCTGTTTTTATCAGGCTCTTTTCCCTGTGCCTGCTGCATGCAAAGCAAGGACATACTCAGCACTGCCAACCAGCCAGACCTGCCTTGAAAACCCTGCTTGTCAGGACAAGGGCGTTTCAAGTCCTGCAGGACTAGTGCAGTCAGTGCTAGGGAGTCATGTTTTAACACAAAGAGCCCAGAGTTCATTGGTATTCCTGTTCCTCAGTCACCCAACTTGTATGTCCCCTTCTCCAGCTAGGGCTGGCAAACAGCCCTGCTGCTGGGCTGCTACTGCTCTGCCTCCCACCCAACAGCAGCTAGCACAGCCCCAGCCTTGCTAGGGGGGTTAAATGCCTGAAGACTTTTGCTGGAGTCTGCATGTGGATCAGAACTGAGAAACAAAGGGTGCCAGCCAGCTCAGAAAGTTATGTCCTTCAGAAGGAAGGTGGGGAGCAAAACCTTTGCAATCCTATTTTTTGGACCCATAGCACAGCCTTACTGCTTCTCACCAAATCAAAGTCTAGCTTCAAGGAGTATGGGCTACATATAAGCCAGTAAACTGTCAGTCTCAACATCTGACCTGGCTTTATTTAGTGACCACGTCTTAACATGCTTTGGGTATGACTACTTGTATTTGGGGAGGGCATAATGAGCACCTGAGTGTAAAGGTAATTCTTCATTAGAAAGACACTGGTCGGTTTCTCAGCTGGTAGAAGGAAGAGAGACAGATGAAGCCCTAATATTTTATCTGAATAGAACTGGAGCCATGTACTTGCACAGAGAGGAAACTGTTCTGGATACTGCCAAGAAAAGGGCTTTGCTGTGCTTAGGTTTCTCTGAATTAGATCTGTTTGGAGATGCGGAGAGCAAGCTGCTGCTACAAAATCTTTCCTATCCAGAGAGCTCTTGGTAACATTTTCCTCATGGTTCCCAAGCTCCTCTGTCTCCCTTATTTTTGACAGAGGGTAAAGGAAAACTTCCACTGGCTTTGAAAAACAAATGCATTCTCACTTCAGCCAGCTGCATCAATCCCAAGCCTTTTGCAAAATAAATCCTCTCTGAGGGACTTCACTTAAAACAGGAATCCACTGCCTTGTTCCTCTGGGTAAAGTGTTCCAGTCCTGCCCTGAGAGCTGCATCACGGCTCATCTCAGGTCATTTCATGCGCAAAACCAGCATCTGCAAAGTCATCTAGACTTGGCTGTGCTCTGCTCTGCTGAACTGAAGCAGGTCCCTAGCTCCACAGCCACCAAAATAGCAGGGCAGCAGAGAGAACAGTGCACAGGGAATCGAGGCAGCCCTGCCATGACCTTACAAAGTCAGGGAGCTCATGGTGGAAAGGAACCAGCTCCTCTCCCTTTCCTCTTTCGTAAGCCAGTCTCCTGTAGTGGGGCACAGCAAATGGCACCTGTCATGGGCTTCGTTTTCAGTTCCCCAGTTGCTCTGCTCCCTCTTCATCGCTGGTGGAGGACAGGAGAGGTTACTGGATCACCTGGTCATTTCCAGGTGTCATCATGCCCCTGACTACTATGACTTAATTATGGGAAGTGGATTTGGCCCACTTCCAGAAGCCAAGGACTCAGGTCTGACATCAAATAATTTATCTCCCTGAAAACTCAGGTCATGGGCCTCTGCAGCACAGGCAAACACCTCTAGGTAGCTCAGACTACTAGCCCACTTCTGTCCCTTGGTCCTTAAGGGGCAACTTCACCTTATAGGATTTTCCAGGTAGGAACTTCTGAGCAGAGCCAGATCACTATGAAATAATCATCATGCAGTCCTGAAAAACGAGCTAAAATGTCTTTTTATATAAGCAAACAAACAAACAAACAAAAACAAACAAAAAAACAAAAACAAAAACAACAACAACAACAACAACAAAAAAAAAAAAAAAAAAAAGGAAGGAGAAGAGGAAAACACTAATTGCATCTAGATTCACCCATGATGTCAGTATTGCACTGGTAATTATGCCAAAGGTCTACTTTTTTAAAAAATAAAAAGAGGATATGTTCTTTAATCCCTCACCTATTCTAACACAAACTAGGCTGAAAGGAATGTCTAGATAGGTGTGTGCAGCCATTTTACATACCTGTAACCCCCATATCTTGTGTCTATAATACTCTCATGCTTACATAAGGGAGAGGGATGAAAATCTCTGAAGTGACAGCTGCAATAGAACAGATTACTTTTCCCCCTTCTCATACTGACATAGAGTTCCCATCTGCTAAACTGAGAACAATTTCACTTGAGAATTGCTGCTCTTACAGGATCTACTAAAAAGTCAGAGATGATTTTTTTTTTGTCTGAGAAGCAGGCAGAAGACTCCACATTAGTGAGCTGCACACTCCCCACCACTGGCAAAGGAACAAGGAGCTCAGGGGGTACATGACAGCTTTAGACAAAAGAGCTGGAGAAAGCTACCCCTGCTGTGAGTGCAGGCATCGTTCCCACTGCAGGAAATGGAACACTAGGGCAAGGCTTTCTAGGGACACGAGGATTAGCCGGGACAGATAAAAATGGCAGTAACAGAGAATGAAATACAAGCCATTCATTGCAAATTTAATTCTTCTCTTAGTGATGCATGTCCTTTTCATTTGCAAGGCTGGTGCTGTCACCAAGGTCAACACAAATGTACTGTCAGCTGCTGGAGAGTAATGGAAAACTGAGCATTTCTGAATGTCCTCAGGATTTCTGATGGGTTCTGCAAAAGCACACAGGGCTTCATTTTCTTATCACAAACTCCACTTGTACAGCTAAAGAAATGTTATCTGTTTAGGGTAGAGAAGACATCCCCTCCATTAATCTGCTCTTCCCTCCCACCTGGCCCCAACCAAGAAAAGTTATGCTCATACAGTGCTAACACAGAGGGTTCGCTGGAATTTTTGAAGAGGTGAAGAACATCGTTCCACTGGTCCTCCTCTCCTAGGCTGAGATGACCTGGATTTGTTCTCTGTAGTCCACTCCTCACACTAAATCACAGAGTTGCTCCAGCCAGAGCAATACCCAGTCTCCAGCAGTGGTGTGTGCCACCTGTGCAGGCAGCTGTGGAACAAAAAGGTGGCAGAAGAGAATACTGGTAAAAAGCACTTCTGAAGATAGTCAGTTCTCTGAAATGTAAGAATATTGCTCTTGCATTGTCTGCCAGCACCACGGCACTGCAAAAATCATACTCTCTGTAGGCACGCTTCAGAACGGGTGGGTTTCACCATCTGTCTCCTGTGCACTGTAGAGAGCACAACAACTCACTCCGCACATGCTTTGGCATGCACCAGCAGATAGTAATGTCTTCAGCTCTGGCTCAGGGTGGGCAGATGCAAGCAAATAGGATTTATCAATTCATTGCTGTGTTGCTTAAGATTTGCATTGGTATAACTCCACTGAATTCCAGAGACCTAAGCTGCAGTAATACCTTACTGAATCTGCTGTTCCTTCACCTACCCCCCCACACACACTCCCCACTCCAACTACAGCTTTCACACAATGGCCTGTGGACAGGTGGGTTTACAAAGCAAAATGCTTTAAGAATGAAGGACTAGCAGAGGAGATGTCTTGGTGTAAGTTTCTTTCCCAGTGAAGCCATCCATGTAATGTACTGGGAAACCACAGCATCAAAGACCAGTGATAACACTTAGCACCTAGATAGTGATTTTTATCCGCAGAACTCATTTCATCTTAGAGAAAAGGGCAAAAAGTGTTACCTGTAGTTATTGAATGGACCAAGGAGGGCAAACAACAGGACCCCTGACTCCCAAACAACCCATTTCATGCCTTATAGACCGTATAATTATTTATGAAAACCAACATAGCGCTGGGTTAAACGAGATGAAACTGGCCACTAGGTCATCTTCTCTCCATCAAACTCATCCCAATGTAATGTGAGCAGATGATGTCAAAGATGTCATATTTACAGATACTGCCGTTTTTTCTCTTAGCAACCCTGACAGTTACCAGGAAACAACAGGATATCAAAGCCACTTGCCACACAACACCCACCTGCAAAAGAACAGGAGAAAGTTTATCTTGACTCTCCCATCACTTCATAGGTAAGCGAACATCTCTACTCAAGTCACAGAAATCCCAACAGTGTAAACCAGACCCAGTGTTCCTGCCACCTCTGGTCTAAAAAAGGCTTTGACCATCTGGACAGATCACCAGTAGGCTTGGTATTGCACTGCATCCTGCCACCACCCAGGTGAGGTTGCTAGGGAACAACATGAATGCTAGGGAGAGGTCGCAGTTTCTTTAATGGCTGGTAAAGCAGGAACCTTGCAAAATACAGGATGGCAGAGATGTATCAAGAAATCCAGAAACACCATTGCTGAAAACGAATACACAGAGGAGGAAAAAGGAACCTCATGCTTTGGCTCATTGGATGACACCACAGCATATTCTACAAAGAGCAATAGCAGGGAGAGGGCAAGAAGCATTTTCTTCTTTGTTGTTTACTTGGCACATTTCAGGTCTAGAACAACGCCACATAAACCTACAGGACTGTGTAAATTTTGAAGGATCCACCATTCGGGCCATGGACTGAGAGTACCAACACCCCACACAAGAGGAGACTGGCAGATTGCTTCAAAATCATACAGGGGATTGTATACCTAGCCTGGCAGCTTGCAGTTTCCGCTGTTTCACAACAGGCACTAATTTTCTGTTCACTTACACACAAATGAAAAACACTAGACCATTTGGCTCCAACCAGCAGAGGGCACAAACATACACCTATACCTTCCAGTCCATTATATTAAAATTATTAACACATTTCAGAGACATCCATCACCATGGTCATTTATTATTTATCTAACTCTGGAAGGATATCAACCCCCAGCTGCAGCTGAGATCATCAGAGGCATTCTTCCTCCATCCTATCTGACTGAAGAGCAATGGAAATCCTGGCTGGGCTTTCTGACTGTGGGAACCATGCCAGTTGACCTCACTTGATGCATTCAACAACCCTATTTATGTAACCACACAGCCTTCCTCTGCCTTGGGGCAGTTGGCCAGGAAGCTGATGGGTAGTCTGGAATTACAGTAAGTTTAGATATGAGGTATGATTTGTGTTAGGAACTGGGAGTGTCTTCTTGTGGCTGAAAGAAGCAGACCTGTATGTTATTACCAAACCATAAGGTTTACAAAGAATAATATTCCAGATGATCTCCAGAGAAATCAAAGCCTTAGATTTTCAAGAGAGACTAAGAACAAAGATCTAATTTAAATTCAATGAAAATGAATTTGCTGCTTCTCCTTGGTAAGTCCCAATCTGAACAGACAAACTCAACATTTAGCTTAAAACTCCAAATACCAAACAGGGGACAGTAGAACTGGCATTTATCTGGTGACTTGAGCTTTCTCTGATATTTAAGGCAGACTCAGTAAGGAAAAATTCTCTTAGTGAGAAAAATTCTTTAACAGATTCCTTGTGATTCACTGTGTTCCTTGCTCCATCTGTTTCTCTTGATATCCAATGTAGCAACACATTAACCTCACATTTTAAGAATGAATTATGAAGGCTACAGCCAGCTTTAGACTCTGCAGTGAGAAGGCTCCATAAGGCTAAGCTAAAAGAAGTTAGCACTTCTAAGTGGTGTCTTTCAGCACAAACCTGTCAAACTCTCCCAGTAGTACAACTCTGGAACACTAACCTGTTTTAATACGCAATAAGCTATGTCAACTGTTTGCATCTGCTGTGTTGCCATTTCTTGGCTTTTTCTTTATTTTCCCCTAATCCTTTCTACTTGTGAGCTAAACCTCAAGCCTGAGTCCCTCATTAGCCCTACAGTCACAAATTCCACCAGCTTGCACTGTTAGGAGCTACTGCCTCTTCCCATTGCACACCGTTCACCTCTCATATATCCAAGCTCAGCTTGAAGTTCTCTCAGCCACTAGCAGCTGGAAGGTTCTGTGAAAACATTGGTCATTCTTTCTGGCCTTGAGTCAGCCAGTGCAAGTCAGGCCTGACACAAACTGTTGGGGAAAGAGAGGAGTTGCAGAGGTGCTTTGTGTCACAGCACAACCCTCAGGAGATGTTGCACCAGGGGCAGAAGGTTGCAGAAGACATTTTTTAACAGTCTCCTCTGCTGCATGGGAGGTAACTACTTCTAGCACAGCTCTGTCTATCTAGACCATCCTGTATTCTCCAGCCTGCTTCTTTACCTCATGGAAGCTCACAAACCCCCTTCATTCCCAGCTATTGTGGGAGGCAATTCTGTGACATTCTGCACCAAAAAAATCTCATAGTTAGGTGGATAATCCCAGATTAGGGCTCATCCTTAATTTTCAAAGGAAATATGCTGTCCATGGTACCATACAGTTCTCACCAACCCAGTCCAATTGAGCACAATGGAAAATCATACAGGAACCTTCATTTTCAAAGAAGATGGACTGGTAGCAAGTGGAAATAGATAGGCAAATTGTAGACATCCTTTCCCATCTCTGAATTACATTTGGAACAAGTTGAATTTCAGTAAGCAAAGTTTCAGTTGCATATCAGTAAACAAAATGTAACTTGTGTCATTTGAGCTGCCATACAAATAGACCCACCAGGCAAGTTCGTATTATCATTGATACTTGTGATATAGTAAATAATGGTGAAATTCACCTCTCTTAACTTGAGGCATTTGATATGGCCATCTAGGCTTCTAAAATTAATGAACAGAACCAGACTTCCAGGATGCATCTTATCTCCATCATAATGCAGAAACCTCCATAAGACAAGACAACCCATGCTTTTTGTTTCTGGATATCGTGGGAGTTTAGATAGGTTGCTCAGAATTAAATCTCTGTGTCTTTGCTGTAGATGCCTACAGTTAAATGAGGCAAATCCTGTTTTGGTTGCCTCTGAGATTGTAAGGCAGTACTCTGATTAGCTTTGTATCTGTGGAGTTATAATTAAATGTTTAATGTATCTTGGCTCCTTGGAGACTTACGAATTTAGGGTTCTACCCAGGGCATTTTATATTTGACTTGTCTAATGCCCATCTTAAAAAAAAAAAAAATGAATTGCCACGATCAACTACTTAATAATAATTTGTATAGGAGAAAGTATTTCTAAATCCTCAGTTTAGATTAATGTCACTATTAATCTGCAGTTGCTTTTTCCTAACTCTTATAATACAATACAATTGTTATTGTTTTGGCAGCATCTTCCTTGAAACTCGAACCAACAAAGTACCCAGCCCTTGAAGAGAGCCTATTATCTGTCTGCCATCTCGTCACAGCTGCTGCTCTTGGATATTGATTATTAGCTAATTATCCAATTGACATCCTCTCAGTTTATTATTTTGTTAAAGAGTTTATCATGAGATCTGTCAGACAATCCAAAATGACTTAATTAGTGTAGCACTAATAGTTGAAGACTTCAGATGAATAATAAAATACAAGACATAAATGTCTTATCACACATTCTTCCTACTTCCCTCCTGGTGTGACAATGCATGGTGGATGATGCCTCAGAAATCTGTTTCCCTTCTTCAGCCCAGAGACTGCATCTGATTGTAACTGATTTTGATAAAGAAAACATTGCTAGAAATAAGGCTAGAAATTAAAAGAAACATCCTTGTTTACTGGTACTCTGAGAGTCAAACCAAACCAGTCCTTCAGTAATCTTGGAAGGTGTCAATTACAAGAGTCAACATCCTTGCAGCACTATTGTGCAAGTACATCTTCTTTGTCTCCAATGTGTTACTGGCTCAGCTTTGAGTGGATTTTCCTGATCAGGATAGCACCAGCTGGCCTATAAACTGGCCTTGTTCTCTCCTTAAAAAAACAAATGTATTTCATGGACATTACATTCGAGATATATCTCATTAGTTTTGAAATATTCAAAACACAAGTGGACTAGACGCTGACCACTCTGAACTAGCTTTGAAGTTAAGCCCATTTGAAATAGAGAGTTGGTCAAGTTGATCTCCACAGGTCCCTTTTGAAGTAAATTTTACTATGAGTCTTTATGTCTGAGAGCTATTTATCACTTTACACATAGGCAAATGTAAAGTCCTGCATCTGCAACAAGAGTAACTCCACAGAGCAGAAATAAGCAGCTTTTAAATCAAGTGTCCTGGTGGACAAAAGCTGAACATGTGCCAGCACTGCATCCTTGCAGTGCTGAAGGTTAACTACCTAGCAACCAAGAAAGTGGAAAGCAGGTCAAGGAAATTGGCTTTTACTGTCTGTTCACTGCATTGAGACTACTGTGTCTCATTTTGGGTTCCCCAGTTGCCATAGGTGAAAAAATAGCTGACATTGTGAATCCTTACAGGCAGCAGATAATTTGTTGCGTGTGTGTAGGCAGGTGAACATCTGAAACTGGTTAGACTCAAGAGCAATTCTGCTACTTGCTAGTTGAAAGAAGAGGTGCCAATAAAAGTACGGTTTTCCATAAAGAAGCAGAGATCTTGGAAAGAACAACATGAAGCTCTTGATTGGAGGAAAGATCCCAGAAGTGGTGGAAAATCCCAGAGAACAGATTGCTTAGTGGAGACTAATGCTCAGGGATGTCCAGGAATCTTGACCAGCAGCCGCTGAGACTGTCACATGCAAGAGGCTGCATAGCAGGAATTGACCTTTCCAGACCAGCAGTGACCTCCTGCCTGCTGGGAATCAAACTTTAGACTAGGGATTGCAGCACTGAGTTGAGGGGAGCAAGGAAGTGATCGAATATGTGAAATAATCAAGAAGAATAAGAGTTCTAATGTCATTGGTTATTAAATAAACCCCAGCTGAGGGATCTTGGTTTGCAGAAGAGAAGGTCTGAGGGATCTGATTGCTGCTTGTCGCTACTTGTTGGCCAAGATAAGAGGGAGACAGACTCTCCTCAAAAGTGCATAGCAGATGATAAGCAACAGGCACAGATGGCGAAAAGTCAAATTTGACTTAGATATAAAGAAAAAAATCTTCCCCTGAGAATGGTTCAGCACTGAATCAGATTGCCCAGAGAGCTGTGGAAGAAGTATTCAAAGTTCAACTGGACAAGGCCCTGAGCCCCCCAGTTGAGCTCTGAGTTGGATCTCTGAAGCTCACCGTACTTTGAAAGGTGGTGGTACCAGGTGACCTCTAAAGGTCCCTTCCAGCCCAAGTTACTGTATGATTCCATAGTAATTTGAATGTACAACCACCACACATAATATTATAAATAAACTAAAATACGGATAATAAAATGAGACATAAAGCCTATGAGACATAAAATGTTATCAATAGGCTTAAAGCAGAAACTACAGCATACACAGAATTTCTGTTCTCTATAACTGATGTCAGTACAACACTCTCGATAAAAGCTTGCATATCAGACCTCAGTGCACAGAAGATGCTTCTCCATGTCTTGTCCCCAGTCCCACCTCAGCAGGGCACATTTGTCATACATGCCACACAGAGCTGATGTACACATGGCATGTTTGCAAAGATGTCCTCCTTATCCCCAAGAAGAGATGGTTTTACACAAATACTATTACGCAACTTTAAATTAATTTACCCTTCAGGTTTGGGGATAACTATCTGCATAAAACATTTTCACTTGTTTCATTCAATATTCAACACAAACTACACTCTGCTTTGGCTTTGTGAAACCACCTCAGCCAGGTGTGATTAAGTTCAGTTCATAGATCAACAAACTTGAATCTGCCCACTCAGTGCACAATAGGGCAAAACTTTCGATGACACCCACCACAAAATTTTCTTTTTAAGTTTTGCTTTGATTTATTTAGTTGGGCCAAACAGAATGAAATGAGCAATGCACTTTGAGTAACCTTGAGCTAGAAGAGTTGAAACAATTTCCAGAACTCTCAGGGTACAAATGAAGTACCACCCTGCCAGCAAGCTCTTTTTCTCTAAACCAAGACAAAATCAGATTACAAGTTTCCTTACACAGTGAAACAAAGGCATAAAGGTTTGTCACTGAAAAGGTGGTGCAAGATACACACTACTATGCAAACAAAATTCGATGTTGTATAATGAAGTTGGTACAGCTACTGGTTATCATAAAAGTTTTCTGGCATGCCTAGCTTAACCAAGGCTCATGTGTAGCATACAAAGGAAAAAAAAAAAAAAAAAAGACCATAAAAGCTAAAACTACTTCTATAATACATGGTTGCCAATATTTTAATGCTAATAGAGATTTGCCTGTTCATGCCAAGAGTGAATCTGGCCCAAAGTTTCCTTCAATGGTGAGTAATTTCTACCTATCACTAATTGTTACATGTGGGCAAATACGGACCAAGTTGTTCTTGAGAATGATTTTAATATGGTAGTAGTTTTTCAGTCTACAGGAAGTACTATATATTTATTTGGCTTGAAGACTTTAAATGCCTTCTTTTGAAAGCAAGAGAACAGGGAAATGAGGTCTTCTGCAATGCAGACAGTGCATATTTGATTATCTCCTTTGGATTAAAGCTTGTTTTTTTCAATGAATACTTCCAAATTTGCTGTAAGCCATAGGTAGGTCCATACATATATACATATATAAAAACACATATACAGGCATCAAATAATTCAAGCAAGATTTAGAATACAAATACAACCCTCACTAACAAAACAGGAAGGTTTCAAAAGCAGAGTAGTTCTTTGCCCAACTCCTTTTGAAACTGAAAGAGATTTTTCCCAGGCCAACTGTTGCTCCTTTTGGAACTTTTCTGATTAGACACTAATACAACCAAGAGAAAAAGACACATTATTCAAATTTCTGGTAAAGATATATCAATAGATGAAACTTAATAGTCCCAAAATCACTGCTGGCATAAATGCCCTTTAAGATTTTGGTTTCAGCAGAACTGTACTCCTCTACTTAAACTCTGCTTAACTAGTTAAGTCAGGTTGTGTGTCAGCAGTATAAATCAAAGCACTCCTTGTGATGTTAAACATGATGCCTGGACAGGACTGGCATAAGAGCAAGCCTCTTCTTCCTCTGGAAGGAGCTTTTAACACAGAAAAAAACTGTATCCAGTGAGAAAACAAAAATCTGATTGAACAAACCATGTAAGCAATGAGTCCAAATCTTCTCTGGATAAAAGATCATTCTGAATGATATCATCACATTTTCATCTCAACATCAAGAAGGTAAACATCCTCAAAAATTGAAAGGTTTCCAGAAATGACAGAGCATTGTCAGTGTGTTTGTTGTTCAATCCTGAAAGTTTTGAGTCAGTCTAAGATGTAACCCTGGTGGCATCAATCACTCAGAATCAGTGACTACAGACAAGCAGGTATACGTGTGGAATAATCCCATGCTCTCTTATCATATGAGCCTATTTTGAAAATACTAATTGCATACTTTTAAATGGGCCTGTTGCTGTAAGACTCACTGATGTTTTCCACTCTGCTTTTTAAGACCTACTTGTAAGAGGTAGGGGTTTTTTTCTAAATAAAAAATGAATTTGCAGCCTGATTTAGATGACTAGCTTACACTTATATTTCTTAAGGAAAATGATTTTGCATGGTAAAAAATATAGAAGCTGAACTGTATAGAAGCTGAACTGGTGAAACATTGGGGTTTTTAATTTCTTTTCATCATTTATAGGAAAATGGACAAGAAATAAACTGTCTTTGAAGACATCCTTCTACTAAGATATCTGGCACCTTGCTTTATTATTTTCTATTTAAATTACTTCCAATAAAGAGCAAAATCCTTTACAGGCAAGTATCAATTCAGGGTACAGGGTTTTGACTAAGGTCAAGGTACCTGAACATTTTCAAAGGCACCTAACTCTAAATCAGTTAGCTCTAAGAAATTCCTTAGAAGTCATCACTGGCTTGAAGCACCTGAGACTTCAGCTATAATGGAACCTGGGCAGCTTGAAATCAAAACCTTTTTCTCTTTCACTGGTTTTTATGCTCTTGGATACTTGAAACACTTTTGAAGACCAGTCTTACTGATGGGACTGATGCCATCAAAGGGCAACAGAGCCACTGACCTTTCAGAAATGCATCCTTTATTTTCCCTCTTCCACAGTCACCTATCTACAAACTCAGGGCAGCAGCAGTTAAGCCTATACCCACAGACTGGGATAACTACAGCGATGTTTATCAGACACAGGGATTATACAGGAATGGTGGGCTTGACCAAGGCAAAACACCTTCTGATTCTCCCTGGTGAGTTCAGTCCAAGGCAAAAAGCTCTGACCTAACCCTGAAAGCAAATGGGCAAGATTATCTGCTGCTGTCAAACACACACTGCATTTCATCCTTCCCTGTGCTTCAAAAGTACTCACAGTCCAGCAGCCCTGCACAGAGCAACTGTGCCCTTGTGGCCAGGAAGGTCAATGGCATCCTGGGGTGTATTACAAGGGGGGTGGTTAGTAGGTCGAGAGAGGTTCTCCTTCCCCTCTACTCTGCCCTGGTGAGACCACATCTGGAATATTGTGTCCAGCTCTGGGCCCCTCAGTTCAAGAAGGACAGGGAACTGCTGGAGAGAGTCCAGTGCAGGGCAACCAAGATGATTAAGGGAGTGGAGCATCTCCCTTATGAGGAAAGGCTGAGGAAGTTGGGGCTCTTTAGCTTGGAGAAGAGGAGACTGAGGGGTGACCTCATTAATGTTTACAGATATATAAAGGATGAGTGTCACAAGGATGGAACCAGGTTTTTCTCAGTGGCAAACTGATAGGACAAGGGGTAATGGGTTCAAACTGGAACAGAAGAGATTCCACTTAAATTTGAGAAGAAACTTCTTCTCAGTGAGGGTAACAGAGCACTGGAACAGGCTGCCCAGGGGGGTTGTGGAGTCTACTACTCTGGAGACATTCAAAACCCACCTAAACACATTCCTGTGTAACCTCATCTAGGTGTTCCTGCTCCAGCAGGGGGATTGGACTAGATGATCTTTTGAGGTCCCTTCCAATCCCTAACATTCTGTGATTCTGTGATTCTGTGAACAGTCTGCATAGACTCCAGTGAAATTACTAGTGCTATTCTGTTGTACACAGGGTGGTGTATTAGCAACCTAGACCTCAAGTTATTTAAGCAAGGCAAGGGTGGAGTCTGATCTTCTGCTATTTTTTTTCTCATCTTCAGCAGGGTTACATGAGAAACAAGATCAGATGAAGACCATGAACACCCTTAGTTCAAATCCTGCAAGCTAACGAAGTTATGGTACAGGAGAGGCAGAGGGGAACCATACCTTTCCAGATCAACAAGAGAAGCTACAAGCAGGACATATGTCAAGAAAACTGGTTTTCTTTCCCAATCTCCAGAAGCCTTCCTTGGGAGGGAATGAAGACTGACCCCTTCTATTGAGGGCAAGGGGACTCTGAAAGCAGGATGTCAAATCCTCCCCTTTCCTGTTCAATAAAGACATTTTCAGAAGTCAAAGTCATAGTTTCCCCTCTCTTTTATGTGTTTATCCCGCACGCAGGATGGTCAGGCATATGATAGTTTAACTCCCTTTATTTCTTTCCATCTAGCTGGCTTGTCACTCAAGGGGGTGATTAGTTCAGCAAATGAAAGAAGGGCTGTACAATCTGCCTAAAGAGAGGTGATGGAAAATGTAATCTTTGCTGACAAGAGTAGCAAGACAAGGGTCACATATTGGTAGAAGTGATGAAAGGTCCTGTGGGTCTATTCAGTCTGGCCGTTGCTATGAGAGTGAAGAGATTTGCTGGACCTGAAGAATGGAGAGGACATAAATGCTGTTTTGTTCTGTATCAGTTACAGATTCTGGTCACTTGTGTAAGTTAATACTCTCTCAACTTCTTTTGGGCTCATTACAGCTCTTCCTATGTTACAGTTTGGCAGCATACTTCTGCCTCTCTTTCAACATGGAAAACACATTGACTTCTGCCCCTAACACAGGCCCATGGTTGTAAAGGAGAGATTTTAATCTTTGAATTTGCATCAATGGTACTAACAGTTCCACTCAGGTAACTTGAGTTTCTCATCCATGTGGAAGAGAAAGAAGATAAGATTATGATTTTTTAAGTTGACTGCATGGATTTATTTAGGGCCAGATTGTTCTGAGGGTCTGTGAGAGAGATGGGTAGAGAGGGTTAGCTGCATGTATTTTTACAGTCTCAAAATTACAGATATGTGTAGAAAGACCTGGGAACAATGCTTTTCATCTTAGACCAGCTATTCTTTATTAACAGATCTCTCTAAACAGCAAGTGTCTCCTAAGGAATGTGTGCAAATATGTACTATCGTTTCTTTACTTTCTTAACATACAGGTGATAGGAGCATAGATGATTCAATTATTAGAAATCTGGAAATCACTATTGTGCAGATAGTACTGCAATGAAACAGCCAATCAATTTCCATCTAAGTAAATTAATGCATGGAACAGATCACCCTGAGTGCCATCACCCGTCACCTACAAGACAACCAAGCAATCAGGCCCAGTCAGAATAGGTATTATGAAAGGCAAGTGCTGCTTGGCCAACCTGATCTCTTTCTGTGACAAGGTGGCCCGCTTAGTGGATGAGGGAAAGGCTGCGGACGTTGACTACCTAGACTTTGGTAAAGCCTTTGCCACTGTTTCCCATGGCATTCTGCTGGAGAAACTGGCAGGTCATGGCTTGAATGGGTGTGCTCTTTGATGAATAAAGAATTGGCTGGAGGGCTGGGCCCAAAGAGTTGTGGTGAATGGAGCCAAATTCAGTTGGTGGTCAGTCATGATTGATTTTCCCCAGAGCTCATATTGGGGACGGTTCTTGTTTAATCTCTTTATCAATGATCTGGATGAGGGTGTTGAGTGCAGTCTCGGTAGATTTGCAGAGGACACCAAACTGGGTGGGAGTGTTGCTCTGCTGGAGAGATCTACTCTTTGCATGAAGAGGGTCCATAGCTCAAGTGGTAGAACACTGGCCTAGTAGACCAGGGGTCATGTTCAAATCTCACTGGAGCCTGGGGGCTCTGTAGCCCCTGCAAAAGTGCTCAGTCTTGTCTTCCTGGTTTGGAAGGCTGGTCTCCCTTCAAGAAAGTAATCTTAGAGGCACAGGAGCAAGCTGCCTTGTGCCAGGGGGTGAGCCACAGCTGGACAGAGAGCTGTGGTTGGAATTTAGGAATAAAAAAGAGAATTTGGAAGAAGGAGCAAGAGGAATACAAGAATTCTGTGAAGTTATGCAGGGAGAAAATTAGAAGGGCCAAAGTCCAACTAGAGCTGAGCCTCTCTCTACCACTGTAAAAGGCAACAAGAACTACTTCTATACATATACCAGCAACAAAAGGAGGGCTAAACACTGTGGATTACAGCCTGTATGTTTGAGCAAGGTTGGGCTAGAAGCTTCCAGGTATCTCTTCCCACCTAAACCATGCCAGGATTTATTTTACACCACTGGATTTAATGAAGCTCCACTGGCACAATCCACAATAGCAACAGTTTCCCATGTTCTGAGAAGTTAAAGAGAATGTAACATTAGAGCAAGAACAGCTAGTGTGTCATCATGAATTTTGTAACAGCTGTTCCAGGTAAATACAGGGTATGCCTAATACTGCCAATTTCATATTTCCCTAGAATTATAGAATGTCCTGAGTTGGAAGGGACTCACAGGATCATCGAGTCCATCCCTGCTCTGGAGTCCTCAACCCCCTTCTTATACCCGTCAGAATCTCTGAGTACATGAGAGTTCACCCCCAAAATTCACACAGGAGCACAATAGTTTGCTTTGTAAACAAGACAAAGAAATATAGTTCGCTCTGGTCCACACCCCTGAGCTTATGCCTATAAGCTGAAATAAATGCACTTCCCTCACCCTCATATGGCTATAATAACATCTCCAATGATATCCAGTAGAGCTAAGATATTTGGAGCTATATTTTCCCCTCCTCTGAACAATTCCAAGTTTCAATCAACGAAGATTTTGTCGTTTTGTACCATCTGTAAAGCATTTTCAGCCTGGTTAAAAAAAAAAAAAAAAAAAAAAAAAAAAAAATCTGTGAGTAATAGACATAATTCAACTTATTTTAACACTACCTGTAATACTGCTACTTTACCTTTTCATATGCATCTACTGAATGACAACAGACCGAGAAGCAAAATGAAACATGTTTCTGTATGTAGTATTTCAGCAAGGTGAGTAGGATGAAATGTTTGTTTTCTAACCGTAAATATTTTTTTTTCCAGACAAAGACTCAAATTTTCTATTTTGACAAATTTCCCCTCAAAAATTTTATTTTCCCAGTGTCCTCAAACAACAGTTGCTGAGGCAATTCTGCACAAATTTAGATGCTTTAATACAAAATGTTTTAGGATGTAGGGACCATACTTGAGGAGAAAATAGAATACGTTTTGGGTTAATCCAATGCAGTAGCATTTAAGAAAACAAACAAACAAACAAACAAACAACAACAACAACAAAATAACATAAAGCAAAGGTAATATCACATGCTAAACTTTTTGTAATATCACATGCTAAAATTTTTCGGAGTCCTCATTACAAGGCAAATAATCTTTCCTCACCAGTACTATGGCACCAGTGGGAAGGGCACCATGTTTCTCCTGTAAACAAATTAGAGCAGAAGTGGTTTAGCTTCAGACACACAGACGGAAGCCATCTATTCCTGAGTCTCTCTTGAATGATTAATGCAGTTCTGAAGCCCTTCAGGCCTCAAAGAGGTAGCAGTACATAACATTTTACCTCATGCACTAGTATCTTTGGAGAACAGTTTTACTCAGCATGAGTAATAGTGGTAGAATACACCCCTACTGAATGCTATTTCTCTCCAGGTGCCCATCTAACCCCTCTCAAATGTATCCCATTTGGAGTCATATTCTAGCCTGCAAACAACACAGCCCTTTTCCTACCAGTCAGGATTCTGCTGTTGAAGAAGCCTTCTTCACCTTTATACTGAAGGAATTAACTTGAGTTGAATACATTTTAGTTTAGAAAAAAGAAAAATGTACATGCAGAGATATGTGCTTTATGTAGTCATAAAATCCAGTGCAGTAAATTCTTAATTTCACATGGAAAGCAGATAAGGAAGCAATACCCAGAAAGGGTTTAAACACTTTATTAATAGATTCCCCAACTTTGGTGTTGTACAATTCTGGCCAGATGAACAGGTGCAGAAGTTCCTGCAAACTGGAGTCAGTAAGAGCCATGTTGGTGCATCCAGCAGCATCTGGATATTAAAAAGCACAGAGAGACGAGGGAAGGATGTATTTAGTGCAATCATCCATTTCACATAGGGCCAGCTCAAAACCTAGATTAGATTGTTCTGCTTTTCTAGTTGAGTTTTGAATGCCTGTAAGGATGTGTATCCTACAACCTTGGGGGACCTCCTTCAGTTTCTGAGTCCACCAGGAGAAGAGATAGATGGGCAGGGTCCATCCAGTAAGAGAAATTGCAGAAAAACTTAAGCAACTCTGCCCCTCCAAAGGAAGAAATAGAAGTACTTTGGGAAATAGTCTCTGCACAGAGGTGGGAACTGACTCTGCTTCTGCACTCAGCTCCCATGCTCAGTCTTGCTGATCATTTACTGAACTAAATAGACAAAATACTCATCACAGGGAACAGGTATACTGAATGATTTCTTATATTTCACCTGTGTGTTCAGTCTGGATTTTCTCATCTAACTCTACCGCAAGCCTTATTTTGGGCTTTCTTTCACAAAATAATGCCAACACTTCTATTGATCTAAGTGTTCGTTGATGTGATTTTCTGTACCAAGATCCTGTGGAGACAACTAGAAAGCTTCACAGGCAATCATATACGAATGTCAACATCAATCAGCAAACACATTAGAAAACAAAACTTTTTCCAATATGTCAACATAATAAACAGTGATCAAATTCTACTCAGTGGAGGCCACAAAGACTTGCTTGTACTGCCTGATGATTTCTGCATAACAGCTGCTTAAACCTACAGGAATTGTGCTGCCCTGTTTCTAAAGAAAGGAAACAAAGAACTGTGGGTATACAACTAAATAATCAGGAAAACAAATTCCCCCTCTTCTCATGGACAAATGCACAGCCATATAATCTACAAAACAGATAAATCTAATTTCTAGTTTGTTTGAACTTTAACGGTATGGACCAAAATCCAACAGTAAGCAGGCTAAGGCAATGAGTGTTGTTTGTGATGGAACAATGTCCATGCTTTGCTACAACTGAAACTAGATCAAGATTTCTCCATTTCAGACATGGCTGTTCTTGAGAAAAAGAAAAAGCTGCTTGCTAGTGAAAAAGCATACTCCAAAAGCTGCGCACCCAATTCTCCTTGCAAGTACAGTAGTGCACAGCAAGAGTCAGTCCATCACAGCTTCTAGAGTTACAATGATCTGTAAATGAAGTGAGTGGCATTCCCTTAATCTTTCTCTCTTATTCTGTCCTTTAGAAATCCAGCATCACCTGAATCCTGGAAAGGGAGAAGGTTGAACTTCATAATGGAGTGATATCCTACTTTGGTCCCAGTTACAACCGTTTAAATACAAAGTTTATATATTATGAAGGCCTGTTTTCCCCAGAGATCATGGCTCTGATGAAATAACACGTTTATACTACCTGCAGTTTTGGTCCATTTTTTTTCAGATATTTTTACCCATAGCCAAAGTATCCTATTGGAATTTCACCCATGTAGCCACCAGTGTCCCTAACTAGCCTTCTTCCAACTTACTCTCTCTTCTTTTTTTTTTTAATTGTTTGCCAGCATATTACACAATACCACTGTCAGTTTCCTCCACTGAAATGAGCAATTGTTTCTCCATGATGCCATCAGCATTCCCTGGTATGCAGTAGTCTAGGGAGCTTAAGAATTGCACTGGTAGTATGCAAATATTTCTTGCATTAAGAAAGATGAGAGATCAGAAAGCTAAATTCCCTAGAACTATCTCTATAGATTCAGCTCAGCATTTTATGTTTCAGATGTAAATATTCTAAAATCCAATTTCATCTTCTACCAAGATTTCTATGCAATATTGATATGCATAATGGATTTTCCTAGTATTGCTTTCTGTTCTTACATTTTCTTCCACTGCACTTGTTCTTTATATGGTTATTGCTCAAAGAGGAGAGACTTTTTTCATATAGTGCCTAACAAAAAATGTTTTGATTCCCAAAGGTCTTTTGGTAATATGGTAACATAAACAATAAAGACAAAATTTCCCTTTGGAGTTTTTCAATACAATATTACCCACCCACCCTGAGAATTCACACCATAACTCACTTTTTCCTTATACTGGTATCTAGGAGACAGAATATAGTAGTGACAGAATTTAAAACAAAAAGATAGATGATGCAGACATTTGTCATGCAGTCATTCTAGATGCTTGTTACATGTCCTCATCCTGGCATCCTGCTTCCCAACATAACTAATTTGATTTGAAATGCTTCCATTCTGCTGGAATATATATCCATCTATGGCATGAATCTTGATTGGTTTTAGAGCAAGCTATGCTCTGTTCATTTTAAAACGTGGTTTTCTGTCCCACAAGACCTTATAAACCCGTGGGCCTATCTCCACTGTCTGCAGTCTATGGTAGAACTGCAGCCTACTGTCTCTTCCAGCCTGACTTTAGTAGCATTCCCATTTTATGTTGCTGCAGTATTTTTCCAGGGATCTCTCACAAATTCCTTCCCCACCACCACACACACACCTCTGTAGTACTTCCACATCTACACTTCTCAAGCATTCTACTTGTATTTCACAGTGTCTCCCAGTCACATCAGTATTCCCCAGTGTTCTCTCAGGAAACCTTCTCTGGAGACAACACAACCCTCACTGCCAGAGGCTGGGCACCTCTCAGCCATTCTTGTTGTCAACTGGCCAGAGAAAGGAGAAATGAGGAGAGAGCCTGTATAGGGACTGAAAGGGAGCTGAGCACACTATAGTCTGAAAAAGCCAGTGCTCCCACTTCCAAAAACTGTCTCTCTAAATAAATGTATATATTTTACAAATACTATGTATGTAAACAAGTTTGAGCTTAATCTTCATCAAAAGGCAGAAGGCCCTATCCAACAAAGCTGTATTGAAGGTTCCAAGGTTTCCAGACTGAACAAATTCCTCTTGGTTCTCTCTCCAAGAAATTATGTCAGTACTATTGGACATGTTGGTTACAAGCAAATGCTGGAGGACAAGGTTGGCTCATCCTTTGATCTGTCTCAGAATTCTGCACTGAAGTATCTCATCTGGTTCAGGTCTTGCAGGTGTCATGGTGGTAAGTCAGGCTAGTCTGACACACCTTAACTCACACACCCTCCCCCTAAACTCCTGAGCATTATGAAGAACTGAAAACAAAACCCAATCCTTCACCTTTTCTATTCAGGTGAGGATTCTAAAATTCAGGATTTTAGACCACTGAACATGGGAAACATTATAATTCAGTGAGCCCATTTGCTCTTGCTGTTTCTGCTTGTATCACTGTTGGCTGGACCATGTGCTCTCAGGACTAAAACCAGTTGCTGTGTGCTCAGTTTCTGTTCAGTGAAGACTCTCATTGATTTCTGTTTAAACGCATCTGTAACTAGCCAAAACACTGGTCAGTGAAGCATCAAACTATCTCCCTCAACAATCAAGAGCCACCTACTGCTTGCCTCCTCCCAGTTTCTCTCTGAGGAAGTTCACATAATTTGTAGCCCAGCATATACTGGTTTCTTTTGTTGCCACAAGTCACTGTAAATCTAACACTGAATCTCCTAATGCACCCCTGAAACATACTTATCTTGAGAATATTCATGATGTCAGCTATTGTCAGTGCATGCTGTCTTGTTTTTAACTTTTTTTGAAATAGAAAAAACACAGTTAGTTCAGATCTCTAAAACTTATTATAGGAATATCCTGATAATTATCAGATGTGTTTATAGCAATGCTATTGGCTGGGCTAGATATAATTGCAATTGTGCATTTCCACCTCTGCTTTTAGCAATGCTTTTGGATTTTCTTCTTCAAGAAAGAGATTTCATTGCTTCATGTTGGATATGTAGGATTACACAACCTGTCGAGAAGAATACTACTCCCAAAAGTCCATTGTCCAAGTGCTGAGGGACCCAAAAATTGTGAGAAGGGAGCACCTACACACTTTTAAATGTTCTGAGAAAACACAGTACGTTTTTCTGTTACTGGCAATCACTTATTCATAGTATTTAGAGCATAAAAAGGATCTAAAGTGTAGCAAATAGCTGTTTTAGAGGCACTACTAAAATCAGTTATGTTCATGGTATAAAACAGACCAGAGGAAGGACACTGATCAGCCTATAGGCAAAATTAACATGTTAGGATGCCTACCTGAAACCCCAGTACCTGTGTGTATGGCCTGACCTTCCAGAGAGCTCTGCATCTGATGGTGCCACTTAAGTTGATGGGACTTGTGATTTTCAGGATCAAGATGTAAGAGTGACACCATCAGGGTGCTTTAGGTTAGAATACTGACAATTATTTGGAGTCCTCCACGTTGCCATTTCCCAACCCTTGCTTTTACTTCAGAGGAAAGCTTAGATAAAACAAGGATCATAGGGAAGTCTAACAAAATCCCAGACAAAGGAAGGCCATTGCAATTAAACACAATCCCACTTCGTAACTCATTATGTTTTCCCCAAGTAGATTATTGCTAATTTGAGATACAAGGAAACACAGCTGATGCTTACAAAAAAAAAAACCTTTGCTCTTAAAGACACAGTGCCACAAACCACACAAAGACTAAGCCATGCTTTAGAAATAGCAATATAAATGGATAATTGGAGTAGCTGAATTTGACCCATGACTATAGCTTTCTTGAATGGTGCACAAGCCAACTAGCTATTGTAGGTTAAGTGAATGGGTTGAAAGAAAGAATAGTAGAGAAGAAATATTTATTTTATTTGTTAAACATAAAAGTGGTATGACTGTTACTAGTATATTTTCTTAAGGTTAACCATGAACAATTACGAAGACATATAACTCATGTCACCAGCATTTACAAATATACAACCCAGATGGCAAGAACAAAAGGAGTTTGAGCCAAGACGATATCTCAAACAGTGTTTCAAACTTTACTAAACGCTAGTTTTAAAATTGTTAACTTTCTGGCATGAATGTCACAGCTTCAAAATAAGAACTGCACACAGACACTTCCAGCTGTGGAATCAGCAAAAGCAAAACCATCATACCACTTAATTGGAGTTTGTAGAAGATCATTTTTGAAGAGGCAGCTTGTGCCCCCTCACTACAGACCAAATGTTCCACTCATTTCTCATCCAAGTTTGAGATACAGATGAATTCATCTTCCTTACTCCCTGTTGTGTAGAACAGGTTGTTCACTAAGTGTAAAAGCCTTCTGGAGTCTTTATTAAGGAAAAACAAGGGACAGAATCTCACAATTAATAACGGTCAAAACCTGGAGTGACAATGACTGTGGCATGTCCTCTAAGTTATTGCTTTTTCTTGCCCCTACACAGCTCTGAAAATTGTGCTGTTTTTGTTTGCATGCTTTCCATCTCTTGTGAAAAGAGAAAGAAGGAATTTTCTACGTGCATTTGTTCCACCACGAAAGAGATCTGAGAAAAGTTGATATTCATATATTTGCTGTGTATTAGCATCCAAAAGTTTCACTCAGGATCAGTATCTACTGGGCTAGCTTCTCTGTCAGCACAGAGGACTTCACCTTCAATACCATGCTCTTTACATCTTCAGGCCTTGATCCTGAAAAAGCTAGCGTAAATGTCTATAAAGCATACTCTTGTAGTTAAAACATATGCATTAGGATTCTTAAGCACTCATCCTAGGACTTCAGAAACCTAAAGAGTGATGCAGAGATGTGAACGACGTAACAGACAGAATTTTTACCTACCTATATAATAAACTGGAAAGTTTTGCCCAGTGATCATAGCAGTATGAAATATGTGCCTACTACCTCCATCCATCTTTCAGGACACATTGACGAGTTTTTCCAGAAGAGAAGGATCTTGAGTAGAATCTTATGAAGAGTGACCCCAAGATCTGGACTAAACTTACAAAGGATAAGGCACAAAATTCAGTTTCCCTTCACTAAGCTTTTGCTGCATCCTTTCCCCTAAGAAGTCCAGCATGCATTTTCTCTTCCCATTTAAAGCAGAGATGAAGCACAGGAAAGCAGAGTGGTTCAGTTTTCACTCTTTGTATAGGTATAAGGATGCTGTCAGCATTCAGAAGACCATCCTCAGTAGCAGTAATTGCTGGGACAAGGCAAGCCATTTTTTTTAGAAGCTTCTAGGTTTCTAACATGATCCTCTTGCTCCTTTCCACTGACACAACAGTGCCTAGAAGAAGGAATGACTCATACTGACTCCCCTGGGTCTGAGCAAGGAAAAAGAAGTGCAGAACAAGCCCATGACTCTCTTCCTCAGATAAAACAGTACAACTTCCAGGGAACCATCAGTACTTCTTCAGTGGGGGACAGCAGTATTTCCCACTAATTAAGAAAACTCTCTCTTTATTTATTCCATAACACAGCACCATCATTTTCCCTAAGGCAGAGAGAAAAGGAAAAAGCCACCAACACAGCTTCACATCCATTACTGAAATACCTTGAACAGCATGAGGTTAGAGGATAAATGTTAGTTTATTTTCACCAATGTCATAAGAAAGGGACATTTCTGAATGTCCCTGAGAAGTCCACCAGGAAAAAAGCTCCCACTGAAGCAAGCATATGGGAACTACTAAGCCGCAGAGCCTGGGAATGTCGAAGAAATACTGGTTTTCTATGGGGGCATTGAAATGACTGGGGAAGTGGGTGCCTGCGTTCATGTGTTGTATATGCTTTGGTAGACAGGGAATGACTGTACATAAATCCATTTGCTGGAAGCTCATCTTACATAATCAGTAACTCAGCAAGGTTTTTTTGTCACATACAGGAGCATCTCTCTGTCAAATCACATGCAACACCCATACACCTTTCAGCCCTGCTTGGAATAGTTTTGATCAGCATAAGACTAACTTTACTGGCTATGATGATGCATATGGACTTCACTTACTCAAACACATTTTTTAAGGATATCCCAATCCTTCATTACAAGATTAGTGCAAGCAATTATCCCAACGTCTTCATTCATCTACAGTAATGCCACCTCATACACTGAAGTCACTAGTATAATTTGGTGATTGCCAGTAGCTTCACACTCCAAAGGGCAGGAGTACAACTAGACCTAAGATGGTTAGAAAGCCAAATTGCTCATTCATAGGCACTAAAACAAACCATTCCATCAGATAGTGCTCAAACATACAAACCCTCAATTATATACATAGGCTAGCCCACATGTCTACACTTAGACATATATTCCCTCTAATACACAGTGGCACACATACGTCTTCTGCTCTTGTGGGTGCTTGTTACTATTACATTTCAAGGCATTAGTGGTCTTCCTTCTCACCCCCCTATATTTGATAAAAATACTCATTTGACTAATTACTTTTTAAGAAGTGCTCTCTTCCACCTCAATCTTCTGTATTTTTGATAAAGCACACAGCTCATCTTTCCCATTTTTTTTTGTTGGTGGACTCATTTCCATGGGGTTCTCCGGAAGGCCAGGGAACACCACCATCTTACGTCTCCCTTCTACTATCCCCATTTGAGTCCACAGTTCTTTCTTTCACATTTTCTTTTCATCCTTTCGTATTGGATTTGTGCTTGACGAGAAGCCAATGTTTACCACTACAGCATTCTTCTGAATCATGCAAAATGTGAGATCTAATATTAACACAGTTTATGACAAGGGAATAAGAGAATAGAGAAAACTATACTATGTTACCCTCTCCATCTCACCACCCACTCCATCTCAGGTCCTTCTGTGGCTCCAGTTAAAGTAGTAACTGAGCACTTTGGTATCTATCAGCTAGTGGATCTATCCTTACGAGACTCCATGTAGCAATGCATTCATATATCTGTTAAAGTTAGTGCCATGAACCATTAAATATGAGCCAAAAAAGGACTCTGATGTTTACAGCAAGACCAAAAAAAAAAAAAAATGCTTAAAACCTAAAAGATTATTCTAAAATACCATTCCATCATTGCATCACAGGCTCTTCAAATTCTACAGTTGTTTCAAATATTGTGCTCTATGGCTTTCCAGGAGCTTAACAAGTCATTTGGGCCTGCTCAGGGATACTGCAGTCTTTATAAGACAGAAAATTTGCATCAAACTCATATCTAATCTCTAACAGGTATTAGAAACTACGAGTAAGATTTGCTATGGTTATGTCAAGGACTGGAATCACTAAAACATATCAGCTAGTCATCTGAACTCCCATTATAATCACTGGAGTCAAACAGGCATTTCCACAACATGATCCATTATTGTAAGGTCAACATTTAAGGTTGTCAATGAATCACACACAACAATTCCTTTTCCTCTCAACTGACTATAAAGGGAACTTAGAGTGAGCCAAGTGCAGTGCTCACAAATGTCTAGAAAGGAGATCTTCCCCTTCTTTCCACTGCTGGTGTCTCTCCACTCAGATGTGCTAATGTGAAAGGTTGTCTTACCCATGCTGTAAAACCACCATAGTGCAAGAGGATCAAAGGTACAGTTTGCACAGATGCAAGAGAATTCTGTGTGAAGACAAAATAGATGGCGTTCAGTGCATTTAATTCCCATACCTGAATATACCTGGATGAGAAGCTGATAAAGCTGATGTAGCTTTGTATTTGGTCCTGCTTTGCACATGAGACTATTAGAGAACACCAATGGTCCCTTCCAATCAAGATATCTCTGCAGTCCTATGAAACTGATACAAGGTCAGAGACTTGCAAGATTGGAATGTGAAAACAGTGTTACAGAAGTGATGACAAGGTGATGAGATTGTACCACCATTCATTGTGTGCCATAGCTTGCTAGCTAGCTACAAAACAATAGAAAATATCAATATTAAGTAATATTAATAGATCTAATAGTTTATCACTAATTTGGACTCTGGCCCTATTATCATTCATAATACTGAACAGATGGCATTCACAAGGAACAGAAAACTGGAAACCCCAAAAGCGAAGTAAGAGAGTGGAGTGAAACCAATGGGCATACCGAGGCTAAACTAGGAGTATGAAATATAAGCAAGATTAACATTTTTTCTGTTTTTTGTTCTCCCAACAACAGAATCAACATGACTTTTCTATCCTAGCCAACTCAGATTCTCAATTATTGTTTGTTACCTACATGCTATATACAAGTAACTTGCTACCCATATTGCATCTCTGTTTCTGTAGCTGCTTTTTTTTTTTTTCTTGGCAGCCTTTAAGGTAGAATCCAGTGAAAGTCACCAAATGCCTCACAGATTATTTTAACAAGCATACAGCTGGATTCTGATATATTTAAGACTTAAGAATACAAATATGCAGTGGGAAGAAGAGAACTGGATAGAAGCAATTCTGAAGAACGATACTGAAAGCCAAAAGAGAAATACATAGAGCAACCAGTTTGATATTACCAAAATATCCTAGGCCAGATTGTATAGGAGCATATTACAGTCTAATCTGTTCTGAAAATAGAAAACAACAGAAAGATACTTAAGCTATACCCACCACTGTCTACATCTTGCACCATTAGACAGTCACAAAGACTATCAAGTGATGAAAAATGAAAACAGTCACCAGCTCCAGGCATATGGGATTCTTATAAGACAGAGTTAAGATGAGGGACTACAACTAAAACTGATGGATTTAAGTAAAAAAGGAGAGAGAGTCAGGTGTCAGAAATATCCTAATGGTAAGATCTGAAAGTAACCTCTCCAAGAGGAAAGGGTAGAAGCTGCACCACATCAGCTATTTAAAAAGTCTGAGGCATACCCTGGAAGGAATTATCTCACATTGGTTGGGAGATGGACTCACTGGAGTAACCAGGTCTTTCCAATCCCAAGTTAATAAAATGCTATAATTTGGCATGTTTCCCTTAAGTACATCTATGTGAGATGATAAAAAGCATCAGGTGGGAAGCCATAAGCCAGAACACTCAATTCTCAGCCCTAACTGGGCTAAGCAGAAATCCCTTGGCGGGTAACCTATTGCAGTAAATCAAATGGGAAGACCCACAGAAAAGGAGGAAATCCAGATCCTCTGAAGCTGTTCAGGTACTTTTCCCTGCACTGTTACAATTAGGGGAATTTGCAGGATTGCCTGGACCAACCTACAAAGTTTTACAAGCTTCAAAAGCAAGAGAGAAGGAAGAAAAGCAAGAAAAAGAAAAGTGAAGGAGGAAAAACATAAGCTGACTGGCATCTTTCATGAGCTTATTGACTGAGACTGAAGTGAGGAGGAATGACACCATACTCTTTCAACCCTGCCCTCCAAGGGTACCTGCAGATCACTCAAGCCTTTCAGCCAAGGCCTCCACAGTGGCAAACTAAGATTCAGCTTCCCCCTCGTATGGGGTCAGACTTCACAGCATTTCCCATTTGCTAAAGACCTACAGCAAACTGTAACTGGAGAGTTCAAGTCTGAAATAAAAAGCTGTAACCAGTTCTTCACAATCCCTGTGGTTCAACTGGAAGCAGGTACTGGTGGTTACCCAATATAAAAAGCAGACTACAAACTAGTCTTTTATTAAAACAAATAAGAGATTTAAAGAGATGTCTAATACAGGGAGGTAGGTCATGCTGTTAATTATAGGATGATGACTACTGTCGATATTTTCACTATATTCCTGAACTTTATTTTTCATCAGTGATGACAGACTGAGTGGTACAAGAGTCTTTTCAGGCTTCTGTCTATAATGCTGTACCGAACAATTCTGAGGAAATTCAAGAGTTAAATACCAAAACAGTCATCCTCACCAGAAGCTTTTTCCAGATTGGACCCTCTCTCACTACACTGAGAAGAAACTCACTGGGTTATTTTCACTATTAATCACAAAATGGCTGAAGTGGGCAGGGACCTCTGGAGGTCATCTGATCCAACTACCCTGCTCAAGCAAGGCCATCTACAGTTGGTTGTCCTGAACCATGCCCAGGCAATTTTCGAGTATCTCAAAGAGTGGGCACTCCACAACCTCCTTGGGCAATCTGTACCAGTTCTCAGTCACCCTCACAGTAAAATCAAAGTGTTTTCTGATGTACACGGGGAACTTTCTGTGTTTCAATTTGTGCCCATTGCTTCTGGTCTTGGCACTGGGCACCACTGAAAAAGTCTGGTTCCGCCTCCTTTACTGGCTTCCATCAGATAGTTATACACATTGATAAGATCCCCATGAGACCTCTCTTCTCAAGAGTCACAGCTCTCTCAGTTTTTCCTCACAGAAGATATGTTCCAGTCCCTTCATCATCTTCATGGCCCTCCTTTGGACTCTCCAGCATGTCCGTGTCCTTCTTATACTAGACACCCAGAACTGGAGACAATACTCCATGTGTGGCCTCACCACTGCTGAGCAGAGGGGAAGGAACACCTCCCTTGACCTGCTGGCAATGCTCAGGATACTTTTAGCCTTCTTCACTACAGGAGTACACTGTTGACTCATGTTTAGCCTGGTGTCTGCCAGCTCCTTTTCTGCCAAACTGCTTTCCAGCCAGTCAGTCCCCAGCATGTACTGGTGCATGGGGTTGTTCCTCCCCAGGTACAGGACTTCACATGTCTCCTTACTGAACTTTACAAGGTTCCTGTCAGCCCATTTCTCCAGCCTGTAAAGGTCCCTCTGGATGGCAGCAATACCCCCTGGTATATCAGCCACTCTTCCCAGTTTTGTGTCATCTGCAGGCTTGCTGTGGTATACTCTGCACCATCATCCAGATCATTACTGGAGATGTTGAACAGGATTGGACCCAATTACTGCTCATTACTGGCCTCCAACTCGACTTCATGTCGCTGATAAACACCCTCTGGGCCCAGCCATTCAGCCAGCTTTCAGTCCATCTTACTGTCTATTTATCTAGCCCATAGTCTACCAGCTTTGCTGTGAGGATTTTATGGGAGACAGTATCAAAAGCCTTACTGAAGTGTAGGTAGACAATAGCCACTGCTCTTCCCTCATCTACGAACCCAGTCATTACCTCACAGAAGGTTGTCAGGGTCAGTCAAGCATGATATCCCCTTGGTGAATCCATGCAGACTAGTCTTGATTATCTTCCTGTCTTTCCTGTCCCTGGAAATAGTTTCCAGGATTAGTTGTTCCATCACTTACCCACAGATCAAGGTGAGTGTGACTAGCCTGTAGATCCCTGGGTCCTCTTTCTTGACCACTAATGTGAGTGGGAAGAGTGTAATGCTACTCTTTTCAAGAAAAGAAAGCTGACAATGATCTGGCATCTACACTGTGTTCCAAAGGCGGGATTGCTAGATCCAGCCATACGGAGAGCTGGCATAGCCAGCAACAACATTACGTTTCTAATCTGAGGATTTCAATGCCATATAAATGATGTACAGACTTCAGGTCAAACTTCCCCAAAAATGAATACTTTTCCCTCTACAGGAACAAAAATCTATGACATAAAGGCATATAGCAGACTTCAGGAAAAAAGGAACTTTACATGCTGATTAGGTCAGAGTTGACAGGTTAACATACAAACTGAGAAGTATATAGGAAGGTAAATAATTAAGAAAAAGTTTATTTCATTTAAGAGCTATGCCTTTTTTCAAAAGCGGCTGATCTGGAGTTTGAAATAAAAATCAAACTTCCCCCTGACTGCCTGCCTCCTTCCCCCATTACTTGTTAGTTTTCCTCAAAGTATTTGGACAGAACTGAACTCAAATAGTTGAATCATCTACCAAATAAACATGTTTCATCCTTAAGATGAACTACTGCATCTTGTAATAATATTGAAGTCAAAGTCTATTCAGTGTAAGTATTATTAAGAATTTATTAACATTCCTTCGGCTGAACTATTTACGGTCAGCTAAAAAAGTTTTCTTCAGTAAGAAGAGATTCTGGAAGAAACAAGTATTCTAAGTAGGCATCCTTTTCTTTCAAGCCTATCAGTTTAGGAGGCAAACACAGTGCCAATAAAGAAAAGTATGTGACAGGGTTTTGTTGTTATTTTGTTTGTTTGAGGTTTTTTGTTTGGTTGTGGGGCTTTCATAGTTGTTGTTGTTTGGGTTTTGGTTTGTGTTGTTTTTTGTTTTGGTTTGTTGTTGTTTTTTTTTTTTAACTTATAACTCCAGACCTAACATATGCTTCAGGTGCCTGTATTAACAAATTCTGCCAGTAACTTATCAGCTGAAACAGATGCATTTCTTTAAATCCACTTGGAAATGTGCACATGATCATTTGCTGCTAGGAAAATATTATTTGCAAGGTGCAGCTACAAACAATTGCATAGTTATTTCTGCAGCATTATTGATTACCGAAAATGACAGCTTCATCCATCAAAGTAAGCAGAGTAAAGTGCTGCCCTATTTTCTGTTTGCACCAGAAGAATACCACTCAGCATTATCTAACTAGAATCATTATCTGACTGGCAGTAAGCAAGCTAGATAAATCATTTTTATTCCAAAGCTCATTAAAATGTGCTTGGAAGCATCTAATGCAATGCCCTTTCACATCAGTGGAAAAACTTAGTACTTCATTGAAGAACCTTCATCAACATCAAGTTTTATTTTCCACATACCTCACTGCAAATCCAGTCTGCATAGCATAATTATGAGTGCTACCTTTACTGGTAAACCCCTAAGCCGTAAAGTTTCAGTCACTCCTTCAGGAGAGAAATTACTCTCAACAACAGTAGTCAGGACTTGAATAAAAATTCAGTTACCTCTGAGGGGCTAATACTATTCCTGGGCTTCAGCAGGTTCCCACTTACTTATACACAGAAAGGTTATGCTGCCATCAACAGAAAAGAAAGCAGCAGCCTCCCCACTTAAACAGATGCCTACAGCTGCCACTGCACAAAAAGGTTGCAGCAAAGGCAAAAGTAAAACAAAAATTGTTTTTATGATGCATTCACATTAACTGCAAAAACAACCTTTCCCAAGAAAACCCCAATTAAGTACTAGAGACAAACCAGATAATAAATGAAGCATTTATATGAATATTTCAGTTACCAGTTCATTTCTATTGGCTGAAAATAGTGGTTTGGTTTTGTTGTGGTTTTGTTTGGTTTGGTTTGGTTGGGTTTTTTGTTTGGTTTTTGTTTGATTGATTGTTTTGTTCTGTTTGTTTGTTTGTTTTTATTTGATTTTGGTTTTGTTTTTTATTTTTCTGGTTCTGAGACCTTTCATTCCCACTGAACATTTTAAAGAGGTACACAAAAAGCTTTAGGACATTTTCGTCATTTTAAGCCTTTTCACCCCCTTCTCACTCCCCAGCTCTTAAGCTTCTCCCAGAAGCTTGCAAATAGAGTGTCCTTCTGCACATCTTCTACCAATGTATGCACACACCAGTTCCCTTCTTCCAACAGAATTGCACACAAGTGTGAGTTGTTGCATGTTAGTTCAGCACAGAAAGCCCAGAGGGAAGTGGTGACTTGGACTACCTGGACTCAGCATGTCAGAAGGGGTTGATTTTACTGGCTGGTGTCTACACACTACCTCTGCTACATCAATGAATTTATCATAGGGATTTTGTGTGTTTGCTTTTGAGCAAAAGATAATGAAAGCATTTGCTTGGGGAAGAAAAACCACTATGTGCAATCTCTGTAAATGGTCCATTTTCAGCCAATTCAACTTAATTTATAATTCATCTTAATTTATGATACAAGGAGCCTGTAATAAGCAAGCGGATATCAGTGAAAAAAGTAAAATGACCACAATTAATCACTTAATACATCTTTACATGAAGTGGCAGAAGCATTCCTTTGACAGCCACTACAGTTCTGTTAAAGCAATGAAAGCTGCTCAAGCTAAACCTATGCAGAGAATGAAGTACAGTGCAGCAGTACCTAAAGCAAGCTCCAGTCCCACACCAGCCCATGCACACTCCACCCCACACCTCGCAGCAGAAGTTACAGCTGGGACCTCATGTGAGCAGTACAATATTAGCTCATAGTCTGCCTGGGTAACTCCTGCCTCCCAGCTGCCATGGTGCTGTCCCCTTCCCACCCTGGGGCAGCACAACCTCCCTGTGCACAGGAAGAATTGCACTAGTTTTTGTTGCTCTGCCATGCACACAGTGCCTCAGCAGGGCAAGATCTCAGTCACCTTTAACCCATGTGAGACTGTACTACCATTTGAAGAATGGTCCTTACTGTTTGCCCAGCCCACATCTTTTGGTATCCCATTCTTCTTTTGCTCCCCCATTTTGCACCAGCACCACTAGTATTCTTACTGCACAATGATCAGATCAGCAGACTGATCAAGCTGAAAGCTCCCTTTCAGCCAAGCTCAGGTAGCTGATCTGAGTCATGGCACAGCTTCAAGAACACCCAAGTAGATATGGGTTTGTTGGGAACATTAGCTGAGTGCAGGCAGAAGAAATGCTGCTTTTGGCAGCAGATTGTAATTCAGTCAGGACAAGCTGACTGTGAAGCCACATTCTCAGTCAAACACTTCTAACTCAGCTCAAACAGCTGTAGCCACAGAGAAATATACACTCAGGTAACAGCTTGCAGACCTCCCTGGATCAAGGACCACATTTTCATGTTTCTTTGCACTGCCCCAAGAACCAAAATGAAGCCCACCTCAAGTTACGTTCTTGAACCATCTCAGCTTTTAAACATTAAATTATTATAAACACCATCCTAAATCCATGCTGATCATGCCATGTCAGAATCCAACTTCCTCCTGTGCAGAAAACGTGTTTCATATGTGTGTTTTACTCCTAAGCATACACCGTCCTCAATAACCAATAACTCGGTTCTTTTCCCTCTGAACCCTATTAGGGTTTTCTGCCATCTGCTACCTTTGTGACAGATGCTTGTGTAACTGACAGATCAAGCTAAATATAAGATATCAACACCCCCATATGCTCCAACTATTCCAAGTTTAGTACTCTTATTGTATGCAAGGCCTAAATATAGTAAGATAAAATGAAAATTTCTTTCATGTTGAAGTATTCTTCAGATTGATGACATCTCAGCACAAGGCCCCTAATGCTTAACAGGGGAGAGATGTTATGTCATCTTCCAAGGGTGTTATTAGGAGATTAAAAGCATCATTTCCAACTCTGTAGCAATTCCCTCCCCCCAAATGAGGGTACAAGACCAGCATGCTATGGAAGCTCACTGCCAGAGAGCAGCACATTGTAGAAAACACCAGCTCAGCTTAGGAGAGGACTCTCATATTTTCTAGGCCTGTAGGCCAGGAGCAGATGTTCCCCATCTAGCTCAACAGAGAAAAGCTGGCCTCTTTTCCAAGGCTCCAGGGACCAACATGGGTAGAAAAACTGTTCTGTTCTCCTTCTCCAAAGCTACAGGGATCCTATGTCCTAACTGACAGTGAAATCAAAGAAAATGAAACCTTTGCAGACTGAAGAACACCCAGAAGCCACAAAAACTGTTGTTTCTGTAGAGCTTTTCACCTTGAAATAACTCAAAGTGCTTTACTTAGTGCAAGTAGTTGCCATTTTACCCACCACAGAAACCCAGCTACCCATCTGGTGAGAGATGGCAGCCTCTTAAATAGGCTATCAGGTGAAAAAAATACTTTTAGCATGAAAGTGGAACATACCAGTGACAAATAACATCATGGTGGGATGGGGAAGCACATATAATTATGGAAAATATGAATACCCACATTGAACTTCAGGCCAGTTTCTCTGACTTGAGAAGTCTGTTAACCACAAGGAGCTAAAACTGTCCTTTTTTATCTCATATGAAAAACAATGGCAATGCAAAGACTATACTGTCTTCTGGTACCATTGCAATGCACAGATGCAGGGCTGCACCCGATGAGACAAAGCTACCAATCCTATGACCTCTTCTGTCCAGGTTTCACTCAGCAAACAGGTTTCTGTTCAGGCACTGTCTATTTTAAAATACGACTTCTTTTGTGAATTAAAGTGCAAGCCAAAAATCTCATGCTGTTTTTGCCATCCCACTTACTAAAAAAAAAAAAAAAAAAAAGACTAGCCTCTTCTGACTCCCTGCTTAAGCTTCATTGAAGACAATGACTAAGCTTTGAATGACTTCAGTGAGCTTTAGAGTACACCCCAAAAGGTGAATACCTATCTCCAACAACAGAGTTGGCTAAAAAGCTAGATGTTATACACCATCAACCCAAAAACCCTCTCTTGCCTGCCTTGTCCTTTTGTCCTTAAAACATAAACCACAATCACACTGAATGAAACAGAGAGTACATTGTGCCTCTAAACTAAATTACGTCTCTTATTTTATTACAGCTTTCCCCTTTCTGCATTTTGACATAAGTTAACAAGCATGAAGACATCTATACCACTTTTCTGTGAGTACTCTTATGCTCAAAACAGATTGTTGCTATGGAGCACCAAGAGCAAGGATTGCAAAAGCATGGAGAAGAAGCTGTGAGCCAAGAGCAACCGGAACACAGGCACTGCCCTCACCAGTTAAGGCACGGTGCTGTAGCACCTGAGCAGGGCCACCATACTGACAGCGACCAGTTCCATTGAAAGTTCCATGGGAAACAAGCTACCTAATACATAGTTTTGAGAACCATCTAGGGGAGAGACCCAGAGACAAAACCACCTGCAGCATACATCTAAAATCCATCCAAGAAAGACAGTCAATAAGGCAGGACAGCAAAATGCAAAACTAGGTACAAGCGTACGTACAACATGAGTCAGACGGAGCCTAGTTGCCATTAGCCAGAGCTTACATGGAGATCATGGGGCAACAGGTATCAGGTGTGCTGTGGAAGCCTCAGGTGAGGCTGATCAGGGTAATTAAGTCCTCTTAGTGACCTCAGTATCATGACATCAAGCATGGAGGTAGCTGGAAATTGTAAACAAAGACACAGAGAAAGGGGGAGCAAAATTCCTGTCTCATGTTCAACACATCAAAACCTTCAGATGGTTCATAGCTGTAGGATATAAACCCTATACTTCAGAGAGTCAACACAGAGGGAGACAGAAAATTCCAGAGAGCTTAAGACAGAGCTGCCAATTGCATGGGGGAAAAAGCTGGTCTGGACATAAAGCCAGATAAAACAGTTACTTGATAACAGTGATCTCACAGGCAGCTGCTTGCTTGCTTTCTCTCCAGGTCGTTCAAACTACTTAACAGTTCCCAGACTGAAACATCCCTGCTGTTGCATATATGACCTATCTCCAGCATGGGAACCTCACTCAGACATCTTGAAAGCTACCTGGATTTCAAAAAATCAGCAGCTGGCCACTGTGCATGATGGAACATAACCCTAGTATTAGCAACACCAAACATTATCAAAGAATTTGGGCCCCAAAAATTACTAGGAAAAGGACATAAAAATGGCTTATCAAAAGACAACTGTTTTGAGAGATGGCCAGAGTTTCAACAAGTAAGATGTGAAAAGTATCATGCTTATGGTCAGTTTAAGAAGGGAGGAAGAGGCCAACTGAAGTTCAGTGCTCTAGAGTATCTAAGTGATGTGCTGAGATAAATCATCACTGGAGAAACTCTTACTACAGGGTACCACAGTCAGAACAAAAGAGAATCACAGAATAACTTGGGGTGGAAGGGATGTCTGGAGAACTACTGTTTAATCCAAAGTAGGGCTAGATTCAAAGCTAGTTTAGGTTGCTCAGGGCCCTGAGAACTTCTCTTATTTTGCAGTCTCCCAATGACATGACTTCCCAGTCAGGAAAAAGGATACGACTAGATATTCCAAATTGCCACCCTCTTTTGTGTGCTTCAGCATCAGGCACCCAGCTTGAGACATAGAGAGTGGAATTTTCATGCCTGTTCAACCCCACTCTCCTCTGAAGGTGCCAGGGGCAGCAAAGGGACAATATCAGGGTGAGAAGAGAAGATAATTAAAAAGTCTTTCTGCTAACACTATCAGAATAAACACAGTGGCAAAAATCATTGACCTCACTTTGGACATTTTAACATAAATATTTATTTTTAGCCAATTAAAACCCACAGAATATTAAAAAAAAAAAAAAAAAAATATGGGTTTTTTTTGTTGTTGTTGGTTTTGGTTGGTTGGTTGTTGTTTTTTCGTCGTTGTTGTTGTTGTTGTTGTTTCAGTTTGTTTGTTTGTTTGTTTCCAGGCAAGCTATCCTGCAGCAGTATCTGCTCTCTTCTAACTGATTTCACTTAATTGTTCAAACTGAATAATAAATATTTACTAGCATAAGGAAGTGTTGAAGATCACCACTGTCAAACTTCATACTGCTGTAACTCCATGGAAGGATTTCATCTCAGTGCAATTTCCCTATGAAAGCTCAAACTTTTCAGCAGGCAAAACAAGCTGTGAACATACTGTCAAGAAAACTTTTCAAAAGACATTCTTCAGAGCAGTTACAGAATGCTGACGCAAATACTTGCGACAGCCTCACAGAATGTCATGCACAGCCAATATTTTTTTCCACTGGAAAATGCAGTTATTTGATCTGTTTCAGTAGCTTTACTGATGCATGTATAAAACACAAATTCAGTAAAGGAGTGCTCAGCTGTTCCTGGCATGAATAATTTTTAACAAAACCGGGCCCTTTCCTTCTCCATGAATTTTGTTTTAAAGATTGTTTTTTCCTGCTTTGGAAAGAAAAACAGTCAGTCCAGGAAAATGTAGTTCTCAGTCAGATCAATATTTGAATAACTTCTGCAGCATTTGGTCAATAAGCACTTCTTATATATAGGTATGAACCCAGGATTCACACTGGCACAACCATTGCCTGAGCTTCTCCAGGAGTGAGACAGGCTTCTGAATGGATGAGGAAAAACTTCATAGTGAGTTGTTTTTATAAAGACTTTGCTTGTAATGCAACAATAATTGATACATTGTGGAATTTTAAATATCCAATTAGGACTTGGGACCAAACAGCAATTGTAGCAGGGGTCTACGGGGACCATGCACATAAATGAGATAAATCAGTTTGTGTTCCCATGGTAATGTTCTAAACAAGTCATTACAGTATGTCTATCGAATACTTCCAAGGACATTTATAAATGATCACAGGGAGAAATCTTTTGACTCAATGGATACAGCATCATCTACTTTCCATGTTCTTGTAATAATGGTATCTGGGTATCCTCACACTGTAAAATCAGAGACATGACTGCTGTCTGTAACCTCTTTCCCAGAATGACCATAAGAAAGCAGAAACGAGCTGCTTTTCCCCAAAGGAGCCCGAGTGGAAAAACACAAACATAAGGCTGATCAGCTCCCTGCATTGAAGAGCACAATTCAGAGACACAGGCAGGGACAAAACGGGATGGCAAAGAAGGAAAGCACAGCCACTGGGACCATGACAGAACTATGCTGAGCTGTTCTAGTTAAGCAGTTTCCTGAATCAGGACCACTTGGCTCAGCCTTTTTCACACAAGGGTAAAACGGTGATTCCACAGGCAGCCAGAAGCATTTAAGCCCTCTCTAGTTTGAGGACAAGGTGAGGGTGGGATGAAAGGCTTTTGGCCATTCTGTGGTCCCAGCCATAGATGGGCTACACTGGCATTGCAGTCCTCTTTGTTGGGAATGCAAGGATATTTCACCTCCTTAGTTTGTGCCATCTCTGGATACCCTGGTGCATTCAAACTGGGTTTTCAAGAAGCGCGCTCTCTTCCCAAAGACAAATGTCTCTCTACAATTTTAGTTCTGCCTGCTCGTTCTTCTTTCTCAGCTCAACATTTGTCAGAACTCCTACCAGAGCAGAGGTGACCACTGTTCCCTATACACACAAACACAACAGGAGTAAAATACCTGGTCCCTGACCACAATTATTTCACTTGGCTCAGGAATACAAACTGCACATGCTGGAATAAAACACTGAAGTTAGAAGAAAGTGGCAGCTTTTCCTGAGCGTATTAATATGGCAGAAAGCATTGACATACCTCTTTTATGTCATAAAACACTTCCTTCATTGCTGCTACAATCTCTGGGCTGAAGTAGTTTGCACAAACTAAGCCACAGCCCCTCTGCACCAGAAGAGGTTGGATGATGCTGTTAGGAAATATATACTGTCCTAGCCTATGTTCAGGCCTTAGCCTATTGAACTATTTGGTATACTGCTTCCTATAGAACTTGCTTAGCCACTGCTTACATAGAACCTGCTTAGCATAACCCACTTAGCATAAGTAAGCTTCAGGCTGCAAGCTGTGAACTTTTGAACTTTCTGCCTAGTTAAGTAAGAAAGGTCCCCAGAGTTTGTTCAAGCCAGAAAATAAGGGAGCTTTGATCGTCAGCAGAAGCTGCATCCCTAGCAATAAGTTAAGAAACGGAACAGCATGTCTGAAGACAAGAAACAGCAGAATGTGAGAACTTACTAATGTTTTGGCTATTGCCAAGGATGCTTTTCAACTTCTCCGGTTCAGATGCAAAATAGCAGCTGATGGGCAGCACTTAGATTGATGTCCAGGCTGGTCAGTGAAAGACAAACAACCATCTGCAGAGGTAAGAAATGGCTCACCTGGCAGAAATGAAGGTATCCAATGAAGAACAGGAATTCCTCAGACTCTAATTTTACAAGTGGCACAAATTGACACAGGAGGGATGGGAAACTTAGATTGTAAGGATATAATTGACCAGGGCTGCTTTTTCTTGGGGTACCTCTTTGGAGACACCCAGCTCAAGCTGCTCTCCATACTGCTGTACTTTTCAAATAAATTATTTAAGAGGAATTTCTGGAATTCACCCCTGAGAATCTGCTTTGGGAAACGTAGGGCAAATAAACAAGGAGGTGGGAGGAGACAGAGCTGGGACAGCTGACCTCAACTGACCAAAGACATATCCCATACCATAAGATATTGTGTTCAGCAATAAAAGCTAGGGAAAGAAGAAGGAAGGGACTGACATTCAGAGTGATGACATTTGTCTTTCCAGGGAACCATTAGATGTGACAGAAATGTGCTTTCCTGGAGATGATTGAACACCTGTCTGCCCATGGGAAGTAGTGAATTAATTCTTTATTTTCTTTGCTTGTGTGCGAAGCTTTTGCTTTACCTATTAAACTGTCTTTACTGAGTTTTCTCACTTTCACCCCTCTGATTCTCTCCCTTATCCCACTGAGGGGGGCTGAGTGGCTGTGTGAGTCTGAGCTGCCTACTGGGACTAGACAATGACAAGAGGTCATCTAGGAGGATTATTAGCAATGTTAAATCATATCAGCTGCAGCTTCATCTACCCAAATCTTCAAAATTTCAAAGGTAGGAGTTCCCAACACCTCTTTGGGTGACTCATTCAATTGCTAAACTACTCACCTGGTGACTTTTTTTTCTAATGTCCAATCTGAATCTCAGTAATATTACTGGAGAATTTTCCTCCATCTCAATATCATTCCTCTTTCAGATAGCTTCCATCATTATCAATTAAACTCCCACACTAACACATACCACCTTGCCCTTACATTTCCAAATGTTTAAATAGGACATACATCTATAATGCTCCTGTTAAATATGACCTAATTTGGTTCTAAGTTTAGCATTACCAGAAGGACAGTTTCAGGGCTGAGAATTTTATGGGTTTGTGATTCTGCAGTCATGTGTTTTTAAGAAATAGTTAGTATTCAAGTGCAACATTTTCAGTAAGACACTGAAGAACAGGATGTTTCAAAAGGTGTTTCCAGGATATCACTGTTTTCCAGTGTTTCTAGTGTTCCAAAAATTACCAAGGACCATCTCACACCAACTTGAATTTGTGATTGTTTCAGGCCAACCTGCATCACGGAACGCCCATGGAGTCTGCCAGGCACCTTCCAGAAACTAGACTATTGAGAGCATCACAGATAGACCCTGCAAAAGTCAGGAGACCTGAGTACTGGGAGCATAAACTGCAATACCTGACCTTCCAAACGTGAAAGAAGCAAGCTGGGCAAGTCCTATCTCTGCATTCTCAATGGAAAACAATAATCAAAAGAAACCCGCAAACTGTGAGGATACAACTGCACTGGGTCACACTGTGCAGCTCCCCTTGAAGCAAGCAAGACCTGTAATTATGTACTCACAGGAGAATATACCTCTGAGCTGATGCAGAGGTGCTTACAGTATAGTTTTACTTTAGAGGAAAAGAAGATCCAAACCACAAAATCCATGTTAGAAAGTCTTGATTATATATTCTGACAGAAGAAAAACATGAATAGGCATAAGGAGGCAGAAGATGCAGTGTAGGCGATCCTCAGCAAAGCACTTAACAGTGTCTCAAAAATTATGCTTGAAATATAACTTGGACATAATAAATGTGTTGAAAACAAGTATAATTGTATAAATGAACAGTAGCAGTGGGCTGCACTGTATCAGAGAGCATTAACAACACATTGGGGGTGATAAGAGCTTCTTAATTACCTCAATGTAAATACTCAGATTTCAAAAGAGGAAAGTGGCTGCAGCTGGGCAGCAAGAGGAAACAGAACGGTAGACAGAAGCTATGAAATCCATCTTGGAAATCCCATGAGGTATCTGGGATACCCACAAAATCTGATTCTTCACTGACCAGTACATCAAAACCACAGTTTCCAAATAATTTGGTATAATAAGGAGATGAGAAATAGCCCCGGGGATGAGGGGAGGGTCAGTTTGAATTTAGGAATGGCAGGTTGATACTGTCTCTGCAGCAGGCAGTAGCAAAACTCAATTCTGTGCTTCCTTGTACTGCTGTGGCCAAGCAGCACATTCATACAGACTGAGAGTAAAAATAGCACCCCATCAACACAGCCATTGGAAACATTTCATGGAGTGGATATCAAATAAATTTCATTTCATGGAGTGGGTATCAAATAACAATGCAAAATATAGAGGAAAGGTATCAAATAGCAATGCAAAATATAGAGGAATTGTAAACAGAAGCTAATAGTTTAAACGGGAGAAGGGTAGGACCATTAGAAGAAAGTGTCAAGAGATCTGGGATTAGCAATATTCTCACAGGTTGTGCATAAACTCTGTTACATGATATGGCCAAGTTGCCAGTATCCCTTGTAGGGTTTGTCTACATGAAACTTCCTTAACAACCGGGAAATGTATGAGTGGGCAGAGATACCCACTTAACCAGGGAGCTCCAGAAACAGCTTTACAGCCACATCAGAAATGAAGTGCCCAGAAGTCAATGAACTAATTTAAGATGCAGCTTCTCTGCAGACATAAGGTCCATGTCTACATAGTGCTGCAAATAGCAACATGGTATGGATTCTCCAGCTGGCACTGTGTAGACATGCCGCACAGATATATAGAGAGACTGTACCTCAAGTTACTGCATTGATTTTGGGAATCATCTGTATCGAAAGCACAGCAGCAACCTGGAACAATTCCGTTCAAGTGTGACAAAAAGACTTCAAGGGTTCTATTTATGAAGAAATTATTTCTGTCCATCAGTCTACCCTAATTTTATTCCCCCTTTTGCTTCCAGAGATCTACCCAGTCTCTCTCATATGGGAAGTAAAAAAGCTAAAGGAAGTGAAAGATAATTGTCATGCACTTGAAAGATACAAAAAGCAGGGTGGGGAACTAACTGTCATACACTACAGGGAAAAGTTACAGTAAAAAGGTATTGGAAAAAAAGAAAATTTAGGATGTCACACTTTCCAATGATTAAACCCTTTCTGAAAATATGTGGATGGCAAGGAAGATTGACAGGCTTTTTTTGTCTCTCATATAAAACCAGCACAAATGGGAACTCAAATGTCCCATGGGCAGGGGATTGAATTTGGATCTTTTAGATGAATCAGGAGTTACTCTTAGATGAGATGAAAATACTGTTTAGAATGGGTAAGCAGCAATTCATGGAGCAGTGCATTTCTTTATGCCTAATCACTATGCTGATGGTATTCCCATTGCTAGAAATTTATGGCTACATGCTATGTAAAGCCTGAAAAAGAGCAAAATAATAATAATTTAGATTGACTAAAAATTCTAAGTCAAAGCCCTTTTCAGCAGAAAGGTAGAATAAAGGTGAATTAGCTTGTCTATAAAACGTTGAGGTTTACAGACTTGTATTAGAGTTTCTAAGGCCCTTGGGATTTCTAAATTCCAGTAGGAATAAGTGTTGCCTCTTACTGCATCATGTAATGCAAACACAAGGCTTCCTTCAACTGCCACCAGTTTTACCACAGAAGGGCTATGTCAGCTGTTTTGGTCACATATCTATGGAATCAAGACTCCCCTGTTGACCCTCTAGTAAGTTATATTCTCTCTATGTCACAAGCTTTGTTATCTACCCCATAGCAAGCAGAGAAAGATGTAGCTGGGCTGGAGCTGGGAGAGGTGGTACCCTCTGGAGAAGCTGTGCCTGTGCTGCAGCAGGTCTCCACAACCCCATTCTTTGGGAGGGGAACAGGAAGCAGTAAATATGTTAAGAATCAGTTTCACAGGTGAGGACTTGTATAAACCAGGGTTCTCACTAAAGTCTGCTAAATGTGTGAAGGGTGTGGGATTTTTTGTTTTGTTTTTTTGTTGTTGTTGTTTTCAGCTCCCTCTCACCCTCAAAGAAAGGTAATTGTCAATAAGACTAGAAGTCAAAATTATTTTTGTGTTTAGGACTTTTCTTTTTTTTTTTTTTTTTTTGGCAGATAAATTTATCCTGACAACATCAGAAATTTGAGGTGTTTTGCTGAAAATTTCTTGAGAAAAGAAAAAGCATCTACTTCAAGTCATGGTTTTGTATGTTTCAAAAAGCTTTCCAGCTAGTTATCCCCAGCTGAGATTTTTTATATTGTTGAAAGTAAGTAAACTGAGGAAAGTGAAAGCTCCTCTTGCTTCTACTTCAGCTGCTGGTTTGTGAAACCACCAATATTCCAGGAAGGGATGCATCTAATCTTTTCCTTTAGGCCAAAGATTCATGTCTTTTCCTTACTTTGATCTGGTAAGCTGAGAAGTGAGCTCTGTGTGGTGATACAATCGTGTTTTGTGCGACTCCAGACCCCTTCTTTATTTTCTCTGACTCTTACACTCACATCAGACCTTCTGCAACCGGATTAAAAAAAAAAAAAAAAAAAAGAAAAAGAAAAAAGAAAAAAGAGCACCCCTCCTTCCACTCCTCTGGAAATTAGATTTCAAAAGATGCCCTAAATCAGAAGAATCTAAGCATCGTTTTTTCTTCTGATTCTGCAGAGACTGCTAGTCCCAGTTGAGGATGAAGCTCCCAGCCTATAACATTGTCCATGTTCTCCTTCATAGACAACGATTGACTAAAATGAAGTAATAACTGGTTGACAACAGTGCATTCCAGTGCAGAGTTTGTCCTTTCTCTTTGTCTGGATTTTTACATGGCAGGATCTGCTTCATACTGCCATTGACTCACAGCAATATTTCCACTGTCTCCTTGGGCTATGAGGACTGTAGTTTTTCAGTGTTTGCCTGAATCTCACACAGCAGTCATCTGCAATTATCAAAAACAGCAAACACAAATAATTAAGACATTTCCAGGACATCTAAGCAGAGTCTTCCTTGGGATGTGTGCCTCACACAGCTATGGGTAGACTTGTGGTCTGCACCATCTATGTGATACCATGAGGGAAAGAACACCTTTACCTCTGTCTTAAGTCCAACTCAGCAAGTTGGACCAAACAGTGTGGATGAAGGCATCCAAGTGATTTGACATTTTCAAAGGAAACAAGGGGCTTAAATATGACACCCTCTGTTCTGGTTCTATAATCAGCCTTGTAAAACCTGGGGAAGCACAACCAGTAGATTAACTCTGGCTGCACAACAGCTTTAAATACTTCAAGTATCTGATGTCATTACATTTACTTTAGTGTCTGACAACATTACACATACTGTGGCAGATTAGCCAGTGTCCTTAACCACCTCACTACCAATTTCTCCCAAATACGGTCCAATGCGAAGACATTTCAAATTTGATTGCACTGATGTGTCTTGACATGCTGTTTATGAATCACATGTTCCTGTTGTCTTCTCTAGTTCAGACTCACTGGCCAACCTCCATTTCTGCAATGCACTGCAGTCAGGAGTTCCTATAAAACTTTGACATAGAGGATATGGTTTTGTTAATGTGTAGTATTTTCCAACTCTGAGAATAGCAGAATCAAAAAAAAAAAAAAAAAAGTATGCTTATATATTCAAGTCTACTTATCTCAAACTTAAATTCTAAAGAATAATTAGTGTATATGTGTGTGCAGACTGAAGGGGTGGGAATGCTAGATGAATAACCTACACATCCATCTCCCCCCTCCTCTCTCCAACTTATTTTTGCTGCTGAAATCACCAGACCAATTTGCATCTACTGTAAACTGCAATAAATGATTGAAAATCAATGGATCTACAGCAGTTCCCATTACCTGAGAGTTTTATGCATTTAAGGCAGTTATAAATGTAGCAGGTTTTATTAGACTGCTGATCTACTGAAAGTCCAGTCCTGAGAAACTTTACTCCCAGAGTTAGCATCTTTGCTCTTATTTTAGTAATATTTATATATGTAAAACTACACGGAATAAACTCTATTTAAGTGAATTGAATCAGCATCAGATCAAATGGGTCTCCCTCATGTTAATAATTCCTTAAGGGACAAGAATCATGAAAGATTTTGCCTCCAGATTTTGCATTTTGGTTCTTGAGTTGGCCTCCAAAAGAATATGCGCGCGGGTGTGTGTTTGTGTGTATGTACCTCTATATATCAAGAGTATTTCTCATTAATATAACTACCTGGTTAACTTTTGAAAGAAACGCTGAACCTCACCTCCTAAGCTTTAAAGCAGTCTCTGTATACCAGAAATCAAGATGAGACTGCATATGAGAATATATATAATGTGACTTAGATGGTCCTACGTGTGTATTCACTGGGGTTCCTCTAATGACAGACAAACAGCTGGACTACCAGTCATATCAGCCAGAGACAGACTCCAAGCTACTAATCTGTCATGTTTGTGCAGAGACAAGCCTCCAAATGCCTCCATCTGAATGCATAGTTGCTTGTGATCACACTGTCCCACTTGTGATCACACATCCCACAGAGGATCAAAGGACTGGAGCATCTGCCATATGCTCTAGGAGAGGCTGAGAGAGCTGGGACTGTTCAGCCTGGAGAAGGAAAGGCTCAGAAGGACCTTACCAATATGTATAAACAACTGATGGGGGAGGGTGTAAAGAAGACAGAGCCGACTCTTTTCAGTGGTACCTAGTGATAGGACAGGGTCAATGGACACAAATTGATCACAAGAAATTCTGCCTGAACATAAGGAAAACACTTATTTTAATGTGAAGGTGGCTGAACAGTGAAACGTATTTCTCAGAGAGGTTGTAGAGTCTCCATGCTCAGAGTTATTCAAAACATGACCGGGGACAGTCCTTTACAACTGGCTCTAGGAGACCTTGCTTGGAGTATGGGGGTTGGACTAAACGATCTTGAGAGGTCTCATCCAAACTCAGCATTTCTGTGTTTCTCTACTACAGTTGAGCAAAAAAATAATGACTTTCAATATCTGGACCAACGCAAATGAAAACAGCACTGTTCCTCATCACTGGTTTTCCTGAGAACTACACTTGCTCATTGTGAAAGAATGCAAAGAGAATGGCAAACAGGCCTTTCTAGCACTCTGTGAGTCAATATATTCATTCCTCCCATATCATAAAACTTCAAGTACAGATGACCATGTCCTTGGAAAGCCAATGTGAAGAAGCAGAAAAAAGTAAATCAGCTTTGTCTTCCCTATATCATACTTTCCTCCTCTGCTTCCTGCCATGCTGCTCACCTGCATCACTCTAGAGCAATGATCCCTCCCTACTAGCCTGGAGGTTGTCATGACCCAGACCAGCTGCAGGACATCTAAATCACAGAGAAAGTATGGGAATAAGATGGAGTAAGGCCCTGTTCTTGCAGTTAACAAAGCATGTTGAGGTCTCTGAGAAAGGGTAAGTACCACAAGCTATGGAAATATTTGCATATAGCATCAATTCTGAAAATGGGAACACAAGGGATGGTGATGAGGGGAAACAAGAGGAAAGGTGGGCAAGGACACAATGGCCTACACAACTGTTCTTTATACCACACCATTTCTTCACCCTCCTAAGAGGACAAAACTCTGTTGACTCCATGAGCCACCTACGCAAAAGTCTATGTGGCCAAGAGCTGTAAGTCAAGTACCATGTTTCTTGGAGAACTGCAAAGAAGGGGAGCACTGGGAATGGTTTCCAGTCGTCTCTCCTTTCCATTACAAAATGAAGATGGGCATGGCATTCGGTTTTGTTGGCAACCCTTTCTCAGAGCAAATGGTTACCCTGGTCATTTGTGTTGGAGAGTGTATGTGTAGGCATGGCTTTTTTATGTATCTATGCATCCTAGAGACTGTGAAGACTAAAACAATTATTTGGTAGACTGTGACTTATTTATATTATCAATATAGTGTCTCTGTACAATATTTATGAGCAGAGAGATATTTACTGAATCCATTTCCTAGCAGACCTGTAAAAGGATAAATATCTTACTGCTTCTCATGAGCTTTACTTCATATTACTAAACATAAATCCTCAAAGAAAGAGTACAGCAAAGAATAAACCAGTCTTCTATACATCCTATAAAAAGTATTACCCTGGAAATGTTCAAACAAATGACACCTCTGTTTCCCTGTCATTCATAATTTCAGCTTCCAGAGAGATCCTATTCGGACAGGTTGTATGTAAATAAATGAGGTAGAGAGCTTTTCTCCTGTTTATCCATAAAACACTTGTCTCACTCCAGATGTTACTGAATAGAAATAATCACAGAGGGTTTTATTTTAAACACTAATCACCAAGATTATGAAAAAAAAAATTCCTTGTTTTAACTCATGTTTTCAGCATAGTTACACCCTGTTTTCTAGGGCTCCATTTTGCTTAGTGCTTCACACAAACAGTCCATGTCTTGAGTGGGTAACAACCATGCAAGTTTTATCTGAATTAACCACAGAACATCATTCAGAAAAAAGGGTCTGCTGTTTTTCCACATGTCATTGTTAATATAATTCCTGCTCAGTAACATATTAAGGGGTGCTGAACTCAACAGGAATTTAGGGCACTTGGAAAGATCAGCTCGGAAATGCATGGGTATTCACAGACAAATGCCCTCAATTGCTCTCTGCTGCCGTAAGCTGCTTTTGTACTACAATTTCATGGCTGATGCCTGCTCATTTTCTTCACACTGGTAATCTCATGGGGCCACTGGCTTCCCTGGAACTCAACCCATTTAAATTAGTTGAGCATCTAAGTGGACCTTAGTATGCCTTCCTGCTACAGAGACAGAGGCTTCATTCATTCTCTTGGCACCATCCCGGAAAATGAGGAAACTCTGGCTTAGCCAATGTCTCATGCTAGGCTCAGTCAATTTCCGATATACCCTTCCCAACTACAGAAGACTTCAAGCATGAGCCAAGTGGCCAAAACCACCTGTGCTATTCTGTGCAGCAAGGTTTTTGGTTGCTTAAAATGAAATGAAACTCTTCTGTGACCATAAAATTATCTGGTCAGGTTTTGTGTCTCAAAACAGCTGGTAAAAAGCTCAATCCCCCTTCTCCTCCACCTCCCCCAAAGACCAATCCAAAAATCCCAGGAGATGTATCTAATAACTTTCTGTGAGATGTAGAGGAGTCAGTCACATCCTACTAGGCATGACACTCCAAAAATATCCAGCTGCTTTAATTGCTTTATCGTTATCACTGTTCATCAGTGTTTTGCCACAGAGTGTAAGAAGTCTCGAAGCTGGGTGTAAGTTTTAGTTCACTTTAGACTGGATTAAAGAAGATTCAGTGGTATTAGCACACTAACAAAACCTCCAAAGTGCATGTAGGTTATGTTTGTAGAAAAAAATACTGGTATAGGTATTTAACAATGTTCTGCACAAAGTAAGATACAAGAGCAGATTTGAAGTATCATAGCAGAGATTTACTGTGAGAGAAATAGTTACTTTCTTCCCCTACACTTCTAGATAATATTTATCTGCAGAGGACAGTTAAAAAAAACTCTGGAGAAGAGTAGAAATTAACAAGTTACCTTGCTTTGTAAATGTCTCCATGAAAGCTGATATTTCTTCTGTATCTTAGATAATATCAAATTAATTATCAAGTAGTAACATATATTTTTAATCAACTCTTTCAAATTAAGTTCAAATCTATACACATTGAAAGAGAAGAATTTGTCTTCACTAGAACAGAACCATGGTTATGAAGCCTATGGTGAAAATAAAGGATGTTCATATATATGTTTCATTGCCTCAAATTTTTAATTTTATTATTTTAAAGCATACATTCTGTGTGATCACAGAATACTGTCCAGAGTCACAAAACACCAATAGATGAAAAAGTATATGGTGTCACTTTAAAACATCTCTCCTTTAAAAGAAGGGTTTTTTTCCTGTTTATTGTACTACAGTGGAACGTGATGGGCAAGATTCTTCCCTGTTGGCCATACAAAACCTCTTATTTATGTAAATCTTTATAAGATATGAATGAGAAAGAAAAACCCTCATCTGGCTAGTTCAGAAGAGAGAAGTTCTGTTGATTTGTACAAAGGCATTTTAAAATTTTATATAGGAGCAAAGAGCTGCGCAAGATGCAGGCAGTGAAATCTCAGTTCTTCACATTCATTTTGGTATCCAAGTCATAGGAGTCAGAACTTAATGGGTATTACCAAAAAGAGACACAGAAATCAAAAGACTAACACTCTTCCAGTCTGCTGCCTGTCTCCCAACCACCGATATTCCAACCTGGGATGTGGGGTTGTGGGGTCATATTGATTGGTTCTAAGGCAGGACTGAGTTGCTCTTTACATTTGTGGATTTCAGCAGCCTTTTTAAAGTGTCATAAATGGATGAGATCACAGATATTTGAAGACCGGGAAATATACATCACAGCCCTGTCAGACAGAATGCATGCTTTGAATATGCATTAGCAATAGTGGCTGTATACTATGCAGTGGTAGCCAGCTTCCATTTACTACCTTTAATTAATAATTGAAGATATTGACTACCATAGTTTCAGATTGCTGTTTAGTATCCTCCAGTGTATAGATTGATACCCTATATTAACCTAGCATGTGTCATCCTGAACAGTTCCCAAACCCTTTACCAATTTAATAAACTGACACACAAGCTCCCTTCCCATTTCTGAAATGCAGCTGCTTCTGAGACAAAACATGGTTGCTCTTCAACAGCACACTGGAATGCTACCAAATGATGAGAACAGCACATAAAATATTTAGATGGCAAACAGACACAAAGCCAAAGTAGACCAGAGCAGAATTCCAGTTCTGCCCAGACACCAGGAAGGAATCACAGCCTTTAATGACACCAAGATCTTATTGCATTTCTAGTCCCAAGTGCCAACAATCTGCCCTTTACTACCATGTTGGAAATCAATTCAGCATTACTTCAAAAGGACTGAATCAGTAGCTTTGAAGTCTCCACATCAAACATATAGACTTGCCAAACAAATTTCACCTAAAGGTGAATACCTCAGGGTATACAATGATGTTTCTGACAGACTAGCCACAGCACACGAAACATGGCAGTGTTCTGTCAAATTCTGAAGGATAAACAAGAGCATAGAGGAAAAAGGTGCAAAATGTTAGAGTCAAAATTACAGAAGCCAGTGTGACCACTGGAAGATGTTAGCTCATCACAATTTATTGAACAAATTGGTTCAGGACAAGCATTATTCTCATAAGCAAAAAGATATATCATCTGGTATTTAGAGTCTTAAAAGTCAACTCATTCTTCTGCTGAACCACTGCATCACTGAACCAATGACTCAGGGTGACTTTGGGGTCTTAACTCTCAGCTCAGTGGCCAACACTCAGTTCCAGTTGCATTACTGCACTCAAATGACCAGTTGTGGCTGTTACTCCAGAACTGCAAAGCCACCAAGCTGCTGAGATATTAACTTCTAAACACCGTGCTGCTACTGTACATACCCAGCATATCTTCCTGCAATATTCATAACTTGCCTCTTCAGGATTTAAATATTAAGTATCACGAGTTTATATTAAAGCCCCATTAGCGGTAAATGTTCTTCTCTTGGAATGCCAGCCATTTTTATCATCTAAATAATCATAACAGAGGCACGTACCCCAGGTAATAGAGATCCTTTATATTTTTTAATCTTTCCCAAGTAACTAATGCCAAGACAATTCAAGAAAAAAACCCTAGTTTTTAAAATTTCCCCTCATTTGGATGAAGTCCTTCGGGTCCTTCCCCTTTTATTTTTACAAATTCCCGAAAAAAACAGTTTGCAACTGAACGTAATTACACTAATTGAAGCTGCAGATATCAGGGTAGCAGGAAGTATATATTTGAATATTTCAGGAACATTTGCAAGTGATTTATTTGCATCAAAAGCCATGGCAACAGCCAAAGTTTAGCAAACCAGGTTCATAGGAACACTTGCCTAACTAGAAAAGGAATCGAAGGAAAGCTGCCTCTCTTGGAAGCTGGAATTGGCTTTTTTGGGGCTGAAGATGAATACTGCACACTGAAAACAGAAGGTAAAAATCACCAGAAGGAGGCAAAGGCACATCTAAACACGTACATTGCCCCAGTGATTCCACTTGGAGGTAGGACACTGTTGGTAGTTTTAGTTCCCACCATCAATCCAGAACATGTAGGAAACCAAATGCAAGAGTCTAGAAGATCTTTCACTCAGAACTTAGTGCAGAATTTTATGTGCAGATTTGTGTCTGGAATGACCAGGCAGTAATGAGTTAATTATTCAATAGTTAAGAACTATTTTTTTCCAATCTGAAAAAATAATTGAAGTCTATATTGCGTTCTCAGTGTTAATGGGAAAATATCTGGAGAATCCTTCCTTTGCTTGTCTGGAGAGCTAGGTTTTTGGATGGCTGTTTTTTCTGTCTTGCTCACAACTGAATTATTCTTAATCAAGTTTAGTCTTATACTGAGCTATGGACCTGATTCAGGCCCTATGTATTCCTTGTCATTCAGAAACAACTCTACAAAAAGTAATTGAGTTACTGTAAAAGTAGAATGTGACTCCATTAATGTGGATGTGTGCACTACCAGAGAGTGTAACTGTGGGCTTAGCCACTTCTTTCCCTGGCAAATGTGTCGGTATGTATCAAGATGAGAAATATGAGGTATTCTTACAGGGACTGAAATGACAAAGGAAACCCACTAAAGCAGGTACATTTGTATTGTCAAGCCTTCAGGCATTCGCCCTCTTATTATTTGTACAAATCAAAGGTGATTAACTAAATCCTTTGAAGTGACTGTAAGCTGTATCAATGACATCAGCCTAGGTAACTGTGGGACACTAAACCCCACTTCACATTGCAACTGGGTGTCACATAGCAGGCTTCTGATGTGAACTGAATACAGGTGAATCTGCTGTTTCTCACACTCTCCTGTTAATCAGGTAGGATGGAAATGGTGATCCAGGAAAGACATTTGCCCTCGACCTGTCTTCCTTATAAGGATCATCCAGCTTTTTTTTATGCAGCTCTCTCTATCGCACTCAGTGACAACTGCAGGATCCCCTGCTCAAAAGCCAAATGTTCTAGTGTTCCTACCTAGTGAGAGGAGGTCACCAAATATACCACCTACAATTACATTTTCATCTTCCAGCTGTAAAAGCTTTCTATTCAATAGTCATAATTGTCTTCTCGTTGGAATAAAATGTGAGGTATTTTAGGAAGCTGTTAGAGAAGCTGAGTGGATTGAATTATTGTGCTAATTAAAGCTTCTTTGATTTTCAAACCAACCATGAATATAACGCAACTCTAAAAGTACCTGTTAGAAGTCTTGAGTACAGAACGTTTCTCATCTTCTTTTCTTAGCAGACTGAAAGGGAGCAAGAAATCATAGTCTTTCTACAACATTCTGAAGTGAGAAGATACACTCCTGTTTACTTCTGTGGGCTCTGGTTTACTTCAAGAGCACAACAGTTCCCTGTGCATATTTGCAGGGCTTGGCAGTACATAGCAGCTGCTCTCAGGGGTAGCACTGAATCAGATGGTCTGATTGTCTTTGGCAGTCAGGCCATCTGACTTAGACTGCTAGCCCTGGAGGCAGGTGCTCCAGATGCTTTAAAGGAAGGCTAAAACTTTAACAGTGGGTAACAGCACACCTGTGAGAAAAGTTTCTTTTTGCTTTCAGAGGTAAGAATAATTTTATGGTGTGGAGTATTAAGATTCTTATTCACTGAAGTATAAATATCTAGTTTCTGTGTGGCAAGGGAGTACATATTCACATCTGAGATTCATATGTTTCCATAAAGCAATTGTGTTGTATCCGTTAATCAAACAGTACATGTAGGCTGAGTAAATTCCAAGACTGTTAGGTAAATCAAATTCATGTTGAAATCATCAATATTATATGAGGAAAGTGATATATAAAAAGAGCACCTTGACTCTCTCCCCCTCTGTGTTGAAAGTCTACTGAATTAGCCTTTTTCTTCCCTTACAACCTGTCAATGCAGCTGAAGAAGAAAGAAAAGAAAGAAAAGAAAGAAAAGAAAGAAAAGAAAGAAAAGAAAGAAAAGAAAGAAAAGAAAGAAAAGAAAGAAAAGAAAGAAAGAAAGAAAGAAAGAAAGAAAGAAAGAAAGAAAGAAAGAAAGAAAGAAAGAAAGAAAGAAAGAAAGAAAGAAAAAGAAAGAAAGAGAGAAAGAAAGAGAGAAAGAGAGAAAGAAAGAGAAAGGAAGAAGACTATTCCATGGACAATTGACATGCCTGATATCTAAGTCACATCTGCAGAGCCATAATTTTTTCCTCCGTGTAGGTTGCTTCAGAGAAAACTTACAAGATAAGGAAGCAGCTAGGTGTAATCACAGAAAGGACTCAGTACATAACATTTTTGCAGTTGATGGAGCACAAAATACAAGATAGAAGGACTTGCATTTGGGGAGAAAAAATCCACATACCTATTTACTTTTGAGAATTAGTAATAAATTAACCCAGGGACTCAATTAACCCAGTGCACAACTTCTTTTTTCTTTTTTTCTTTTTTTTTTTTTTTTAAAAGGAGTTATTTTAGAGGGCAAAAAACATGTCCTAGGACCTGCTCCTGAATGCATGTCATTCTGCTTGAAAATCTCTACTTAGCAAAACTGAACACATCACAGTACAAATCCCAGGACAACATATACCAAGGGGGATACAGTGACTGCACAGTTTGTGGGGAAGATGAGGAATCATAAAGTACGATATGTTATCTTGTTAGCAACATGGCCAAAGGAACCTATCAGGAGCATTTTCCACACAGAAGCAGTAGCACAGATGGAAATAGGCAAGGTCTTTTTTTTTTTTTTTTTTAAAAAAAAGTAGGATTATGGTACAAGACTTGGCATTCCCAGACCTAAGAGAAAGGAGCTTTTCTGAGCTAGATCCATGACAGTTATGATGAGACAGACCACGAAGGATCTCAGCAGTGAAGGCTCTGGGGGCAGTATTTCACAAGAAGAAGTGTGGCCAAGAAGGGAGGAAACTAGTAGATGGACACAGAAATGGGTTATAGCGCAAGCGAATTGTAAATTCAGGAAAACAGGTTACGCAGTAATATCACAATTTGATCCAAACAATGCAACAGGAGCTTTGCTGAGGACAAAAGGGAGAAGGTTGATACTATAGAGGCAATAAACAAGCATTTTAGTTTTTAACACAGAAAAGAAAAAAGGAAGAACCAATGAGACTTCAGACACACCTAGAGCCAACAAACTCAAGGACAACAATCACACTCTTGAAGTGAGTCACGGACATGAGTACCTTGTTGCATTAAGAACACCACCACAGAGCGGCTAACAGACAAATGAGTTGGACTAGACCCATTTAAGACTCCAAATATAACTCCAAATATAACTCCAAATCCGTACTATCAGCTCAACAAAACAATTTTTGTCAATTTATAAGTGACATTCAATAAGACTGACTAAATATACTTGAAGGTCTTGATGAATAAGGATTTCACTGACGAAAGCTTTTCTTGACCAAGAATGAAAACCAAATAAGTATGTAAAATCACATGACAGACCATGCAAAATGTTCTGCTTCATATAAGGCTAGGGTATTTTCACTTCATTTCACCATATGTAATCAGCACTCCATATGCATCCCACTGTTACAAACTGCACCTATCTACAGAAAGACCTCGCAGTCTTTAAAGAAGTACTTCTGATACATAACACCATTGGCATAACATAATTAGCTTTATGTCATTGCCTTCTTTATACGTAGTACAATATTGAGACATGGCAGGCATGAGTGTATCAGACCAGTTTGTAGGAAATGCACCTTGAAAAAACACAGAAAATTTTCAAAAGAAAATAAGACCAAGTCAGTGTGACTTGCTTACATTCAACCCAAAACAAACACAATGAACAGTCACGCAGTTGATTGAAACCTGATTTCAAGTCAGCACTTAAATGATAATGCTACAGGCAGTGGTTCAGATTCAGGAATGTATAATAGCCATAAAATGCTAAATGATACTCACAAGCCTTTGCAGTACACAATCAGTAGGCTTAATCTTATTTTGACTGTTTTTGGTGGAATTGAGTGCTGTCTCAGCAGGGAAGGCAGCAGTGTTTGGCCCCAGAACATTGCTCACTCAAGGCTAGATACAAAGCCCACGGAAGCCCAACTCTTGTATTAATTGTACTGTAAAGCTTGAGTTGACATTTACAAGCCTCTCAAAGCTCACAGCCGTATTTCCCACTCACTACATTGCCATTTCTTACACCATTCAATAAGAAAACCATCAATGAACCAACCACTCATTTCAGATAGGACTGGCCAGTAGTGACAGCAGAGAAAGCAGACTCCAGAAAATAACCAGACAGAATAATCCAGGGTAAGATCCTTAAAAATTATCTTTAATTGATGCCAAGTATGAACAGATGAACAAGTACAGAAGCAGGTAAAATTGCATAGATGAAAACTATGCATTTCAAATAGTTCAAGAACTCATAACATCAGATGTTCCAAAACATTTCACTACTGGAAGTAAAATGACCTGTAGTGTGACAATGAAATACATACTTGACCCAAAGAGTAAGCGATTTGTAAATGGTGGAAATAAGTACAGCTGTGTCAGCTTAAATGGTTCGTTGCCCTGATGGTGCACTTTCATATAGAGACTACTCAGTTTTTATATTTCACATTGGTAATATTTGATCTTTAAAATCAGAGATATGTCTGAGAGGCTGTATACAGTTCTATCGACAGCTGTTATTTATTCATTTCAAATCAACATACTGCAAAAACAATGGCTTACATAAGGAAAGGAAAGGAAAGGAAAGGAAAGGAAAGGAAAGGAAAGGAAAGGAAAGGAAAGGAAAGGAAAGGAAAGGAAAGGAAAGGAAAGGAAAGGAAAGGAAAGGAAAGGAAAGGAAAGGAAAGGAAAGGAAAGGAAAGGAAAGGAAAGGAAAGGAAAGGAAAGGAAAGGAAAGGAAAGGAAAGGAAAGGAAAGGAAAGGAAAGGAAAGGAAAGGAAAGGAAAGGAAAAAAAGGTTTCATCTAGCAGGTTATAGGTAAAGGTTTGCTGAATTTAGTCATAAAAATATCATTTTTACTTTTGTACAAAAGTAAAATATACATTTGATCCCAATTACATTATAGAAATGTCACTGAAACAATAACATGGATCAAAGACTGATGCACCTAAAGGAACTGAATGCAACGTCTTCATTTTATTATAGAAACTAGAAATGGAAAGTGATTTATTTTTTTTTTAATAACTCGTAGTGACATTTGCTAGAGCCTGTGAACAGGTAAAATATACAGAATTACATAGATATTAACAGATACTTAGAGACACATTTCAGTTAAGACCTCAGTTTCATTTTATTTCCTTTGAAAATATCGAAGCATGTTATGCGTTGACAGCATAAATTGTGGACCTCACTGGTGGCAAGTTCACCTGTATTGAGTGAAACAGTAGAACACCCTGAAGTTACATTTTTGTGGATACTAATACTGACACCTTTAAGAATACTCGATAAGTGCATTTCAGGAAAAATAAATTTTCTACACCTGATTAAGTAAAAACAGAGGGGAAAAAAAAAAAAGAAAAAAATTCCTGAAAAAAGTCCAACTAAATTTGAAATGTAGGACGCTGGTTAAAGCATCTCAGAGGAAAAGAAGCCTGCTGCAGACTCGTGATAGGCAGGTCTGGAACAAACTTGCCCTGTTGTACAATTGCAAGGACAGCTTTCAAATTCCATCCAGCTCTGCGGCTAGGGAGGGTAAATCACACTTTGGAGCTGGTTCTGCATTCCTGCGAGTCTAAAATTACGGTGATGATCTGTGCCATCAGGCTGCTGGAAGCCTACAGGATCAGACCATTCCTGGAAAAGCTTCAGTACCTCCCTCTTCTTTATATTACGGGAAATGAATTAATCTTGAATGGCACCCCTCTAAAAACAGTGATCAAGCTAAGATTTGGAAAGGAATATGTTCTCTCCATATAATACATATATATGCAGAAGGTCTTACTCTGAAACACAACTTTCTACCTTTTTCTAATAAATTTCAGATGTTTCTCTCCTAGCGTTTATTCTATTTAAGTTAATACATGTGCATATAAGAAACAGCACTGTCCAAGTGTGAACTATGGAAAAAAGGAACTTGCCCTCAGGTTTTTACGTTTTTGCACTATAATTGGGCTTTAGCTGTCTCATAATAAAAACAAGATTTCTGTACTTCTGTCTAATAAAAACAACTGTCCCTTAGTAAAAAATTTGTCAATAAATGTTGCTACTGCTCCAATTGTTGATTTGGGCCAATGCAGCCTCTAACGAATGATACACACCTGATTTGCTAAGAGGAGTCTGATGCCTGAAATCTCTACTTGGGCAAAATCACTACTGAAAATAAGAGGACTTTTGCTGAATTTTGTCCTGCCTTTAGTGCTTCAAACTGTCTTTGAAGTGCTTGTCCACATGATCAACAGTACATAAGGTTAAGCATGTGCACATTTAGAGACTTTGTAAAGTGGAAATAAATTTCATTGGGCCATGATCATTGTCAGCTTCCCAGAAGGCAGCGGGATTGATTCTCCTCACACCTACAGATATGTAAACCAGGAACAAAAGAAGGAAATCACTAGAATTGTTACCAGGATCAACATGTCACTAAGCCAGGCTGTGAATTTCAAGCACTCACATACTAAGCATTTTGTAGCACATGGCCACACTCCGTCCAGCCACCCCCTGCAAAGTGGGGTCAGCTCCATTACATTTAATGATTACTAAAGGCTTATCTATTTGAATGAACTTGTGAGGCAGATGAGGTAAACTGAATTAAGCCCCATTGTGTTCAGAATTAAAGCAGCCTTAATTTAATTTGGCTTACTTTCCTTCCAAAAAGAATGACTCCAAATCAGATTAAGGTTGCTTTTATACTGCAACAGAATGTCCATGCTGGGCTTTAAAGCAGTTTAACAAATCTACTTTAAATATGCACCTTTCATTAATTCAAATTAGCTTTCCTGAAGTCCCCAGTGGAGATAAAACTTAAAAGACTCCATGCAGGGAATCCGCATGGTTTTGCTAGGGTGCTGTGAACTCACAGCCTGGCTTACTGCACTCTAACTTCCTCTTGAAGACAAGTAAATCCAGTTCATTGTCTCTGCTGGAGCTGCCACACAGAGGATTTGAGCTCTTGGCAGTCTGGCAGCAACTTCTCAGTTCTGTAAAAGAAGGGGGTACAGAACCTTTCATTTTCACCCTCCTCCTTGTTTCTCTGCATGTTCCCTAGTGCTGTATAGCTAAGTGCAGTAGGACCAGATGGGGAATTTTGGCAGTGATACCAGCCAATGGGATTCCTGCCCACTGCTTCTCCATTCCTGCCTCTGCACTGCAGTGCACCGCTGCCTTGCTCGCGCCAGAGAAGTTCCCTCATCCCTTTCACTGAGTGGAGGAAGAAAAAGCGGTATGGGGGCAACTAAGAAGCACAGAGAGACAAAGAATGGTGACTGGTAAAGGAGGCTTTATGCCAGAATAGCTGCCTCACCTCATCAAACTACAGCCCAACTAAAACTGTTTTATCTACTGGTTTCTCTGTCCAGCATAACATGGGCATCACTTCTGAGAGGTCCTTGTCAACTGAATGAAGGTCTCTTGACTCGTTCAAAGATCACAGAATCATAGAGATGCACTAAATTTTCCATCAGCTTATTTCCAGTCCTCTTTCACTGACAGAAATGATCCCATAGACTTCATGTGTGGCAAAATAAACTTATGCCAAAAGTGGGAGGAGGAAGGAAGGAAGGAAGGAAGGAAGGAAGGAAGGAAGGAAGGAAGGAAGGAAGGAAGGAAGGAAGGAAGGAAGGAAGGAAGGAAGGAAGGAAGGAAGGAAGGAAGGAAGGAAGGAAGGAAGGAAGGAAGGAAGGAAGGAAGGAAGGAAGGAAGGAAGGAAGGAAGGAAGGAAGGAAGGAAGGGATGCTTACTGGTAAGAACAGGCAGTTTGCTAATTGCACCTTCAGGCCCACAAAGACATTTCAGCACTCCTGTGTAAAGGGAGTAAGAGCTTTTGTTGTTGCTATTTTTTTTTGTGTCAAACTTGTCGAAAATGCATGCCTATGCTACATGAGGTTAATCCCATACTCCATGTGTACTGAGATCCTTTGCAATGATTTACAAATGAACAAAGCAACATTCAGGCTCCTTAAACCACCCGAGTCCTAATGATCCATCCAGGTCTCCTGACGAAGAAGAATTGCTGTATGCAGCACTTTTCTCTTTACAGGTGTAGAATGATCATCATTCTGCTCATTAAACTAAGGTGTGCATACCCAACTGTGGCAAATGTTAAATTACCAAAGTGAGGCTTCCTCTCCCAGACACCACTTTCTGATCAACAGTCCCACAGCACTGAATGGATTATTGCTATTTAGTTTAGTCAGTTGGTTGTTCTATAAGCTGAGTGCAGCATTCAAGTCCATTTTGACATGAGAAGTCATACCCTAGGATTCAAGAGTTTGGGAAGATCAGGACCACCAGAATTTAATGGGGAAAGAGGTGTACAATGGACAGGGGTATGAGTGAGGAACAAGGAAGAAGCTTTACAACATCTACCTAGAGGATGTAATGCCCTGTTTTATCTGATGCTTTGCATTTCTTGGAGGAGCTAGAGCTCCCTCAGTTCTTGATTGCTTTCTCATCATTAAGACTGACAGAAGCCACACAGTGAGAAATAAAGTCAAGTCTTTCTGGAAACCTGGCTGGTCAGGCTTGTGCGTAACTGCAGAGTTAGGGCTGCTTTTTTAACTCTAAGTGCCTTGATTTTATGTATGTGTGTGTCTGCGTATGTGTGTGACACACACATGCGCAGACATACACATATATATTTATACACATATACACATATATCATAAAGATAGGGGAAGAAAGGATCTGTACAATGTGGAAGGAGAAGTGTTCAACAGCAGTTGGCCACGTGCTAAGTGAAGAATGAAGATCCTCAACTTCGTTCATTTGAAAAATAAATATTAGTGCCTACATTAGTTCAGATCAAAGGTTATTATCTTCCAGGGCCTAGTAGTCAAGGCTGGCATATGGCAGAAGATAACTTCTTCTAGCGTTGCTTCCTTCACCAGATGATGGTGGAAGTAGGGTAAGGTCAAGAACCAGAAAGAAGAATACAACTCAAAGGATCTGTGGTGGGATTTAAGATCTGTCGGATTGATGAAAGGGGGTGAAGAAGGCAGGAATGGGGAAGCAGCATACCTGCTGGGGAAGCCAAGAGAAAAAAAAGCACAGCACTGCAGTCTGGTTTCCTGACCGGGCGATGCTGCAGTTCATGCTGGTCCTTAGTTCCTTCTGCATCCTGCCATGCTGCGACAGGCTGCCAAAAAGCCATCTCAGGGAAACGAAGGGAAGATACAATGATGGCAGCGATGTCTCTATAAACAACCTAGGGAAACTTGAAGTCTTGCATAAACACAACTATGGTTATTTGGCAGAAGCAAATGCTGAGCCCTGCCGAATCAGGCTGGTTGTGTAAGGAGGGTATCCCAAGGGCGCTGGCGGTCTCTGCCCACCTCTTCTGCATCCTTCTCACTTAAACTTGCTCCTTCTCTGTTTCCCTACCCCTTTCTGTGCTGTGCCAGGAGACAGCACAGAACACTGTTGGTGCGTTGCCCTTTCTTTCGCAATCTCTGATCACCTCGGTTCCTGGAGGCACTTTCAGCAATTTAGGGGGAGTAAGGTAAAGGCACTGTGCAACTATCTGAATCAATCTGTTGAGTCTCTTCAGTGAATTTTAGGGGAATACAAAAAAATCTCAACTAATGACTGCAAAACAAAACAGCTGCTGCAATTTGGATGCATATAAGTTTCATTTACATTCTGAGAATGCACCAAAAAGCATGCATCTGCACCTTTCAACTATAAAGGATACTAGGTTTTAGGTGTGACTATACATAACTTCTTAATTTTCCATATAGCTTTCCCTTTAAGGGATGGGATAAGTTCCTTTCTGACAACGCCTGGACAAAAGCCAACGCATTTCCCTGAGCAATGCAGGAAAATAATCAGGTTTCTCTAATCAGTTCATTCAGACCCTCGGTCTATCAAGCACTTTTTAAAATTTTGTTTTATTGTTAATATTATTATTCTTATAATTATTATTGAATTCATGCATTAATTAATTCAAGTTACACCTTAATCAAATAGGCCATAATGCTGAATATTTGAACATGCTTTGATCTCCAAAAGTTATTGTTCCCATTTGACTAACATACGCACTTAAATACAGTACTTTAAATTACTAGTCAATGATTTAATAAATTAAGGAGTGCACTTCTGGTGAATGCAAATCAAAAGGAAAATAAAAGAAGAGAAAAAAGAGAGATAAAGGACCTATTTTTAGAAGATTCAGTTCAAACGAAAGCTTATCTGCTATTGTCTGAGGTAACGTTTCAGGCATGCGATTATAAAATAAATAGTATCAAATTCAAACATGCTTATATTAAACTCCATTGTGCTATCTTGCAACAGAGGGGCTTAAAGTTTTGTATCCAGTTCTGGACAGGGAAAAGTGTGTTTAAACTATCTGCATGTAAGAGAACTTAGCAGCATTGCAGATGTTTTGTCTTCAGTTTTGTTTGTTATTTTCCTTTTGGAATAGTTCTTCTATGGACCACAAAAGATACCAGGCTTAAGTATGTTCTAATAAGGTGCTGTGTGAATCTGTAGATTGGATGTATGTAATCTTTCACATAGGGTGTGGAAGGAAAATTTGCGCTCCTTCATAAAAATCATGGCAAATGCTTGCTGCATGTTTCTGTTAATCCTTTTTTTGTTATTATTATCTGATGCACTTTCTTGCAACTGTGCAGTTTTGCAGAATATTTTTACTGGAATCCATGCATATGCTTTATAGCTCTAAAAACTGTCTTGCTTAGTTTAAGTTAACTTCATAAAATAAAAAAAAAAAAAAGGGGAGATGAGAGAGGAAAAGTTTAGGTCTATCGTCATACAGCTTAAAACTAAACTAGTTCAAATGGTTATCATTTACCAGGTGGAAAATTTTTTTTAAAAATAAACAAAACCTTATCTTTCATGGATCCTGGAAGCTTCTTTATCGCTGAGCAAAGATTCGCAATGCAACAATGCATTTACGAGGTAAATAAAGCATTCAAAGACTATCAGTAAAGCATCTACAAAGTGTGACTGTGTCACTAAAGTCTTTAAGCTGTGAGTGAGGATTTTGGTTTTTTGTTTACACATCAGTCAGCAGCTTGCTTTTATTAACGTAGTTTTGGTTGGCTACAGTGCAGTTGCCAGTTCTGAGGTTAGCCTCTCTAAAATTGTCTATGCTATTATTCATATCCTCTTCAATTTCCATGTACTCAGATTTGCTGATTGTGGAGGAGCTGCGGCGACTGAGATCACTGTCAGATGCTAAATTAGGGGAGCTAACGTGAAGTAACTGAGCCTGTTCTTCCCCTTCTGTTTCTCGGTGGTAGAAGTAGTTGAAGTTGGACACGATGACAGGTACAGGCAGGGCAATTGTCAGCACACCAGCGATGGCACACAAGGAGCCTACGATTTTGCCTCCAATTGTCACAGGGTACATGTCACCATAGCCCACAGTGGTCATGGATACCACCGCCCACCAGAAAGCATCAGGGATACTTGTGAATTGAGACTCAGGTTCTTCAGCCTCAGCAAAATATACCGCACTAGAGAACAAGATCACCCCAATGAAGAGGAAGAAAATTAGTAAACCTAGCTCTCTCATACTTGCTTTGAGGGTCTGTCCCAAAATCTGGAGGCCCTTAGAGTGCCGGGAGAGTTTGAAGATTCGAAAGACTCTTACCAGTCTGATGACTCTCAGGATGGCCAAGGAGGTGGCCTGCTCTCCTTTCTGAGTCCCCTCCCGCTCGGCCATCTCAGTACCCAGGGTTATGAAGTAAGGGATGATGGCCACAATGTCAATGAAGTTCATTATATTCTTGAAGAACTCAGTCTTGCTGGGGCAAGCAAAGAAGCGCACCACCAGCTCAAAGGAGAACCAGATGATGCACAAGGTCTCCACAACAAAGAAGGGATCTGTGAAGATGTTGGATTTGTAGACCTGGGTGGTGTTGTCAGTGCGATGCACTGTATACTCCTTGTCCTCCTTCAGCTCAGGTAACGTCTCTAGGCAGAAGATCACGATGGAGATGAGGATCACCATGACAGAGACTATTGCAATGACTCTTGCAGGCCCAGAGCTCTCTGGGTATTCAAAGAGGAGCCATACTTGGCGCTGGTACTCCCCCTCCGGCAAGGGTCTCTCCTCATCTTTGATGAATCCTTCATCTTCCCGGAACTTCTCCATGGCCTCCTCACCCAGCTCATAAAATTTGATCTCCTCAGAGAACATGTCCAAGGGCACATTGACCGGACGGCGAAGCCTCCCTCCAGACTGATAGTAGTAGAGGATGGCATCAAAACTGGGCCGATTCCGGTCAAAGAAGTACTCATTGCGCAAGGGGTCAAAGTACCGCATGCGCTTCTTGGGGTTGCCCAGCAGAGTGTTGGGGAACTGGGCTAAGGTCTTCAGCTGTGTCTCAAAACGTAGTCCAGCAATGTTTATCACTACGCGCTCACAACACTCATGGTCATCGTGGGCAGCGGGCTGGTAGCTATCCTGGGGGTGGCCAGGTAGCGCCGAAGTCTCATCCATGTTCTCTCCAGCCATCACAGTCATGGTGACACACGGGAAGGGGGACCCAGGGACAGGGGAAAAGTGAGGGAGAGGGATTTGACAGGGAGAGGAGGATGGAGGAGAGCCAAAAGCCTCAGGGTAGTTCAGTGGAGGTGGAGCAGGCAAGGGTCAGAGTCTGCAGGGAGGGATGATGAGTTGGGGTGGAGAGGTTGCAGAAGGGATGAATGTGGGGCCTAAAGGCTGGAAATATTCAAAAAGGGTAACAAGAAGAGGGATGAAGGAAGAGGCATCAGGGATGATGGGAGCGTGAAGAAAGAGGGGAGAAGTACCTTTAGGGAGGGGAAGAGGGCAGGTAAGGTGAGGGGTCCCGTCCCCCAAGCCGGAAGGCTGAAGATCTATGGAGTACACCCACAGGCTGGGGTCCCCTCCCCAGCCGTCTCCTTTTGCCTTTAACTTGATCCGTCCACTTTTCTCGCCGACTTGACCATCGCTGCGGCTGCTGTCACAAAGTTACCACACACACACACACACACATACACACACATACACATACACACAAATAAATAAATAAACAAACAAATAAATAGATAAATAGCGGGGTGGCTGGGAGGTGAGTCCTTGCAATGCCAACTCAGCAAATTTTCATCACCTGCCCCCCCCGCCCCGCCCCGGTCCTCTCCTCTTGTGTGCCGGGGAGGGAGGGAGGGATGGAGATACTCTGCTTTTGAAGGCGTAAAGCTACTTGCAGGATGGAGGCTGCCAGGAAGGAGAGAAACAGAATAAACCAGCCCCCAAGCTCCACCACACACACACGCTCAGGCGCAATGGATTGGTTTTCACACCAGCAAGAACATCCCGCTCTGCCCACTACGGCAGCACATGCAGAGCCCTACGTGTTCCCACACATCCCCGGACATGCACCAGGGGCCTCCAAGACAAGAAGGGGCCGATGTGGACCCTGCAGTGCCCTGAGCACATCGGGAGGGCTTCCCAGGCAACTTCAGCGTGGTCAGCTCCTGCAATAAGTCTCCTGATCACCACGCTCCCCACTTCAGAGACAGTGGAGATTTAGCTGAGCACTAACAACTTCATCACATCAGTTTGGGGGATTAGGGCTGGGGGAACAAAGCATCTCCTCTCTTGCTTTGTAGCAGCTAAACACAACTGAGAGAGGCGAGGGGAGGGAGATTGACATCGCGGACCCTAACTGTCCAGAACAGAATCCAAGAGCGCGGGGGAAGAAGGGGCTTTTCCTTACCTGCTCCGAGTGAGACGCGCCGGTTAGGAGTAGGAGCCAGTGCCGGAATGCGTCAAGTCGCCTTGCAGCAGCATCCAGAAAAACCAAACCAAAACAAAAACCGCAGCGGCAAACTCAGCCCTCCTCCTCTTCCTCTTGCGCCCCTCTTAATAATACAGCGATCGTTTTACAGGGCTGCCTGCGAGACACTGAAATATTCATACACTGTCTTAGGCTGCACCAAGGGCGAGTGGGTTTAATTAGTTTCTGCCGAGAACCGCAGTGGGGGGTGGGAGAGAAAAAAAAGTGCAAAGTACCTTTTTCAAAAGGCTTGAGTTAGTAAATAAAATCAAGGAGTCCTAGATAGCTGCTGGCTCTCTTGTTCTCTTCCCTTAAGACAGCGGGAAAAGGAGCCGGGCTCTGGGCAGCGGGGGCTGGGGAGATGTAAGAGAGCCGCAGTCCTGCAGCCGCATCCCTGGAGTCGGTCTTGGCTCGTCCCGGCAGCAGCAGCAGCAGGAGGCAGGAGCTGGACGCGTGTGGCAGGAGCGAGCGGGCTGCTGAATGCATAAGAGCAAGGAGCAAACTCGAGCCATTTCTTGACGCTGCAGTATCATCAGAAACCTGAGAGCTGTTTGGTGCAGCTCGGGGAGAGGGAGGGCGGAGGGGGTGGGGGGGAACGGGACCGGAGGGAGGAGGGGAAGCACGCTACCCCCCGGGCCGGTCGCCCCCGCCGCCGCCAGCGCGGCCCCCGCCGCCGCGGCACGCTGCGCGCCGCGCCCGCCGACGCAATGCAGGCGGCGGCCCCGGCCCGCCGGCACCGGCCGGCCGCTGCGGGACACCGAGCCGACCCAGCGGAGGCGGCGGGGAGCGAGTGGGTTCCTGGAGAAGGGGATGCACAAGCGGCGCGGGCGGGTGCGCGGAGCTTCCCTTCTCCCCGCCCTCCCCCCCTTTCCCGGCTGGTAGCCGGCTCGGCGCTCCCCGCAGGCCCGCCGCGGCACCTGCAGAGGAGGCGGCCGGAGTGGTGCAGGGCTTTACACATCCCGAACGGAGCGCGATGCTGCAGTCGCGGCGGGCGGCGGCTGCGCCCGCAGTGCCCGGAGCCCCCGTGGTGCGGGGTCGGCCCGGCACGGAACGGCTCGGCCCGGGGACCTGGTGCTGCTGCTGCTGCAGGACACGGCGCTGGCCCCTGCCCGCAGTACTCCCTGTAGTGCATGGGGCCGCGTAGCCGGAGCGTCCTGGGCATAGTGGTGAAGGCGGGATTCCGAGCGGTGTGGCTAAAACTGGGAGGGAAGAGTTAATCGGCAGGCAGCGTATTACAGGGAAATTGCCCTTTCATGCTGCTTTATCCCACTGAATTCATTTAATTGATGAATCACGTAACTTCGAGATGGAGAAGACCCATTATGTCATCAGCTTCCCTCCCCTGCCAGTGGAGGATTGTTCCCAACAGTACATGATCGTGTACATTATATAAAAGCCTGCTGTTCACTTTGTTAAAGCCAGAGAGGTGATCAAATACAACCCGGGCCTGTGTAATTTGAAGCACTCCAGAGCGAAGTAACACCAAGTTCACGTTTAACAGATCTAGGCTCATTAGCTTTCCACTGCATAATATATTATCTTCACTTAAGATAACCACCTTGGCAGTCCAAAAATACTTAACCACCTGACCTCATGGACAGTTTCTGTCTCTTTTTGCCTTCCTGTTATTTATCCCCATGTTTTGCTGTTTTGAGGGGGTTGTTTTGTTGTTTTGGGGGATTTTGTTTGTTTACTTTTTTTTTTTTCCCATGGTGGTGTGATTTGGGGTTTTTTTGCTAGAGTACGAACCATTCTAAAATCCTCTAGCCCCAGCTGCATTGTAATCACAGCTACTTTGCATGCTGCATTCAACAGCCCTGGTGGAAAAAAAAAAGAAGTGCAAAGAAAAAGAAACAGATTTAACAGATTTTCTCTTTAGCCTGCTATAGGCACTTTTTTTTTTTTTTTTTCCAGTGAGTGTCACATATGCTGAAAGTTTTATGAGAAACTTGTGGTGAATTTCTGAGTAAGAGAAAAGTCTCTTTCTGCCACTCCTGGAAAAATAATCAAATCACTAAATAAAAAGAAAGAGTCTTCTAGTGAAAATCACGGACACTAATTTTCTGTCTGACAGTTTAGCAGCTCAGCATCAAAACGTGGCCTGGACCCAGCAGCTCTAGACCCTGTACAAACTAAAGCCTCCCAAAAAAGTAAGGCAGTCTTGTTGCCTAAACTAACCAGGCTGTTTTTCAACGCTTCAAGAAACTCAGCTACAGCCTTTGACTCAACATCCTCTTATGGCAGTGAATTCCACGCCTGGATGACATGCTGCACAGAGCTGACTGCAAAGTATTCTGAGAGCTCTGCATTCAGTGCGCTTGGAACTGTTTTGCAGAAATAGCTCTGTGAGCTAGCACTCACCCGGTTCTGGTGCAGTGTTAATATGCCCCTGTACTAGTTCAAAGACAAATACATATGTTCATTGTGATGAAAAGGCATATCTGACAACCAAGAGTCCTGAGTTCAAGGTGCTGCTCTGCCCTTGGTTTCCTGAGGGATTGCAGGCAAGTCTATACATTCTGCTTTTGTATCTGAAATACAGAACCAAAAGTGCTTCCTCTGCCTGTCACAACTGCTTAGGCTGTTTGTTCCTGAGGGCTGTCTTAGCACAGTAGAACCTAAATCCTTATTGGATGTGGGTATGCCAGTAGCAGAAAAAAAAAATAGCACCCTTTATTTTTACATTACAGGCTAGAGAAAGGACACACTGGGGTAATGCCCCCTCCTCAATTTGAATGGCTTTGAACTCTGTGATTCCTCACTCCAATCTAAGAAACATTACTGGCAAGCAATCATGCTGTAAGGTATATACCTTTCTAAGAACGGTGGAATATTAGACATAGGGTTGCTGAAAATATTGTTAAGGTACGTAGACTAATGAGCAGTAAAACTAGGGCTTATAAAGAGGTCATATGTTAATGTTACCATGCTAAGTAGCTTGATTTAAATTTTGAGGAGTGGAAGGAGACTGATTTCTGCCAAATTTTAAGTCAGGCTGCTGCTAGTTCATACTTTCTATATTACGGAAAATGGTCACCAGCAACTGAACTGATAATCCCCACCAAGGGTCAAAGTGAGAAGCTCTGCTCAGGAACAAGTTTTCACAGGGAAACTCTAAGTTGCAAACAATCAAGAGCTTGAGGTAAGCAGCAGGCAGTATTTAAAAAACATCCAAAGCAGCTGCTTTTAAAAATCCCACTAGGCACTTTTCTGCTTTCATAGATGCCAAAAAAGCAGTTGCTGTTCTTTTCCTTACAGCTGACTGATGACCTGGCTTTGTGAGTGTGGTGGGTCTGGTAGTACAATGCAAAGAGCATCATGTGCCCCCAATGGCTGTTCACTATGAGAAACACCTCCATTTGAGCTCCCCCGTGGAAAGTGCCTCCAGTCTGGCATGGTAGTGTGGGTGAGCACTAGCAGATGGGGAAGCTGCAAGTGTTCTGAGCTGCACAGGTTGAGGAGCTTTGCTGCCATCTTTGATGGCTCCTGATGTAACTTTTCATAGGCAACCAGAACTGATTGACTCCTTGTGTTAAAGATAGGTCAGCACAGCAAAAGCAGAACCGTTTGTGCAAGCTCAAAGTCTTGCCTTGTAGAGAAAACTGAAGGTGCCTGTGTTTTGCTCTGGCAAACAAAAGATTTCCCCTGGCAAGAAAGCATGGAATTTTATTTGTTTGTTTATTTTTTGTTTGGTTTGGTTTGTTTTTTTAGAGAGAAAGAATTGAGTTGTTAATTAAAATTCTTAGGATCTGCAAAGATTAAAGAAATATTGTATTGAATGACTGTCAATCTGAAGCTGGATCAAAAAATAACAGCTCATTTTATGCAGCGAAATAGGCTTTAAACACTGCCACCAGGGAATTTGAAAACTACTGACTGAAATCAATGGACACAGAAGCAGAGTGGATTTCCCAGCACAACATCATTCATGTAGGTGTCACGAGTGACTCTTAACATGCTAAATTTCCTTGACATGAAGGTAGAGTTTGTGTGATAGAAGTCACTGCAAAATGCAAAGTGTCAGGACTGCTTTTGTGAACCTTATGGATCTCCATAGGCGTTGTAGCCCAAATTCATCCAAGCCTGGAAAACGTTCTAGTAACATTATAGCTCCATTTGGAGCTGCATAAACCCATACATGAGTTGTGCAGGTGTCACTGTAGACACCATTTAATGGCTTTGAACATAGAGGTTGCTATGCATTCAGGGAGATGTTTCGGCCTAAATTTGCCTTGCAGAGCTTCTATTAGTCATGATGATCTATGACATGGAAAGAGTCAACAGAGAGAGCCAAGGGTGAGCTTGTGGTGTTGACAGCTGGATTTTATTCCTTGGAGAGAATAAAGGATTTTTAAAAGGTTTTTATCTGTTAATACTGATTTATGACCCTTGTTACTATCCTCCAGTATTATTAGTCATTGTTATGACTGTGATAATCAAATCTCATGCTTCAAAGCATACTGATAGCTGACAGAAGATGACAATGACTTTTGTTCCCTCTTGTCATATAATTTCGTTGTTTTTCCTGCTCCTTTTTAAAGCCTTAGATGCAGGCTCTCTATGACCAAAAGGGGTAGTGAGTAGATCCAGCCCTATTGCTACAGAAGGAAGATGATTGCTCAAGAGTGCATCCCTGTGAAGAAGGAAGCAGAAACTTCCCTCACTCACATGTGCAGTTTAGCTCCTAGGACTAGCCTGGAGAGAAAAGCTGACACCTCCTTGCTGCTTTTTATCCCACATCAGTGGATTGGGTAGGGTCAAAGTGTGGCAGTGGGAGGATGGCTGGGCAGGAGACAACAGAAAATGTGCTGTATTAGGAAAAAGTTAAGCTTGCTTTTGTCCTCCTCCAGATCAGCTGTATAATCAGGCAAAATGGAAGGACAAAGTTCTAATCCACCCCAGAAAATACCAAACTCTTGTGGGTATGTACCTGTACAAGGAACACACTTGTACATGAAGAGTAATTAAAAATGCTTAACAACAATATTTTCATGGTTTTAATATCGTATCTTCCTTCTCTGACCTCCTTTCCTGGTCCTAGATTTTCTTTACCAGAGTTTTGTCCAACTAGCTGCTTGCTATTGAGAGAACCTCCTGCTCAAGCAGGCTGGTCTGACCAGTGAAGAGAACGTATTTTATTGAGACCTGCATCACTAAGTGTTTAGAAATAATTTCTGTTTCCCATTTTCCACACCAGGAACAGTACTTGGAGAAGACCTGAATGACTTTGCAGCTGCCGCTTCTTTCTGTGATTGCCTGAGTATGCTCAGGTATTTAATACAGAATCACAGAATCACAGAATGTTAGGGATTGGACGGGACCTCAAAAGATCATCTAGTCCAATCTCCCTACTGGAGCAGGAACACCTAGATGAGGCTGCACAGGAATGTGTCTAGGCGGGTTTTAAATGTCTCCAGAGAAGGAGACTCCACAACCCCCCTGGGCAGCCTGTTCCAGTGTTCTGTTACCCTCACTGAGAAGAAGTTTCTTCTCAAATTTAAGTGGAATCTCTTTTGTTCCAGTATGAACCCATTACTCCTTGTCTTACCGTTGGTTGTCACCGAGAAGAGCCTGGCTCCATCCTCGTGACACTCACCCTTTATATATCTGTAAACATTAATGAGGTCACGCCACAGTTTCCTCTTCTCCAAGCTAAAGAGTCCCAGCTTCCTCAGCCTTTCCTCATAAGGGAGATGCTCCACTCCCTTCATCATCTTGGTTGCCCTGCACTGTTCTCTGTCCTTCTTGAACTGAGGGGCCCAGAGCTGGACACAATATTCCAGATGTGGTCTCACCAGGGCAGAGTAGAGGGGAGGGAGAACCTCTCTCGACCTACTAACCACACACTTTCTAATACACCCCAGGATGCCATTGGCCTTCTTGACCACAAGGGCACAGTGCTGGCTCATGGTCATCCTGCTGTCCACCAGAGCCCCCAGGTCCCTTTCCCCTACACTGCTCTCCAACAGGTCATTCCCCAACTTATACTGGAACCTGGACTTGTTCCTACCCAGATGCAATACTCTACACTTTCCTTTGTTATATTTCATTAAATTTTTCCCTGCACGACTTTCCAGCCTGTCCAGGTCTGACTGGATGGCAGCACAGCCTTCTGGCGTGTCAGCCACTCCTCCCAGTCTGGTGTCATCAGCAAATATGCTGATAGTACACTCCAGCCCGTGGGCCCATCCATGTGACTGAGGGGAGCAAGGTGCTGCTCCACCTCTACAGGCTGGGCCTGGAGCCTCACACCAGGGAACGTGTTGCCTTTGCTGAGCTCCAGAGCTCCAGCCTGCCGCCAACGCTTTGGTTCCCAGTGGCACCTGCCCCGAGCGTTCCCAGGACCTGCTGGTGCAAGTGGGCCCAGTCGAGGCCCGAGACACCTTGGCCCTGCTGCAGGTCCACGTCCAACCCCTGTGCAAGGACGAGTGGGCCAAGACCTATGTGCTGTGCTCCCGGAGCTGGCCTGGCCAACCCTGGTTACCCCAGGAAGGTACCGATGGGATCCTGGTGGTGTTGGAGGAGAAGAAGTTGCTTTTGCCCCTTTGGCTGCAGATGATTCTCATCATTGGGTTGCTGGTGCTGTCAGGGATACTCAGCGGGCTCAACCTGGGCCTCATGGCGCTGGATCCCATGGAGCTGCGCATCGTGCAGAACTGCGGCACCAACAAGGAGAAGCACTGTGCCTGCAAGATCAAGCTCATTTGCTGAAAGGGGAACTATCTGCTGTGTTTGCTGCTGCTAAGCAACGTGCTGGTCAACACCACCCTCACCATTTTCCTCAATGACCTAACTGGCTCCAGAATCGGCGCCATTGTCACTTCGACCATCGGCATTGTCATCTTCGGGAAAATTGTGCCCCAGGTGCTCTGCTCCCGCCACAGCCTCACCATGAGGGCCAACACCACTGTGTTCACCAATTTTTTTATGATGTTTATGATGGTGACATTCCCTCTCTCCTACCTCATCAGCAAACTCCTTGACTACATCCTGGCCCAGGAAATCGGCACTCTCTACAACTGAGAGAAGCTGGTGGAGATGCTGAAGGTGATAGAACCCTACAACGACCTGGTGAGGGAAGAGCTCAACATGATCCAGGGAGCCCTGGAGCTCTGCACCAAGATGGCGGAGGACGTGATGACGCTGCTGAAGAACTGCTTCATGATAAAGCGTGACACCATTCTGGACTTCAACACCATGTTGGAGATCATGGAGAATGGCTACACCTGCATACCCATCTATGAGGAGAACTTCTCCAACATCATGGACATCCTCTATGTCAAGGACCTGGCTTTCATTGACCCCAATGACTTCACCCCCCCTCAAAACAATCACCAAGTTCTACAACCACCCCATCCACGCCATTTTCCATGACATCAAGCTGGACGCCATGCTGGAGGAGATCAAAAAGGGGAAGTTTCACCTGGCCATCGTGCAGAAGGTGAACAATGAGGGGGAGTGAAATTCATTCTACGAGGTGCTGGGGTTGGTGATGCTGGAGGATGTCATCGAGGAGATCATCAAGTTGGAGATCCTGGACGAATCAGATCAATTCATTGACAACAGCAACCAGAACTGGGTGGGCAACCATAAGAAGAAACGGGACTTCTCAGCCTTCAAGGACCCATCGAGAAGATGGTCAAGATCTCCCTGCAGCTGCTTCTGGCTGCTCACCACTCCCTCTCCACGGTCATGACGCTCTTCACCCCAAACTTCATCTCGGAGAAGATCTTGTTGCGGCCCCTCATATATTCCAGTGTCATCCAGGAGCTGAAGTTCAATGAGGAGAACAAGAAATCCCTGTGGCACCTCCTCTACTGCAAGAACAAAGCAGCTGACTACTTCATTCTCATCCTGAACGGCAAGGTGGAGGTGGAGGCCGGCAAGGAATGTATCAAGGTATGTAATACATGTGACTTCCTTCTTAACAGTACCAACTTCTTGCTTCCCATGATTGTATTACTTAGTATGAGACCTTATACAAACACTGGAGCAAGAACTTTGTTCATGAATTCTCCTGACCATGGAGTGTAGAGACCAGAGAAGGAACTTTGCCCACATCACTAGGGGTGGGCATCACATGAAGCACTGCTGTCAGAGAGGGGAACACCTAAAGAAGGCAGAACACCACCAGAGCAAGTATGTTCCTGTAAAACCAAAAAGCATTTCTGGCAGTGGATCCTTGTAATACACAACCAAGAAGTCAACTTTGGGAACACTGAAGTTTCTCTTGTATGAGATCATTTGAGGAATGATTCCAGCTTATAAGAACGTTGCTTCAACAAAGCTGACACATATCTAAAGATAGCCCCCCTCATAGAGTGTTTCTTCTTGAACTGCCCAGGCAAGAATCAGAAATTGCTAGTCTCCATGTCACAACAAGTTTTGGTAGGAAGCCCTAAGCTTGAGACTGAAGACAGAGTGGTGGTAAACACAAGCATCATCATTTGGTTGAGTTTCCTGAGGAAATAAGGTGTGGCTTAGTAAATCAAGTCATTTCAGGGTACTCACAGTGTACGAATAATCTATCGGTCTTACTATAGCCATAATGACAGCTATCCCACTGAATTAGAGCCAAATTTAGTCCTAGCTAGGCTGCAAGGTCAACTGCAATAGAACTCCAGGAACACTCATTAACAGCAATATTAGATTGCAGTAATGGGACTTGGAATTTACAATGACGATTTACAGTTGAGGCTATTTTGAAGCCAATGGACAGATACAAGCTCTTAGTAAGTTGCTCTGAAATATGGCACATTATCACTTGATCTTATGACAAAGGACACTCATAAAGTCCATCTATCACAAAGCAAGCCATGTGGTAGGCATAATACACCACCAGAATACCTTCAGTCTGAAAGAGCACAGGGAGAAGTCCCCATCTAGCCTTCCAAAAAAGTGTCACCTTATAGTTTAAGGAGACGTATGCGTACCTCAAAAGCTGACTTGGAATGTGACATTCAAGCTACCAAAACATGAAACTCTGTTGATATTCTCAGTGTTACTGAGGGGAAGCTCTGGAAAGAAGAAATGTCAAGAGACCTACAGAAAATATCAGAGAATAAATCAGTGACAGTGGAAAAAGATAAACAACAGGTATCTGCATAAATCAGAATCTACAGTGATGCCAAACCAGTGGATACAGAATTGGAGAGAAGTCACCAATCTTTAGCAGTAACAGAAGTCAGGCTCCATTTGATGTATCAGATTCAAAAGTATCCAGTGTTTCTTATGAATTAGGACAGGATCTTGAACTGCATTTGTGATTACCTTTATTACACCTGACAGTGTGAATTTTGGGAACATGATCATGGTTATAGTGTTCCCAGCAGAAACTGAAATGTGAAATGGAAGGATTCCCAGGTACCAAAGCAGTGGCTGATGACACTTTCTACTGTGGCTGAAAGTGTTGAAGTCACCAGCCATGATTCCAGACTGTGATTGGCCCCAGGGAGATGTTGAGAACAGCATATTAGCCTGAATGAAGGTGAGCTGACGCTTGCAGAGAATGATAACCTGAACATCTGTGAACTTCTGAGTGCATCCAATTATACCTCAAAAACCTTAGACCCACTAAGAAAATGTCCAGAGCAAAAGTGGTGAAGGATTTCTAGGACTTCATAGGAAAGATAAACTACTAGATTTTTCTTGTTTATTCTCCTACCTCTCAGGACACAAGAATCATCTAAGCAGTTAACGCACACAGACACCATTTGGCAGCAATCAGAGCCCCATGTGATGGGGTAAAGGCGATCCAATGCAGGGAACCAGTCCCAAATCGCTATAAACCCCTGGAACAGATAGAGCCACAGAAAGCCTGGAGCCACACTGCTGCGAAGTCAGCACCTTGAGCACTTACTGGTGGGATCCTGACACAACTGAGATGGAGTCAGATAAACAAGGAGCTGCTGCCCTTGCGTAGTGGGGGGGGGACACAATCCCACTGTGTCACTTTTGGGCAAGGCATAAAAATGCAGTATGAGCTCCAGTAAAAAGAAAGCATGCTGAGGAAGTGCTGAGTGCTCCTGAAAGCTATCTGAATGGGATGATGAAGGCATTAAAATGTTGGTACATGGAGTGCGGCTGTACTGAAAGGAAGAAGGATCACAGGCAACATCTACTCTGTTACTAGGCAAAGGATTGAGTGGTGTTTATGTGTGTGTGTGTGCACATGTGCAAGATGGGATTTTATTTAAAGCAGGACAAGCAGTAATCCCTGCAAATACAAGAGCTGACATCAGGAAATGAATAACTTCATACCTAGGGATAATAGAGGGTGCTTTATTTGAGCCAAACTGTTTCCATTGGCTAGGCACCAATGTGCATTGCAGATCGGGTATGACCCAGAGTGATGTGTGTACAGGGTACACTGATCAGTTATGATCTTTCTGCCACTCCAAGGGGCCTTTGCAAATGGTCATTTTTAAGGACAGGAGATGGACAGTCTGCTTTCTGAGAGGTGACTCTGGAGGAAGCACTAGCAAGAGCTGATCAGGAGTTAAGCGGAGCCTTTCCACAGTATGACATGCCTAACACACTCTGCTCTGACATGACTTGTAGCATGCTGCAGCAGAATTTGTGTGATTCAGCACTTAACAGGGCAGATTTGAGCACCAGATGTCTTGCCATGAGTATCAAAAATGAAAAAGAGCAAGAGCAAACTAAGTTGGCAGCATAAACAGTGGAGGGACTGATAGCAAAAACAAGACAGTCAGGAAGAGATTCTTACCTGCCAAAGCTGGGACATACCAATGCTTTTTCTCCTAAGCCTCCATAGGAAGCGGGGAATCCATTGACTGAAGAAGGTCTAGAGAGAGGTGTGTTACACTAAATAAGCCATTGACAGATAAAAGAATAGAAAAGAGCCAGTCATTTGTAGCTGCTCTTCAGAGTGGATTTGCAGCCACAACTCTAAGACTACAAAAAAGCATGAAAGAACCACACAAAAGACAAGAATGCTGAGAGGATAGTTCACACACCTGTGTCTATGGCAGAGGATTAGAAATGTTCCTTGCTACTGTTGTCCTGTGATGAAACTTCCCAGTGCAGGTTGCTTTGCAGAGCTGCTCTGGCAGCATGTCTTCCTCTTGTATTATTATCAGCACACAGGAGAGGCAAAATTGCCTAGCAGGGTGTGCTTTGAATGTGTGCCTACCTTTTAGTCTCGGATTAGAGTTACAGTGACATGTCCTCTTTCAGGAAGAGGCTGGTTTCTTCTTTAAGTGCTTGCTGACCTGCCTGGCCAGAATGGTTACTGTATGCTAGAGAGACAGCTGAAGTGAAGCAGAAGCAATTATTTATATAAAAAGAAGGAACTTGGATAAACAAAAATACTGGCAGCTACCGTGTATTAAAGTGAAAGACTCAGATGCTTTGAAGCCTTGTCCTCAGGTGATTTTAAGTGCTTCAAAATAACTCTAAGTCTTACCCAAAAATGAAGGCAGCTTGGAGCTCCTTAGAGACTATTAGTCCATCAGTGTCCAATCTTTTCTGCACCTTGAGCACTGATCTTGTTCTAGCTTCTCAGCCTTGCTTTTCTGTCTGCTGTCCTACTTATGTCTGGGCCAGGGTCTATTTTGAACTCCAGAGGTTTGTGATCTATTCCTTTTCTGCAGGACTGGAGCTGCTCCTGTTCTATGCTATCTACGGCAGAAAGGCATGGTCCTCCTTCTGTTGGGTGTTTTTCTTAACTGCTCGGTTAGATCCTAGCACTGGAGATCTGAGCATCTCCTTTTATGATTTGTTTTCCCCTGAAGTCTCTAAAACAAGTCTCATGATGTTTAAAATGCTACTGAGAGCTTAGTGAGCACATTGCAGTAGGGCCATTACACTTCAGACAAATCTTTTCCTCCCTACACGGCATCTTCCTTATTTATTTACAAATTGCTTGCCTCCTGAATTTCTAAAGCTTTTGCTTCAATATAGCCCACATTTCAAATCCTTGTGCATTATGTAGAAAAAAGAGAAGGCTCATTCATCTGCATTACCTCCTGTCTGTGTCCCACTGCCTCAAAGTGATAGCCCATGAGTTAGTATTCAACAGTGTACAGCAGCATTTTCTGACTTCAATAGTGTTTGAGGATTGATCCCAGGATAATGATCCCATTGTACTGTGCAGCAGAGAAACACATTGCTAATGCAAGACATGCCAGGAAGAGCCTTTCAACAAGGTACAGATAGTAGTAAGTACAGCAAGAAGTATGTTGTAGGGCAAACATAACAGCACAGTGTAAAACATCTTGCCAGCAGCTACTTTAAAATGTTCTACTAATAACAGTGTATTATAAAAGGCAGAGACACACGCTAGGTTTCTCCAAGTCTGAGCCAGAATACTGAATCTCTGTTCTTACTCAATCTCACTGAATGTATCCTTTTTTTTGTTCCTAAACTCCAAGAGGTACCTTGGAACAGGTCATCTGCTAGCCCAATCCAGTTCACCAACATGGGACTGCAACAGCATGATCCTGGGTAAACATCTCAGCCACTGTGATATATGGCAGGAGCCAGAAAACCCTCTCGTTGTAGAAGAATGCCAAGAGTCTGCCTGAAGCCCAAAGGTGACCTTGTAATTGAATTAGCAGGAGTGCTTGTTGGCGGGGCACAATCCTTGTTCCATGCTCAACCCACTCACTACCTTTATTTAGATTCAGAGCCTGTCATCCAGTCATAACCTTTGATTTTCCTTATCCTCATCAATAAAGCTTAAAACCATAAACCTTATGCTTGCTTCTGTCCTCGCATGCCAACACGTTCCCTAGGGAGCTTTCCATGAGCTGGGTGAAATGAAAGGCACCTAACCTGGCTGCAAGAACAGACACTACCTCCTGTGTCTTGGCATGATTTATACACGGCAAATCCGTATATTTTTCTACTGTGAATGAATGTGGGGTTTTTTACCCATTTGTTTATAATTTTACAGCATTCATAGTCTGTCATGTACTCATCTATGGACAGAATTCAGATTTCCTTGTGAAAATTTTACCTAGGCCTGTATTAGGTCACTGTGCCCAGTTCTGTGAAGCCATTTTCCTGCAACAGTGAAGAAGGAGAAAAGCAATTATGACATTTTGTTTCATAAAAAATATAAATATAAACATTAAGATATTATATTGGTTGATATAGTTGTTTGTAACACTAGGTCTATCTTCGGGTATCTTGTATTGTGGGTAAAAAAGCGTAGACTGAAAATTACTTGAATGTAGCAATTGAATATGATGCATGGTATTAAAAAAAATGTGTAAAAATAAAGTATTTCAACCTAAAACAATTCCTTCTTGAATTGGTCATTGCAATTTATCAAAATTATGACAAAGCGTGAGTAGTTTCAGATTGTCCACAGCTGTAAATTTTTTAGATTAAACTTTATTTACGATAGGTCACCCTTCTAACACACAGGCAACTGTGACTACACATACCTCATTGGATTGCTACCAGCTGCAAAATCAGTGTGTGGAGCAGAACTTTGACCTCTCTGCTGCAAAACTGGAAGAAACAATCAACTGAAGGAGATAAAGGAGAATCCTCATTAAAGAGGAAGTGGTACATGGCAATAGGGAACAGAAATCGAATTTGCTTGTGCTAAGATGCACTTTGTCAACTAGCCTACAAAGGACAAAGGACTCCAATTATTTAGCCAGCAAGATGAAAAATCTGTGAATTATGACTTGTAGCATTAAATTAATCAGAATACTGTTATGCGTTATTACAGCAAGTGGTTGGAGAGCCCATTCGGGTGTGGAATCCAGCTTTGCCAAAAAGCTGTAGGAGCAGACCAGGCTGCTCTTTTATGCCAGCCAGGGGAACAACAAAGACATTCAGGGTCATTAACACCAAGTAAATACAGAACAATCAAAGGCTCTATTTCCTCCAGTAATGTGAAAGTCACCACTGTATTGAGGACAAGCACAAGTCATATGTTTCTCTTAAGTCCTACTTAATCCCTGCTTCGAGGATTTAAAGGACATTCAAGTGATTCATAAGCCCTGCGCATGTTCTCTGCATAAGAATGATTTTTATCCACCACAGAGTCAGCTGAGCCATGGAAAATTCTGCAGTGGGTCACATCAGTGGAATAATACTGCTGTGTTCAAGAAGGTCTGGTTGATGTTCTGTCTGACAGTTGCAGCTGTAGCTTTAACATCTAGCATACTGATAATCAAAACTCATGGTTTATGGTGTGCGTTGATTCCCCGGAGGGTTCTGGAAGTAATGTATGTCTCTTACCGGCATCATTTCGTATCTAGCTGGTAAAACAGTTCAAGGAGGAGCTTTAACCAAAGCATCAGGCACCAGACAGTAATAAAGGCAGGAGATCTCTTCTGACAGTTCTATGATGTGATCCAGCATGTCAGAGTCTCTGTTTCACACCAGAAAAAAAAAAAAAAAAAAGGAAAAAGTCTGCACAAAATATGGCCAACCAGAAAATGGGCCAAAATCAGTTAGATAGTGCCTGAATGTTGCTGCTTTTGAAAGTAACAACCAGACTGCAAAAGATGGCTTCAGATATCTTTTGCATACTGCATGTGGATTTATTTTGCTTGGGTTTCTGGTTTATGCATCATTATGGTAATCTGTTATTGTTCCTCTTGCATATTTTTCTGCAGGCTCTTTGGCAGTGATTCCTGCATCTATCACAGCTAAGTTTTGCAGCATGCAGCGGAAAGGAGATGATTCTGATCTATAATTCTGTCAGACACTCCTTAAGATATTGTATAAGCTTATGAAGGTGAATTTATGCTTCTGGCTTTTAGTTCTCTTTGTGTCTGAGCCACTTTGATGCTTAATAATCTTTCAGTAAAAGGAAATAATATGCACCTCACCACTTGCTAGGGCTATGAGCTCTTAGAGTTTCTTTGTAGGGGGACTGATACTTTCATTTCTCCTTTCTTAAAAGGCAAAAGAAAATACCTGAAGAATGTAAATCTGACTGGAAAAATGCACCCTAATTTTGGTAGCATCTTAACAGGCAGGGAAACAGAAATTCAAACACATTGAGGGATGCAGAGAAAATTGGCAATGAAAATGATATCAGAGACAAATGCCGGACAGTGCAATCTTCTTTTCATGCAGAAAATAAATCCAAAAGTGGGTGGAGGAGTGCAAGCTCACATTCACTACTCTTCTCTGTTAGAGACACACTGTGGTCCTTGAGACCATGAAGGAATGGCAAGCATAGAGTGCTAGATGCTGAAACCCAGATAAAGTTCTAGATGCTTGATGCTAGTTCTAGAACCCTGGTTCCCCCTCCTGGCCCTCGTCAGCAGTGTTATCTTGGTCCAGACACTTTTCTTTCTTTCACTTCTCATCTTTCATCTCGCCTTTTCTATGTAGACAGCAATCTCTCTGGAGGAAGAGTCTATTACATGTCCATGTCACACCTGTGCCAGAAGAAGAATGCAAAAATCTTCAGCTTGACACTTAGAAACACAGCTGGAAATCTGGAGAGGAACAAATAGCACTGTTCACTCCTAAGGGAGCATGACCTCTTGCTTTGTCTGACTCTAATCACCTAAAAAGGAAATCTTTCACAGATCCTTTTGTGCTTTCCCTACTGTAGTGGTCTTTTTTGTTACTGGATAGATCCCCAACTGCGGCAGAAACTCCCACTGCTCTATCCCTGCTGAGAGGAAACAGTGCTTCCCCACCAGTAGAGGTGTTCTTAATGCAATTCTAAACCAAAGGCATCCCCTGTACCGTGAGGTGTACCCATTCACTTTCTTTGTTTAGCAAGAAATGGTGATTCAAAGCTCTCTGCTCCCACTGCAGCCCTCTTTACCCTCAATAATTATCATAAGTCCCCTCCCTTAATTTCAGCCTCCAAGTTGCAGCCATCCGCAGCCATGCTGAAACACCTTTTGCTTTGCAGCAGATGGCAATGCAGTACTTCCCGCTGCCAAGATGACCCAGTTCATTCTTCCATCATCTGCATCTTACTATGAAGCAGCAGACAAAGAGGGAAAAAAAAACACTTGGCAGATGATCTGTAGCAGGTATCTCCTGTTGTAAGACTCTCAGCAGTCTGAGCACACTGATTCAAATAACTAAGTAAGCAAATGAAGAAGTCTAGAGATAGCATGCAGCTGGCCCTCTTGTTCTGATTGACATGGTTGACATAATCCTAAAGCGAAACTTCAGAGTTAGCTAAAATCCTAACCTTTTGGTTTTAAACTGCTCTTATTTTCCCTTGGTCTTGGCAGAGGAAGAGGAGAGTGTTTGTCCTCAGCACACCATTTGAATGGAATATTTTCCTGAAGACCTCCAACTAGATTTGTGGCATTGTACCTTTCATATCTGCTCTCTCTCCCCCACTCTTATCACATAATGTCTCAGCATTAGATTGGCTTTTGCTGGATGACTGCACATGATGTTGCAGAATCAAAAACTTTAGCTTTTAACAAACAAGCCTAAACAAACTTTTAGTTGTAGCAAAAACAAAAGCAACCTTCAAATGGGGAATCGGATATCACAGCAAAGAGTGAACAAGATATCTATAGACAAACTGAAACAGTAACTCTAAAGAGAGAGCTACCTTTATGAGCTCCTTGGTTACCTGTGGATGCCAGGTGCCCACCAAAGCTTGTCTGTCACCCACCTCCTCAGCTGGACAGGGGAGAGAAAATATGACGACTCATCAGTTGAGATAAGGACAGGGAGAGATCACTCACCAGTTACTGTCATGGGCAAAACAGACTCAACTTTGAGAAAATTAATTTATTACCAATCAAATCAGAGACAGATAATTAGAAATAAAGCCAAGTCTTACTCACTCCCTGCTCCTTCCCGCCCCCCACCTCCTTTTTTCCTGGGCTTAACTTTACTCCTGAATTCTCCACCTCCTCTCCACCAGTACATGGAGATGGAGAATGGGGGTTGTGGTCAGTTCATCTCGTCATCTCGTCTGCTCCAGTGTGGGGTCCATGTCACGGAGACAGTTCTCCACAGACTTTTGCAACATGAGTCCTTCCCACAAGCTGCAGTTCTTTACTAACAGCTCCAGTGTGGGTCCCTTTTATGGGGTGCAGTCCTTCAGGAACAGACTTCTCCATCATGGGTCGCCCACAGGGTCACAAGTCCTGCCAGCAAGCCTGCTCTAGCGTTGGGTCCTCTCTCCATGGGGTCACAGGTCCTGCCAGGAACCTGCTGCAGTGCAGGTTTCCCACAAGGTCACAGCCTCCTTTGGGCATCCACCTGCTCCAGTGTGGACTTTCATGGGCTGCAGGGTGACAGCCAGTCCCACGATGGTCTGCACTATGGGCTGCAGGGGAATCTCTGCTCTGGGCCTGGAGCACCTCCTGCCCTCCTTCTTCACTGATCTTGGTGTCTGCAGAGTTGTGTTGCTCACATGTTCTTACTCCTCTCTCCTGTCTGCTGTTGCATGGCAGATTTTTTCCCCCTCTTAACTATGTTATCCTAGAGATGTTACCACTGTGTCACTGATGGGCTCAGCTTTGGCCAGCTACCGGTCCCTCTTGGAGCCACCTGTCATTGGCTCTATCAGACAGGGCTCTATCAGCTTCTATCAGCTTCTCATAGAAACCCCCCCTGTAGCACCCCTGCTACCAAACCCTTGCCATGCAAACCAAATACACTGTGGAAAGCTGACAATAGTGTAGATATTTGCAAAGGCAAAAATCAGGGGTCATTTACCAAATGAGTTCCTCTGTGTCAATGACACGAGTCAGCTCTATTCAACAAACTATTTGACTCTTCTTCAGATCTGCATTGTCTTGTCCTTACCAATATCCTAGAAAAGGGTTACCTCTGATCTTAGATTTTTCACCATTTTTCTAGCTTCTGGAGAAGCAGCTGTAGCACACTGTCATACTTTCCAGTTGTTGAGGTAGAGCTGGGCCATCACATGGATTCCTTTCACAGACATCCTAGTGAAATTACTCCATTGGATCCTTGTTTTGTACCTGATTTTATGTCTGTCGAACAAGGCAGGTGATGGAGGTATAACAGGAGTGATAGACATTTAGATGTCTCTTGATGAAGGTTGTGTAACTGGCATCTATGACATTCTAGTATTGTCAGAGTGTCATCTATACCAATGGTGATGCCATTTCTGACACTTTTAATATTAAATGGTATTAATCTGACTGATCTTCTGCCAATGGTAAAACTGAGAAAGATTGATTGTGGTGGTGCTGTCATTTCACAGAATACAGTGTTAAACTTTTTCTTATCCTTCACATCCATAAGATTCTCTGGCCTGGGGATGTGATAGGACAAAAAACAAAACAGAGAAGTGATTACAAAGTGGGGGATGGTTATCTCATTATTGTTATCAAAAACAAACAAACAAAAAAATAACAAGCACTTGAGGTAAATGCCTTCCCAGAACAGCTGTGAAGCTAAAAATCTGACTTTTCTGGGTACAACATGAAGTTGAAAAATAAATCCTGAAAACAAATTATATTTTGCTATGTGCTTATTATTCAAATACACAGAGATATTTTGACTGAAAATATCATGTAGAATTTTATTTCTCATTCTCTCTATGTGCTTTTAATCACTTAAATTAAGGATCATCAAGAGCATTCAACTAGCTCAGGCCCACATTGTGCTTAGTTTAGTACAAACTCATATTTTCTGAAGACAGTAACTTCCAGTTCCATTTTTCAGAGCTAAACAACATTTCCTATGGCCCACTGAATGTCTTCAAATAATAGACCGAAGCTTCATAAATACAAGCGCAGCCTTCCTTGCCCTGTGAAACTCTGAATCTGTCTTAGAAATTGGTGCTTTAGGCTCCCTCAATAGTAAATAGAGATGGGCACTTCTGAATGATGATTCCCATTCCAAGACCTGAAGAAATTTGAAGAGGCCCCTGTTCCTGTTCTTCTACCTTGCATCCCTTAGGGCTTTGGCAGAAGAAGAGAACTGAAGATCCTGATTCAAGCAGTGCAGAGCCATGGTCTCTGCTGGATTTGCTCCTCATTGATGATGTCAGAAAGGAGAGAACAAGGGGTCAGGTAGTCAGGATACAGATCTCAAGGGTGAGCCTCAACAGCAGGCAAGTTAGCATGGCTGAGAGACAGAGCAAAGTAAGGACGTACTAACACTAATCTGCAGTTTGCTCTGTGCTGGTTTTACTGTACAGAGAGAGTTTCTCATCTGTGTTTTGGCTGAGTTGGAACCAACCAAATCCCACAGTGCTCCAGCCATGCTACCTCACTAGCAGTTTCTGGAGGAGAGGGAGCATCTCTGTTCCCTTTGGCATTGCCTTGGAAAAAGCAGGTCTTCACTGGCAGCGTTAAAGCCATTTTCAACCTGCAGAATATATCCTACTACAATTACATCAAAGCAACTTGGGGATTTTTGCAGTCCACCTTATATTTTTAAGGTAAAGATTTACATTGATATTTTTGACGCTTGATGACTCTCTTTAAAGGTGTTGCAAATTTCAGTTTCTTTTTTTTTTTCTTTTTTTTTTTTTCAATTCAAATGAACCAGAAAATCAGTTGCGTAAAACATTACATTTCAACTTGTTTAGAAATCTCATTTTCCAGGGAGTTCAACAAATTGTTCAAAGTAAAGAGCATTTCTGCTACAATAAATGCAATGCTATATCGTAAATCAAATTAGGCAAAAGATAATGTCATTCAGCATCCAAAATAAATATCCAAACATTTAAAAAAACCCTAAACAACAACAACCAAAACAAAACAAAAAAATGCCCCCACACACAAAACCCAAAACCAAAAACTAACCACAACAAAACAAAAACAAATAAAAAAAATATAGGAAATGCAAACTTCATAGTTAAAATGTCAGTTTCATCTTCTCATGTCAGAAAATAAAATTTAACTTTTATTAAAATCAGAAATATGCTATCCTGGTCCATACTTATGAAACATCCATAATAAATTTTTGTTGACTTGAAAAACAAAATAGACCATGCAAACTATTTCAACAACATCCAATAGATCATTTTATATTTCCAAATACACAGAAAACTCAAGCCATCAACTCAGTAGTAAAAAAAGAAAAAAAAAAAAATAAAGTGAGAAAAACACATTAAAATTATGTATAACATATACACTTTTATTTAGGAGTGTATTCCAATATCCAATGGCAAATTTCAACAATGCAAAAGCTGCTATTACTTTTGCACCAACCTAATATTTTGCTGAGCTGCAAGAAACAGCTGGACACAGAATTCTCTGTCTGGGTGAACACAGGCTTGGCTATTTGGATACAGGCAAAAAGACAGTGAAAATTATGCGATATCAGGCTTCAGTCACAGTGTTTTAGACAAGACTCCTTGAAAACAGGAAAGTATAGACAGAAATTTGATGGCTAATTCTAAAGATTTATCAATTCAATGCATCAAAATTTGATACAGTGCAGATACTTTGAACCCTTGGAGGTAGGTATTTTCCTATATATTTAGCAGTTTTAAGAGAATGAACTGATGTCTTTAACAAGCTGTTTTTCCTCCAGTGCTCTGAGTTCCTGTCCCAAAAATGCAAGTGATCACACTAAAATGTTATACTGCTGAGCATATTTTTCTCAGAATTCCTCTGTGCATTTTTCAGTCTTAAATAAAGCTGACTTACAAACATTAACTGTTAAAAGCTAGCAATAGACTCTGTGTCAGAAGCAACTCACACTAACTTCATGCCTTGAATGCAAGGCTATCCTGTAGCACCATGTATATACAATGGAAATGCAAGGTGGAAATGGAAACAGAAGAAAACCTTGACAATCTTTTTCACATGAGCTCTTCCCTTGAGCTTTCTTGTCCATAGAGAGAGGTGGTGCAGAGTAATTTCTGTGTCCTAAGCTTGAACTGTACCTACTAGTATTTTGCTATGTCACATTTTCTTCTTTCTGACTTCTCAAGTAGATGTTATATGTCAAAATCTAATTTCAAACAACTATTTGCTTCACAGTGTTATCTTTTCTTAGTCATCATTTGTTATGCTAAATGAATATCAAGTTTGTTAGCACATTTGATATTGTTAATAACCATGTTTCAATACAATACGAGACAAGATATTTCTGCTGCCTGATAAATGAGTTACTTCATTTCCAGATTTACATGAGCTGTGGGCAGCAATGAAAAGCTCCAGGATTCAAGTATACCAAAATTACAATTTACTATCTTAATCAAAAATGTGAGAGATGCCTTTTAGGGTGATTAAATCAAAGAAACAGCTGCGTCCCTCCATCCTTAGTCACATGCAGATACTGGGAAGAGCAAAGAAAATTGACTATTGTTACCAATCCAAAACTCAGGATCCATATTGCAATAATAATTCTGTGTGTGAAAATTACTACAATAATCTAATTTGCACAGGTCTGTGAATCAAAATATCCAAATCATTGGAAACTTCACGATTCTGATATACGATATAGGACTCTTCAGTAGACAACTTAGACTTGGTTGTTCTATTCCACTGAGTGGGGAGTTTGTGAGAAAGTTATTTTTTTCCAAGGTAAAAAGGGTTTTTTTCTACAAAAATATATTTTTCTCTCTTTTTTTTTCTTTTTTCCTTTTTTTTTTTTTCCAGAAAACTTTATCAACGTGTTTGTTTTGCATTATTTGGAAACCCTAAAAGAAAGTTTGAATTTCAACCTGGACTGAAATTAGATCAGTTCAATGTAAACTGTAGTACTCCGCACGGTACATTGCCTCCTGGCAATTGTAGCTGGGTGTCCTGGTTTCTTCTGGGATTAGAGAGTTAATTTTCTTCCTAGTAGCTGGTATAGTTCTGTGTTTTGGATTTAGAATGAGAATGATGTCTTAGGTGTGCTAAGTAGTCAAGGACTTCTCGTCTTCTCACATTGTGCCAGGTGCACAAGACGTTGGGAGGGGGCACAGCTAAGACACCTGACCCAAATTGGCCAACAGGATATTCCATACCATATGATGTCATGGTCAGTGCATATTTTGGGGAAAGAATAAGGAAGGGGAGGGTGTTTGCAGTGATGGTGTTCATCTTTCCAAGTAACTGTTACATGTGATGGAGCCCTGCTGTCCTCGTAATGGTTGAACACCTGTCTGCCCATGGGAAGTAGTGAATGAATCCCTTGTTTTGCTTTGCTTGTATGTGCAGCTTTCACTTTACCTACTAAACTGTCTTTATCTCAACCCATGAGTTTTCTCACTTTTACAATTCTCTCCTCCATCCCACCATCATGGGGGAGTGAGCAAGCGGCTGTGTGGTGCTTAGTTGCTGACTGGGGTTAAACCACTACATTGGGAAATCTTATGCATTCATCTTCCCCTAGGTTCATTCTGCACCTTCTAACATGCAATTAATATAGTAATACCACATGGCTGATACAAAGGGAGAGATCATGTGCAGCACTGAAGACATCACCTGTCCAGAATACACTGCACACAGAAGACAGCAGTGAAAGATCTGGAGAAAAAGGACTGAGAGCAGTGTGCTTTGCTTAGCTCTGGTGATGAAGAGAGGGAGCCAAGGCCAGAGTGTCTCCCTGATTCACTCTCCCATCTCAGAAAGTGAGCAGGTCACAGAGGCCCAGATCCAAGAATTCCTACTGCAGAATTGCTGCACAGACCAAGAGAACAAGATGTGCAGTGGAGAATCAGATGAACCTTTGTGGCCATTGTAAGAGCAATAAGATAGAATGCAGATGGTGAAACTGAACTGAGGCCTAAGTTCTGAGTTATAAAGAAGTGGGGACATGAGGATATGTTAGCAGAGCATAGACTCTGTTTCTTGTCTTGCTTCACCTTTCACCAACCTCACTTCATCACAGAGAAAGAAAAGCTTCTATGTTGCTCGCTTTGGCATGTTAAAGTCTTTAGAGAGTGGTGAGGTGGGGGGGGGAAGGAGTAGAGAGTTCAGAGGAGGGTGATGAGGCTGGCAAGGGGACTGGAGCACAAGTCTCATGAGAAACAGCTGAGGGAGCTGGGGCTGCCTGGCCTGGAGTGAAGTAGGCTGAGGGGAGACCTTATCGCTGTCTAGAGCTACCTGAAAGGAGGTTGCAGCATGGAGGGTGTTGGTTTCCTTCCCCAAGTAGCAAGTGATAGGATGAAAGGAAATGGCCTCAAGTTGTGCCAGGGAAGGTTCAGATTGAATATTAGGAAATATTCCTTCATGGAAAGGATTGTAAAGCACTGGAACAGGCTGCCCAGGGAAGTGGTTGATTCAGCATCCCTGAAGGTGTTTAAAAGACATAGAGATGAGGCTCTTAGGGACGTGGTTTAGTGCTAGAGTTAGGTTATGGCTGGACTCAATGATCTTAAGGGTCTCTTCTGACCAAAATGATTCTATGATTCTACGTTTTCTCTAGCTGACCTTAACCTACCCCCTGACCTGCACAGTATCAGTCAAGACTCCTAGCTCTATATCACAGAGCTCAATAAAGACCAGAATGAGGTGTTGGCAAGAGAAAGATGAAAGGGCAACAATCTTTTCCACGAACTCAGTAAATTCTCTGGGGAAAACAAGCAAACAAACAAAAAACCCTTAGCAAGCCTTTTGAAATTATTTAATAATAACTGTGAGATGAGCTGACTACGGGGGTGTCTTTTGAGACTAGAATGAAGAGAAGGTCCTCAATACCATCAGACATGATTGTCTCCAGCCATCAGAACTTTTCATTCAGAGATGCCCCTCTTTTTTGTTTTGTTTTGTTCTGTTTTGTTTTGTTTTTGTGGGGTCATTTCTCAAGCTTTATATTCTGTAGTTACTGAGATAGAAAGGCTAATGCCACAGGCTAATTAGGAACTGCAAACTGACCATGTAAAGTCACTAGCTAGATATCATTGTTCTCAGTGTATACAAAGCATCGTGGATAGACATGAAATGTTAGTTTTGTGCCCGTGTGCCCAAGCAGGGCACCAGACAAGTGACATTTTCCTGAGATCACAAAATTAAAGTCATACCAGGGCATCTTACTTAAGCGAGGATTACAAAATACATCAAATCATGTTTATCCATTCCTAACCAAAAGAACACACTTTAATTACACAGAGCAAATTGCAACACCTGTATAGGGTGACACACAAGTAGTGAAAATCATAACTACAGAAAATTCATACTGCTGCACTGGAAGAGGAAAGTGTTTTCAGCTGGGAAAACCAGAACTCTTGGCATTAAGCAGTGTTGCCTCTCTTCATATTCTTCATGCTGTTGCATTATGGTGCTCAATGTTACTTCACGTCAGTGCATGGAAAGAGAAAGAAATGAACTAAGACTAAAGCCAGCAGAGATGCATTCACCCATGTAATTTTATTGGCTTCAGAGGGATGGAAATAAGTGGGGTACTACATACAACCAAGTTGCATAGGTGGAATATAATACAGAATTTCATGTGTCCTATAGTAATCCTCAAGAAAATTTGCCTTTATATCTGGTGGAAAGAAGCCTATATATTTGCAGCAGACCTGCCACCAACTCAAGCCATAATTTAAATAAAACAACACAGGCCAAACATTGCCGTAGCCTTTTGCTCTTTGGATAATATTAACAGTTCTCCCAGGCTTCAGTATAAGGAGCTTAACTCTGCAGCATTACTGTGACTAATCTCATCAGACACTACTGTGGCAGCCAGGCTTTCCTAAGACAGTCTAGGGGAGGATCCCAGGAAACTAGTGAAAGGCAGATAGGGAAGCACTGAATAAAGAATATGGAATAAACATTTAAGAGCTCAATAGAAATCGCAGATGAAACAAAGAAACAAAAAACCCCCAAACCAAACAAAAACAAACACACACACACAAATCAAACCCGGTCTCCATGCCTCTTTGGATTAAAAAATATTAAAATCCCATTTCTACTCTTTCATAGACTGAAAGAAGGTAAATGTGTGTCAGAGGAATCCAGTGTAGACATGAATGCATATAGTATATTTACTACTGGGCTTCCCATTATTTCCATTATTTTAAATCTTAAGATCCTTTTTTGCACTTCAGAAATACTACCATGATAATGGTGAGTTCACCAAACAATGTGACTCCACTACCCTAAAAATTACTTCAGCCAGGACCTCAAGGCAGCATAAAGTTGCCTTATGAAGAGATTCATTAAAACAAGCCTTTCTCTTTAATTTTGTTTCTCTGGGAAAAAAAAAAAAAAAAAAAAAAAAAAAAATCACCTGGCTGGAAATAATGGATGATAAGAGAGGAAATCCACCTCAGGTTGGAATGGAGACCCAGAAACCTAGGACATTTCAGATTCTCCTAGGGCCTTCAAAACAGAGCAAGAAAGACATACCATAACAAGGGCCAAAAGGTTAGATCCAGCCCACCAAGATAGATGGGTAGAGACCCTGGCAAGGTTGTAAACCTTCAAGAGGGAAATGTGCATTGATGGGAATCTGCTGTAACTTTTTGCTGGCTACAAGCTTCCAGAGTCATCTAAAATGTGCTGTCTCCAGTGAATTTCATCCATATGCTGGGAACTCACCTGCTAAGGCAGCATTTTTTAATAGAAGAAAAGAAAAGAAAAAAAAAAGAAAGAAAGAAAGGAAAGGAAAGGAAAGGAAAGGAAAGGAAAGGAAAGGAAAGGAAAGGAAAGGAAAGGAAAGGAAAGGAAAGGAAAGGAAAGGAAAGGAAAGGAAAGGAAAGGAAAGGAAAGGAAAGGAAAGGAAAGGAAAGGAAAGGAAAGGAAAGGAAAGGAAAGGAAAGGAAAGGAAAGGAAAGGAAAGGAAAGGAAAGGAAAGGAAAGGAAAGGAAAGGAAAGGAAAGGAAAGAAAGGAAAGAAAGGAAAGAAAGAAAAGAAAAGAAAAGAAAAGAAAAGAAAAGAAAAGAAAAGAAAAGAAAAGAAAAGAAAAGAAAAGAAAAGAAAAGAAAAGAAAAGAAAAGAAAAGAAAAGAAAAGAAAAGAAAAGAAAAGAAAAGAAAAGAAAAGAAAAGAAAAGAAAAGAAAAGAAAAGAAAAGAAAAGAAAAGAAAAGAAAAGAAAAGAAAAGAAAGAAAAGAGAATCTTACAGAAAACTTGGGTTTCTGACTATATATAGGCACTGAAAAATTAACATGAAGACTGGACAAAATCACGTCTACTCATGATCCCAATATACAGGTAAGCCTCATCTTTTTCAGAACTGTTGCAAGACATGTCAGAATAACAGGTATAGCTGGCTACGAAAACATAAAAATGCATGACAGAGTAAATATTAATCCATCCATATCTGTCTATCCATCCATTTATTGATTTTGTACACATCCTGACAAACAGATATGCTTCTAGCTTCCTTTCTTTCTCCCCTCACACATCAATCCAGGCAGTTACTGGACATCATAATTATAGTAAGCTCTTAAATCCCAATAAATACTACCAAGCTGGCTACTCAGAGGCTTCCATGCCATCAACTTTCTAACACAGTAATGATGATTAGTCTATATCACATCTGACTGCTTTTAGAGGTTTACGCTCTTATTGGACTCACGGGGAGGGAAGGAATACTGGCAAAAATGGGAAGGAGTTATTTCAGCTGAGAAAGAGACTTAGAGGCTATATTTCCAAATTTTGACTTAAAAAAAACCCCTGGCAGAATACGCATGTAGAGATTCCTGTTGTTAGGGTCTGGTGTTCTTTCAAACAGGGCAGTGATGAAGGAAATGATGCCTCTGCTGCTGTGTGGGCTCTGGGATACCCAGTGCTGTAGAAAGTTAATCACTGGCTGGCTCATGTCATGCAACATGAGCTCAATTTCTCAGCCTGTGCTTGTCAAAAGAGTAAAAGGCTTGGCTTGATGTTCACATCATGGTTGTGTTTAAATCGGATTGCCCAGCTCCTCCAGTATAAGTGCTCAAGGTTTTCACCACCAAGGGCAAAATGAGAACGAGGGTGAGGAGCAGTGAAAACAGAACCAGGAATGTAGCACCTCCTGCCCTCCACCTGCATGTTGGCCAGACATTATCTCAGACATTACCTCAGTCTTATATCAGTTCTGGACAGTCCTGGGCTGCTTCCTTCCTCCATCCCATCTGGTCTGCATCCCAGTCCAAGAAAATTGTACAGCTACCTCCAAGCTCGTTGTCCAGCATAGTTCACCACAAAGTTTAGGAAACACAAACTAGTTCCTCTTCCATCCAAAACTGACAGAGTTCAAATATTTTCCCGGAGCTCTGAGGAAAATGCTTTCTGTATCTCAAATTTCTCATGATTCAGAGCTTACTCAAAGAGACCTTCTCTCCAGCACATCTCACAAAAGGCATCATTTAGTTTTGCTGCTTTAAGATCTTTCCATTCTGCTGCAGCAGCAGAGTAGGACCAGGATGAAAAAAAGAGGGAAAGGCTGATAAAACTGCAGGTGAGAGCAACATGCTTTAGTAGGGAGTGCAGGACTTAGCCTGTAGAAGCAATACATAGGGTAGGGCTTTATGAACTAATAGGGTAGGTGTATAAAATGTCATGCTTATGAAGTGATATGGCGGTCAGGAATAAAAGATAGTTTAATACAGTTCCTGTCTACAAGATGACAGTATCAGATGACTGTAAATGCATATGATTAGGACAAAATGAAAGAGGCCAAAGATACGTCAGCTGAAGAGGAAATCAGTTGAAATGGTCAGCCTGACTTTCTTCAGCAAATGACAGTTCAAAAGCTTGACCACTGAGGAACTAAAAAAGGAAGGTTTTGGAGCAGAAGTTATTTTATATTCCTCATGTCACTCATGACTGATCTACAGAAGAAATGTTTATGTTCCTACTACTTAGAAGTGCAATATACCTTTAAGCCCATGTTTATTTGTTGTTTATATGCCTACTCACTTTCACTGACACTGAGTATATTTAGAAATAGCTGCCTTTATAGATTTCAGTGTCTCCTTCTGTGAAAAATGGAGCCAATTCTAGAGCAGAATGTGGCAGCTGTTTAGCAACACACAACACTCCTGTGCATCACTTTAGGCTACGAAGGATTGCAGGTTACCATATCTAATTACTATTGCAAGATGAAAGCTTAGATACTTAGGCTATAATTAACCACATTGAATTTGAGCGGTAAGCTAAGGTTAATGGTCCTACAACACTTGAGAAAAGTGTAATTGATCTCTTAGAGAGCATAAGTGATTAGGATATCGGTTTGTGTCACTGGAAAGATAGTGCTGTCAACACCACAGTGTCCACTAACAGTGTACACAGTGCACCAGTTCTGTACCAACCTAATGAAATGGATGTCACTTACCCAGTGCTTAATACCACATTTTCCAGCACCTTACAAGTGTGGACATAGACTGACTCTATTACGTTTTGTGTTTGTCAGACCGGATGAATTGCTTGAATAGGGAGTCATACATCTCATAATAACCCTTTCCTTTCCTTCACCTCCCAAGGTCAGTTGATGCTATTATCCCCACTTTAATTAGATACAGCATTAAGCAAAGATGCTATATGAGCTAAACCTGAGACAGAGCTACGCTATATTGCCTAAACCACAAGCAGTTAAAATGATGTTGCATCTAAGACAGTAAAGCCTGAGTCACAGAGCATATGGCAAACTGAGATCTCTGTGTTAATGTGGACTTCCACTTATGGACTCGTCTCAACACCACAAAGAAGATAACTTGTCAGAGGAAGGAAAATAAAGACAGATCAGATGAAATCCAGGATGGGATTCCAGCATGGAAGAATGTCTCCGTGGAAATATGAAGTAAAGAACAATAAAAAATATTAGTATGATCAGATTAAACCAGAATTACCTTCCAGAACACTTCAGCAGCTAGGGAAGAACTGTTCAACTGAAAATATTTTCTTCACAACAAAGCAAAACAAAACAAAAATTGATTATAGAAGCCTCTCCCATTTCTTTACAGGTGCATTTCAATTCACTATCTCAGCTACCCCATCACACAAACTGATTATTCCAAAGCAACCAATGACTGTAATTGCATGCCCTTTCTAACATAGATGTGTGCCTAAATTTTCTTCTCAACAATTAGTTGTATTTCTACTTGAGCTTTTCACCGTAGAACAGAAGTAGATCTTATCTGACTCCAAGTGGATTGTTAGCAACGAGCGGATTAGATAGAAAACAGATGTCGAGTCAAAAAAGATGTACTTCTACTTGTATTTTTAATCAGAATTTTTGTCCCTAAATTAAGAAACACTGTTCACTGCAGGCAGCCAGTGTGAACCTACCCAGGGCTGAATGTGTATCCAAACTACTGCTGGTGTAATTTTGATGAGGCTACCAATTCTGTCCCTAAGATAACCTCAAAGCATTTTTTCCTGTCAGTGTCTGCCTAGCAGGGTCTCAAATCCCAGCAGTAATGATGGATAAATCAGCTTCTAGAGGAGGACAAAAATTTGCAATCTTTCCTCATACCATGAACCTCCCTGAAGTCAGCATCACACATCAGCCAGACCCTGGCAGTGGGGTCTGCTTCATGGACAGGCTGAACTTTGGAAGTAATCCCATTTGACTTTGTTCCCACACTACCAAGGAAACGGTTCCTGTAGGAAAGGCCCCAATACACAAAAAAGGTAGGCACTCTTCCAGACATGTATAATTTTCATCAAACAGCAGCTTTTTCTGCATGTTTAGGGCTTTGCTCATTTGTGTACCCAGGACCACTGTTTGATAACTTAAAGGAGCAATTCATCGAATGTATGCAAGATACTTTCATGTTAAGAACAGTCCTCCCTCAAGATTTTTCATCCTACTGCACTTGGATTTTAAGAAGCTAAAAGTGTATGTGTCTTATCAGATGAATACTGGATTCTTGCAGCATGGGTCCAACAGTCATGCAGGTTGTACTATGTGTTTGATCAGTTTTGCCTGGTTTCCCTGGTGTCACACACACAGCTGAATACCTCTATAAGAAAGGAGAATCTGAAAAAGTGATATTCTTCTGTTTTCTCATAATGGAAATTTAATTTTTTAGACAAATGAAGATAGTTGGATCACAGCCACTGTCTACCCATGTTGTTAGAAATTCCTCTGAAGTCATCAGTGTTATGTAGAATAGTACACAATGTGGACAATGCATACAAAAGATCTCATTCAGAGTTCTGGCAGAATGAGCTGCAGTTGGGTAAGATTTTAGCCCCCATGTATCTGACAGTATACATTAAAGCACTAGACAATAAATCATGAGACAAAATATAGTATTTTTTGCAGGGCCCTGGTTTAAAAGCATATGAACTGTGGCAGTAGAAACTCATGTTTTCTTAACAGCAACTAGAGAAGAAAAAAAAATTCAAGGACACAGTATCTCCTGGGTTATCCAGTCAGCAGCAGAAACTTGTTAACAGAAGAGCAAACAGTAACGTATGCTGAATGTTGGTAGCACCCACAAATTCCAGAATACCAAGTATTCCTGAATCCTGGGTGTTGTTTTCATTTTTAAGGTTAAAAGAAAGCTTAAGACCTTGTACTTGCATGCCCATATGACAGAGAATCTTGCCCATTAATTCTTGCATTTAGCCTGCAACTTGCCTAACCAAGAATAACTTACATTAAATGGCAGCACAGTGACTGGGAAAGATGCAGGTTATTAAGCAATAATTTAACACAACTTTAATCCTAGGTATGTCAGCCCAGAGTGTGTTGGGCTGGGAAATCTTCTGTTTAATATGTTTTCCATTGTTTTCCCAATACCACTTGAAATTTCACTAAGGCAACATTTGTTTTTCTTTCAGTTCATTTATCCGCTACAAATATCTATAATAAGATACTACAGCTGCAGTCAAGCAGCGTAAGACCACATATGGATACCACTAGTCTTTACAAAAAAGAGCTGAACTCCTTTGTTTTGCACCAGTGGTGCAACCATACCAAATGACGTGGACCTATGTCTCTGAACAGATTAGTGCAAGGTACACATTGTTGATGTTCATAGTATTGGTGTTAATCTTTTCTTCATCAGCCAGCCAGCCATTAGAAAGGCTACAGTTGAATTTTCCATCCCCTCTGGAACAACTGCAGTTTTAAACTTGCACAGCTGTGAGAGCTTGATTTTAATGAAAACAACAATAATGAATGAAGCACACACTGCTGTGCTGCAGAGGGAAGTTCTGTCCAGCCTGAAACACTTTTTCTAATCAGGTATGATATGTGAGACACCTTTTGTCCTTATGGCACTTCAATTGCTGACTGGAACCAGCTTCATTTTATAAATGCTTATCGAGATCACACTTCAGGGTAGGGTGGTTTCAGGACAGTTAACTCTGCTGTTATGTCACTTAACAATGATTTAAGACAGGAAAAACACCTTTCAAAAATAAAAGTGGATGTCTCTCATACAACAAAGCAAGTAGTAGTTAAAACTAGGCATTTTTCTTAGTATATATCTGGTCAAATGCACTGGATCTGCTAGGGGCCAAAATAACAAGTCAATAAAACATCTGGACTATGCCTTTCTGCACTCCCATTCTCCCAAACTCCCATCACCTCGCATATATATAAAACTAGTCTAAAATCACATCAGCAGATCCTCAGTCAGCATTTACTTGCCTAGCTCAGTAGTTGGTTTTTAATTAAAATAAACAAACAAAACCTTGAGCAGGTTGCTACAATGCATACCGTGCATTCCTGTCCCCGCAAGGTGTTGTAAGAAGCCTCAAACTCCAAGCCTTTTCAGCTGGCCACAGTTTCTAGCATTAATCAGGCCAAAATTCACTTAGCCCTTGAAATCAGACAAGATCAAGCTTATGAAGTGTGGGAAGCTCCTTCAGCATTCATGCAATGTCAATTTACTGTAACTTCAGTAATGAGTTCCTCCCATGAGGCACTTACACATCTGAAGTACTGTTTCCTGAGGTTATCATGTCATTAATTTCCAGTGTTTATAGGCTGGTGGAGCTCTTGAATTTGCTGTGTGTAAAGGCTTTGAGATTATAATGTGTCTATTGTAGTGCATAGCATGTATGCCAGGTCTTCAACACAACCTGCAGTTTCTCTTCAGAAGGCATTTGCATGGAGTTCAAGCAGCTTTTCAGAAAAGACGGAGAAGACAAAGAAGACAGGAAAAGACAGTATTGCATTGAACTCTTAGTATACGAAACAAAGACATTTACTAGAATATTCAGCATCTTCTCTTTTCTTTCTCAGAAATGTCATTTTTGTGATCAACATGCACATGGTGCATTTGATACAAAATCCATTGAGCTGAACCTTTCCTTTGAAGGATGGTGGGAACTGTAAGTGCTGTGCCATAAAGTCCACTTGTCTGCAGCTCACGCAAAATTTTAGTTTCACTCTACAAAGTGGACGGCAGACCACCAGCTGTCTATTGTGAACTAAAGGCACAAAACATATCTGCAGTCGCTTGTAATCAGAATGACAGGAAACCCACTTTGGGATACACTGGATGCACAGATCATCTTTAAATTTGTTTTGTATGGATTGGTTAGTTCAAACACAGTTACTTGAAGATATTTGCCTTGTGACACCATTTCTTTTTTCTGTCTCAGCTGTAGCACTGCAGTACTACTGAATTTGCTATCAGATTCTCCATTGCATATATTTAATGTATTATGCAAAGATAAAAGGCTCTGAACACTGACCTTTTAGTAAGATTTTGAACCTTTTGTGAAGGACTTAGAAATAACTTGTGCCTGATCCAACTCATGCTAAAACCAATGGGATCCTGCTGACCTGGATCAGAATGGATTTTATCCCATAATGTTGTGGTTGCAAATTAATATCATCCAAGCAGACTAAATAAGTTCTGAGGAAACAAGAAAAGAACAAAAGGCCTCATTTTAGTGTGGCCCAGAACAGAAAACTATTTATAAATATTCTTTTACAATGACTGTTTGAAATAAAACCCACATGCACCCTTGCTAATGTCCAAAGCAACTCTCTTCAGTTGGATAAAGAATAATTACAGGCATTTCAGCTGAGCAGAGACTCCAACAACTGAAAGACTGGCTGGTAAAGCAGATCTGAAAATCTGCTGTGCATTCAGAAAGTTTTTGATTATCAACTTGAATTCCAGTGATTAAAATCAGAGTATATATTTAGAGACATGAATACAAGTACCTTGAAGAAATGTCCTTTCAAATCCTCTTTTAAGCAGAAAGCTAAACTCTTTCTCATCAAAAATATTTTTTTAATTTGAATTTTCAATTTCCCTCTAAGACAATAAGAAGGAGTGTTAACCCAAACTGGGTTCAAAATTGTCATTTGTTTAACCACATGAACCAGTTAAATCTCAGTAAATCTGATAAAACTGCTGCTTTTTGTTGGTGCTGTAATGAAACATTTTGTTTCATATCAGAGTTTTGGGGTTTTTTACATTTTAAAATAATAATTATGTCTGAATAGATTTTTTTAACCTTAAAAGTTTTTTAATCAACTGAGTAAACAAAAGATGTTGTACTCCATCATCTCTTCTATAAATAATTACAAAGTGATTTTAAGGCCTCAGCAATCTGCCTGGGAAACTACTGATTCTGATCAGAGAAGGGAAGACGTTGAAGACAAGGCAGCAGTTTAAACAGTGGAGTAAGCAGCATGTCAGGAAATGCAAAGAACGGTGTCATTTATTTTGTCCAGAAGTCTTTTCACTTGACAGAATTGAAGAATCCTATTTTATAAGAGGAACCCACAGGACTTCTAGATTTAAATTAATCACATCTAAATTTTCAACCTGAAAAATCTGTATTTCCATTTAAGTGTGTGTTTTTGGTGGGGGAATGGCAATGACACTTATCGCACCATAAGGTTTGGAATTTATCATCAGAAAATTCCTCAAGACATCTAAAAAGTCCCCAGGGAACACGTTGACAATGTAATTGTTATTTGATAGATTTGTCACTGTTTTTCCCTGTATTCCTCTCTATGAATAACATTTTTAGTTTTTGAAAGTGATTTTTTCTTTAGAGTTCTCTTTGAAATAATTACCTTTTTTATTCCCACAAAAACAGTAGATTTATATGTACATCTCATGCAGTTTTGACTTTTAGAGCCTAGAATATTTGTGCATTTCCATAAAGTTTACAAATCACTTTTCTGTTGATTTCTAGTATTACTGTAAAGTAGTAATTTTGTGATATACTGTTGCATGGTACCAACCAGGCAGTCTAAATGGTCTAGTAGTTCCTGCCTAAACAGTCTACAATCCAAACAGATAGAGTTAATGTTTTATGGGAAAACTATACATGTATCGATCATGCAGATCATACGATACATGTCTGGATGTTAGACACATCAGCCTGTATCTGACTTGTCAATCAGCACACAACATCTGTGGGAGAAGTGTGAATTGATCTCAGTTTTCTTGCATATGTGATCACATAAAAAAGAAGTGCCAATACTAGAATCCTACAGCTGTTTTAAAATAACTTTCCAAATTTAATAATAATAATAATAATAATAATAATAATAATAATAATAATAATAATAATAATAATAATAATCAGAGTGTTGTCTGAAAATTAACTGGAAAGACACAGACAATTCATTGCATACAATTTTTAAACAAAATATGACTTCTCTGAAACCTGCAGAATCAAACTCTTCTGAGTCTTCAGGATGCCTGTTTTTCATGGAGACTGGATAACTCACAGCTTTTATTTGTACCCTTTGATATCTTGCACAGGCACAGTGCCAGACAAATGAAAGTAATTAGCCTCCTTTCTAGTCATGCTCACTTGGAGGCTGAGCTCAACCACCCACCTTATCAGCATGTGATTTTTCACCTCTTTTCTCTTCATCCTTGTATTCTGCCATTTTCAGCATTTCATTAAACTCTGTCTATATGTCTTCTGCCTTTATTTTTTTGTCCAAGAAAGCTCAGCACTGCAAACCTTGATAAGTGGATTTAACCTCCAGCAAGAATATCAAGTCTCACATGATTCAGGCACACAGCTAAGCTTTGCAAGATAAGGGGTTAATTAATTTAATTGTCAAACAAAAAAAAAAAAAAAAAAAGTGAACTCTTACTCAGGTTTGCCTGAAATCACCTGTTTATTTATTTATTTACCATTTCAGTTTGAAAACAGAAGGTAGTGGAAATGTGAACTATAGTTCCCTTGCTTCCCCTTCCTTACCTTAAATTTTGATTTGTCAGGCCAATTTTTTATTCTGTCTTTTACTGCATGTGGAAAAAAACAAAAGCAAACCCAAAACACTTCCTTATATTTCAGATGGAATTTCAAACACTCTACTTACACATTAATCAAAAAGTGATGTGATTAAAAAAGCAATTAATACATGTTATTCTCTAGCATGAAACCTTTGCATTGAACATTATAGTGTTAAGAAATTGTTCTGTAAAAAAATGTTCTGAAATTTGATGAATTTAGCTAATCAGAGTGCAGACATATTTAACAGTAACTGACTCAGGATTCTGATAAACAAGATGCTTTAGAACATATCTGATTTTAAGTAGTGGGGCAGTTCAATTAATTTATGTAATATCTGCTCAAATGGTTAAGGTTAAAAACCTGCATAATAAGCATTTCATGAATCAGGGCCTCAAATCTAAATCTGTCTCTCAGAATAAAGGTTTCTATTTTTTTTTTTTTTTCCTTTTTTTTTTTCCTTCAGGTACTTACTTAAGCTTTTTGCAAAATTTGTTTGTTGCAATAAATGTTGCTAATACTTTTCAACCTGTGAAATACTCTGAGTTAACCAACAGTTATCCAAAAGTAAGTAGAAGGAAAAGTTTTCTTCTTTCTTCAGAACACCTTTTTCCTAGCTTTACTTTATGTCTATCCTCATAATACCGAATATAATCTTTAATGAACAAATGTCCTTTTGTCATGAAATTCAGTGTGGAAATGGTCCAGCGTTCATATTTGCTATTAGTTTTGACCAGTCCAGCGTCTAATTACAGAGCTTCTGCAGCATCTTCTGGGAGAATAAAACCCATAGCACAAGGAAAATATCAACTAAGTCAATCGTTCCAACTCTGCATTGGTCTTCTGTAGATTCATTGCATTCTCAACAACTGCTTTCTTATTTAAATGCATGGACAATTGTGTCCATCCTCAAGACCCATTTGAAGAATTTAAAAGCACTCAAACAATAATCACGGTGTAGAGAATGGTAGGGAAAAGCAAGCCAGCAGGCAGTCCTCCTTGTGAGCTGGTATTGCCCAACAGGACAACCTGTGGTCTTCACCTCTTTGAGAAATACCTAAATGCTGTCCCAGGACAGGGAAAGGAGACACTAAAGATAATCACCTGCACCTTGTTTCTCTGGGAGATGGAGCAACAATTAAGGTTCTAAGTGGCATTTTGGAACAAGGCTTTGCAGCTGGATACAGGACAGAGATAAGTTAGTCAGAACTGCAATTGAAGAGTAAACCTGCATTAGTCACACCACAGATAATAACAGCTGGAAAATTATGACATGTGAGCCTCATGTTAAACCCACTTATGCTTAATTCTCTGTGCTGAATATAAATTGTTCTAAAGAACAATTCATCCTTACAGAACAGTTCTTCACATAATGCCACTAACATCTCTGTCACCTTGATTTAGGCCATTTAAATGTCAGTAAGACAAGTTAACAATGCCTAAGGGCAGCTTTGTCCTATTCACCAAAAGTCTTGTTCTAGCATATTCTATTTTTCTGCAGTGCCTCGTGAAAATATCTAACTTTCGCATGCAGGGATAGATTTACCGGGAGGGGAGGACAGGATCTAGGAACAGTGATTCTGCTTACTCTCCTCAGTATTTCTGCCCAATGTAGTATGCACTGTAAAGAATTGAGTTGTAATGTATCTTGGTGCATTTCTGCCTCTGCCACCACCCTGCCTCTGCTATATCCAGCCCGTCATATGCAAATTCTTCCCTTTTGTTACTTCCACCCCCTTGATTCTCTAGGTCTGTGTTTCTATGTCCCAAAATGACAACTGGTCAGCCATGGATGATGAGAGAGTAAAAGTCAGGCATTGCATGAGAACACAAGATGCCCATCTACCCTGAAACAGCTTTGAATGCCAAAAGGTCCACTATTTCTACCATCAGACAGGATTATTAGAAGTCAAAAACACAGAAAATACTATAAATCCATGCTGATCTGGCAAGCTCTGTCACAGAGAAACTGGGTTTTGAAGGGCAGAATATTCCTGGGGGAAGGGGAGTTGGTGTGTTGATATCTGAGAATGCAAGTTCAACAACAACAACAAAAAACCTGTATTGAATTTTTCTTTTGGCAAAAGTGGGTTTAGATCCTGACAATATTAAAACTTCAGAGGTAAAGGTTTAAAATGTTAGCAGATTATTAGCAGCATAAAAATGTGTAGAAGTCCTCACTGTTGAATTAATTGCTACCCTCTCAACTGCTTGCAACTCATTTGAAATGAGGCACTGAACCACCTGTCACATGGTCCTGACCCGCAGCCACACGATTGCATGGCCCAGACACCACTCAACCAGGTGTGTTCTACCTCCTGAGGTTATGAGTTTGACCCACTTGCAGGAGAATTTTAGAGCAGGTGCTCAAAGACACCTTTGAAGTTCGAAGCTCTGAGAAGAGTTAAACCACATCCTATAAACCAATTACCATTGGGTCCTGGGAGAGCTGTTCCCACTTTTGAAGGTTTCTTTAAAGGTAACGTGTAGGCTGAGACTCAAAGGAAATATACTTTACTCCCTCTCCCAGAGAGTGAACTTTTGAAGTGTTGTTACAGCATTTTTCATAACGACTTTGTGTATTTGTCCCTGAAGAACAACATCTTTATGGCTTAGGGGAAGAGAAAAACGTTATCTGAAAATGTTGCTTCTGGATGTTACTTTTAGAAAGCCTGGAGTCTGCTCCCACTAAAGTCAGCAAGAAAGTTATCACTGGCATCAGTGAGAACAAGACTACGTGCAGCAGTTTTACATTTAGGCTGGATTGGAAAGCCTTTTGTTCTGGTCTCTGGTTTGCATGTCTTGTTTACACAGGGCAGATAATGCCAATAAAAGGACTAACCACTATTAACAACCCGATGTAATAGATAACCCAGTAAGTATGGGATGTATTGTGTTACAACAGGGAAGGGGATATTTGTAGCTTAGTGTTATATTAGCATGCTGTTTTCCCATAAGGGAAGTAAATTCTCCAGTGGTTGAAACAAAGCAGGGGCTTAATTTATTTGCACTGAATCATATGGACCCTTCTGCCCTCACCCCAGAGGACCATCTCTTTGGAACAAAGAAGCCTGAAGATATTAGTCTCGTAGCATAGGCATCTAGATGGGGAATAAGCTAAACACTCTATCAGTAAGTTTGAAAGGCATTTCCCAACAGCAGAGGACTGATAAAACTTGTGTCTCTCAGCTTTTGTTCACTCTCACAGAGGTGAAAGTACTGTGACTGACACAGTAGCATCACCCATTCCCTGCAAGAGCTGACCCTTCTTGCCCCACAAGGTTCCAACATTGCTGTGTTTCCTCCACATGCCTTGAATTTCTCTTCAGACTCTTCTTGTGAGTCCCAGCTTCTTCATTTAGCCATACAAAAGTTCAGTTCTGCACAGTCCATCTCTCCCCTGTACCCTTGTCTCCACCCTTCTCTTTCAAACCGTTCTCAGCCCCAGCCTTCCCCCTCTATTTCCCAGGGTCTTTATAGACCCAAATTCACCTTCCACCCTCTGCTGCAGACCCTCTTCCACTGTCTCCTGGCTTCCCCTTTACATTTTCATCAGATATATTTTGCAGCTTCATTTGCTGTTCCTTCTTTCTCTAATTTAAACACAGTATACCCTGTATTGCCTTTTGCCATGACATTTTTGCTTACCCGCTCCAATATCCTGATTTGAAATCCAACAGATCCCCACCAGACTGCCACCTCTGGGCATGTCAAGCAAGAGGTTATGCAAAGCATCCCCATGAAGGTTTTGAATTTCTGAGCAGGAAACCAAAGGCAATGCTGTTCTCTCCACCAGCATATCTGATACCTCAGGGTATGGACTCACTACCCAGTTAAAATCTACCACAAGGATAGTCAGCTTGATCTTGTTTGCTCCACTGGTCCTTTCATGAAGTATGTTTCAAAACTGGATTACAGAGCATCCCTACCCTCAGAGAAACACTTAGAAAGTGCTTTATGATCAACGCATGACAAGAGTAGATCTACATTTTTTGCAGGTGTACAGTAGTCTGTTTCATGACACAAGAGTTACCTCCATTTAGGGTGTTATTTGTGATCACTGAAGTTTTAAAATTGGGCCAACTATTTCATACCTGAGCCTCGTAAGAGTAAAGTGACCTTCATAGCACTCTCTTCCTTTCCTTAACTCCTACCCTGGCTGTCAGCACCTTGTAACTCATGCTAAAGCTCTGACAGTTGTCACTCCCTCCACTCTCCTGGCCCCACACACCAGGACAGCTGCTGCGATCTTTCTCCTCACCCATTCCAACCCCAGCCCTTCTGTTCCCTTCAACAATGCCAGGGCTGAGGCTGAGCGAACCCACACAGCCACACTGCTGCCTGCTACTTTGCTGCATGCTGTTTTGCTGCCTCTTGGATTTTGGGTCTTGTAGTGTGCTCCTACCCCACCCCTAGGGTCCCTGTCTGGGCTGAGCAGTCACCCCAAGGCATGCCAGCCCACAACTGCACAGGGAGCAGGGGAACTCAGACACATCCTGCCTGTGCCCTGGGATCCTTGGGCACCACGATGAGGGAGAATGGGTGCTAAGGAGTCCAGATGAAACTCCTTCTGAAGCATGGCCAGAAGGTGGATTGGGATGTGCCCCAGGCTACTTGCACAATGTGTGGGTTCATCTCCAGAGCTTTTCCCAGGCAAAAGCTGTAAACGAGTTTAGCTCTGCTTGCTAAAATGCTTCTACTATTTTCTGTCACCTTGCATGAAATTTCTCTCATTGTAAGTGTTCTCTGCATTACTAGTGTCTTTTTCGTTATGTCCTGGTTTTGTTAAAAAACAAGTTTCTCTTTTAGTGAATTTGCCTGTCAGCTAAAGCCTTCATATTAGCTGCATTTTCCTGGAGAACCAGATACGTGTTTTGGTAAACATAGCAACGGAATGCGAAGTTATTGATAACGAATGGATAGAGCTCTCATGACAGGGGCAATGAGAAACAGGTGACCAAGAAACTGACCAACGAAGTATAATATCCCATTCACATGAATACTTCATATAAAAGTGGGAGATCACAAGGATCTCGCCCTGTTTTCCCTTTTCATCCCTTTTGCTTATGGCTGACATTGGGAGAGGACCTTGCGAACTGAGGCCTAGGGAGAGACTGAATCCAGTTCCAGTTGGCTGTGGAGTCCAATCCAGGACTTTGGGTGCCAGTTCTGCAGTTGCTGAGACTTTCAAGATTGGTTTTGTATATTTTGTATTATTTTCTCTATTCTTATAAGTAGCATTAGTAAAACATATTTAATTTTTCCAACTCGCTTCTCTCTGTCCTTCTTTCCCTCATGATCACCTGTCCTTAGTGGGAAGGGGGGAGAGGGAGGGCAAAAGGGGGAAAGGACGGGGAAGAGGAGGTTAACAATACATCTGCCAGGGTTTTATTGTCACCCCGTAATCAAAACCCTCGACACATTAACATCTCCTCTCATTAATATATCCTTGCATCACTTTGTTCTCTTCCTTCTAGCCAATCTGCAAACCTGGTGGCTATGGCAGAACCCATGAGTCTCTCAGTTTAGACATGACAGACACACAACTACGGTCAAACAGAAGACATAAACAAAACAATGGTTGTCTTTGGAGAGAGGTGAAAACTTAGTGTCCTCTTCCATCACTTCTTCCAAGTACCTTTAACCCCCTGCTGCAATTCACCACCTTTATTACAGCTCAGAACCTCTGCCCTTGCTTGAAGGGGTCAGGGAGGCAGCATACTGCTTTGTAAATTAGGTGATTACATGCAAAGCTTGAAATTTAACCCCGTCGCTGATACGACTGAGCTGACTCCCATCTGTTTTGTTTCTTGGGATATGCCAAGTCTGTGTTTAGATGTTCTGTCTGCAACCACAGCTAAAGCTGTGCTGTCCTTCCAGGCACAAATATGAATCCAAGAGATAAGAATTGGGGTCCTGTCTCTGTGCCATCCCTAATAAAGGATGACATTTCTGTTTTCTGCAGAAGATGGTTAGCTTATATGATTTGCTTGCTCTTCATTTAGCTACAATCCAAGGCTTCAGCTAGACCTAGTCCATATTGCTTGATAAGAAGTTTTCAGCAAAGGTTATGCTGTTAGAAAATGCGACTATGATAAAAAGAAAGCTTTCATGGGAATGTTTCATTTAATGAGAGCCATGGGGAGACCGAGTTCTTCCATCCAGGAGGAAAACCCTGATAAAAAAGGGTGTGAAATAGACTATTTTCCTTCACAAATGAAATAAATGACAAGTAGATTTATTTCTCAAAAGACGGATTAGGCAGGGAACATTAACCTCAGCCTCCTGTCTCTCCTCTGTGTGAGCAAAGCCCCTATCCCCATCTGAAGGATACTTTCTATCCCACTCAACTTCTTAAGGCACGGAGGAAGTATGCCGAGGAGAGTCGGATGAGCGCTGTTTTAGAGTGATTTCTATGGGGACAGGAGATTTGCAAAAGGGTAGATTCCACATGGATGACTTCTGCTCCGTTTTGTGCGGCCAGAAGAACTGCTGTCAACTCTCGCCCTCGCGCACTTCCTTCACCACCTTCTACTCCTTACTCACCACTGCTTCTATCCAATGCGGTCGCCTCGGAGTGCCGTTTGCCACTTATCCTTTTTGCTGCGGCATCGGTAAACCAAATGCCCTCTGTTGGTGTTTCTTGAGTGAGTGGGGCTGCATTCAAGCACTTTTGCTTTCACTGTTAAAGTCTCCTCTCCCACCCCACAAGTTTTCCCTCTTTTACCCTTCAGATGCTCTCCACCATGCCACCGGGGGGCAAGTGATTGAGCAGCTGTGTGGCAGCTGAGCTCTCAGCATCCCATGCCCACATTCCCAAAAAACCTCATGCACAGACAGACACTCAGAGACACAGCGTTTGTTCAAACACAACATTTTTGGAGAACTTTGCACAGAGCCAAGTTCCCCGAAGGCACGGAAGGAACTCTCGCCAAGAAGGTGCAGAGGCTGCCTAGGAGGCTGGGGCTCTGTTTTTGCCTCGAGCCCTCCTTGGAGTGGTGGAGGAAGCACAGAGCCAACAGGTGGGCTTCAGGACCATGCGCCGGCGAGACACAGCCTCATCTTCACGGGGACTCAGACTGTCCAAGGCGTTGCCCAGCCCCCTGACAGGCCTCGGTCGCAGCACGTAGGCATTCCTGGAAGGTTTTGGGCTGGTACGGAGAAGCCCATCGGGCAGCTCTGCCGTCGTCGTCGACGGTTCCCACGTGTCCAGGAGGCGCTTGGCCGAAACTCTGCCCGCGTCCAGTGCACTGCTGGCTTTTTCTCTTTGCTTCTCCTCATCCACTTTCCTTCTGGAACTGCCTCCCTTGCTGCTGCTGGCTGGCTGATGGCTCCATTTCCTGAGCCACCAGCAGAACCCCAAGAGCAGGAGCAGGGCTCCGGCAGCAGCCCAGAGCTGCCACTGCTGCAAGACAGCGAGGAGTGGCACTCTCCAGCCAAAGCTGCTCTGCTCCTGCTGCTGCTCCTTCAGCACTGTCTCCTGCGTCTTCAGCTCCATCGCCTGCTCCTTCAGCTCCATCTCCTGCCACAGCCGAGTCATCTCCCGCTCCAGCATCTCTGCATGCTGCTGCATGCGCTCCCGTGTGGCCTCCTCTGGCTCCCTGCCAGCGAAGTGCGCGTACGACACCAGGGTTTGCAGAAGCCAGGCGAATAGCGCTATGACATCCATGGCCTGCAGAGAGAAGGGCTTGAGTGGGACTGCTAAGGAGGGAGCTGGCGCCAGGGGGAGCGGGGACGGCGGCCGCAGGGAGCTGTGGGCAGGCAGCAGAGGGGCCGAGGCAGCTGCGAGGTAGCAAGGTCTGCGCCCAGCTCCGGCGGCAGCGCTGCACCGTGGCCTGCCCAGGGTGCTCCTGCATGCGGCTGGCCCTTGATGCAGGGTGAGAACCCACCCCCTGCCAGGGCCCACGCTTCTGCCCCGGCCCCCACCCAGCCCAGCCTCCCACGGCCTGCGCACTCACTGCTGGCCCAGGCCGTACTGGGGTGGCGCGGCTGCTGGCGCCCCTGAAAACCGCCCCATGGCGACTCGTCCCCTGTGACGTCACAGGTGCAAGAGCACGTCACAGACACGCCCAGCGGCCAGCCCCACCTTTCTGCCCCACCCCGGCTCAGCCACTCCCAGCTGCCCTGCTGCTGTCCTGCTTAAGGCTGGACTAGAGTGAATTTTCTTCACAGCAGCTTGCGTGCTGCTTTATTTGGGATTTCTGGTCCTCTGCCTGCCAGTAGCAACCTCATCATCGCAGAATGCCCTGACCTGGAAGGGGCCCACCAGGATCATCCAGTGCAACTCCTGACTCCATAGCGGCCACGCTTCAATCACAGAGTCACCAAATCGCTAAAGCTGGAAAAGACCCGGAAGGCCATCGAGTCCAACCGCAAGCTTAACCTTGCCAACTCCACTGCTAAACGATGTCTTTAAGTGCCCTGTCTACGCAGTTTTTGACACACCTTCAGGCTTGGTGCCTCACCCCCTTCCCTGGGTAGCTTGTTCCAATGCCTCACCAACTTGGGCATTCGAGTCCCACCCACGACACAGAGGGAATTGGCATGCTGGACTACTGGACACTGCTGCCTTCTTCTTCCTAACGCCCACCCACCAGCCCCATCACCCCACCCTTTGCTTCTACAGGGAGAGGGCCAGAAACTCCTCCAGCCCCAGCGCACGAGTGCCCCGGCTCTGCAGGCTGCAGAGGGAGCTGCTGCTGACCTGGGGGACCCTCTTGACACGGCAGGTCTTTGCCAGCCTCTCCAAGACAGGCCTGACGCCAGGGCACTGCTGCTGGGGATGCTTGGGGACAGAATCAGATGCCGTTTCATCAGGGCTAACAGTGACATTCGGTAATATGGGCGGTAGAAGAAGAGGAGGGCAGCAGGTTGGACAGTGGGTCGTGCTGGCACGAGACCTCTGGGCCAGAGTCTTCCTTCAGGCCTGCTCATAGGAAAGGGTGTTGTGGCGGATGCTTGATTTATGCTTCTGCTTGCCACAGAGCCACGTTCACATCACTCAAAGAAAGGTGCCACTTAACCGAGTGTGACGGCAAGGCTCACTCCAGCGCTTAAGGGACGAAGGAAGTATGCCGAGGAGAGTCGGATGAGTGCTGTTTTAGAGTGATTTCTATGGGGACAGGAGATTTGCAAAAGGGTAGATTCCACATGGATGACTTCTGCTCCGTTTTGTGCGGCCAGAAGAACTGCTGTCAACTCTCGCCCTCGCGCACTTCCTTCACCACCTTCTACTCCTTACTCACCACTGCTTCTAGCCAATGCGGTCGCCTTGTAGTGCCGTTTGCCGTTTATCCTTTTTGCTGCGGCATCGGTAAACCAAATGCCCTCTGTTGGTGTTTCTTGAGTGAGTGGGGCTGCATTCAAGCACTTTTGCTTTCACTGTTAAAGTCTCCTCTCCCACCCCACAAGTTTTCCCTCTTTTACCCTTCAGATGCTCTCCACCATGCCACCGGGGGGCAAGTGATTGAGCAGCTGTGTGGCAGCTGAGCTCTCAGCATCCCATGCCCACATTCCCAAAAAACCTCGTGCACAGACAGACACTCAGAGACACAGCGTTTGTTCAAACACAACATTTTTGGAGAACTTTGCACAGAGCCAAGTTCCCCGAAGGCACGGAAGGAACTCTCGCCAAGAAGGTGCAGAGGCTGCCTAGGAGGCTGGGGCTCTGTTTTTGCCTCGAGCCCTCCTTGGAGTGGTGGAGGAAGCACAGAGCCAACAGGTGGGCTTCAGGACCATGCGCCGGCGAGACACAGCCTCATCTTCACGGGGACTCAGACTGTCCAAGGCGTTGCCCAGCCCCCTGACAGGCCTCGGTCGCAGCACGTAGGCATTCCTGGAAGGTTTTGGGCTGGTACGGAGAAGCCCATCGGGCAGCTCCGCTGTCGACGGTTCCCGCGTGTCCAGGAGGCGCTTGGCCGAAACTCTGCCCGCGTCCAGTGCACTGCTGGCTTTTTCTCTTTGCTTCTCCTCGTCCACTTTCCTTCTGGAACTGCCTCCCTTGCTGCTGCTGGCTGGCTGATGGTTCCATTTCCTGAGCCACCAGCAGAGCCCCAAGAGCAGGAGCAGGGCTCCGGCAGCAGCCCAGAGCTGCCACTGCTGCAAGGCAGCGAGGAGTGGCACTCTCCAGGCAAAGCTGCTCTGCTCCTGCTGCTGCTCCTTCAGCGCTGTCTCCTGCGTCTTCAGCTCCATCGCCTGCTCCTTCAGCTCCATCTCCTGCCACAGCCGAGTCATCTCCCGCTCCAGCATCTCTGCACGCTGCTGCATGCGCTCCCGTGTGGCCTCCTCCGGCTCCCCGCCAGCGAAGTGCGCGTACGACACCAGGGTTGGCAGAAACCAGGCGAATAGCGCTATGACATCCATGGCCTGCAGGAGGAGGGAGAGAAGGGCTTGAGTGGGACTGCTAAGGAGGGAGCTGGTGCCAGCGGGAGCGGGGACGGGGGCCGCAGGGAGCTGTGGGCAGGCAGCAGAGGGGCCGAGGCAGCTGCGAGGCAGCAAGGTCTGCGCCCAGCCCCGGCGGCGGCGCTGCACCGTGCCCTGCCCAGGGTGCTCCTGCATGCGGCTGGCCCTCGATGCAAGGTGAGAACCCACCCCCTGCCAGGGTCCACGCTTCTGCCCCGGCCCCCACCCAGCCCAGCCTCCCCCAGCCTGCGCACTCACTGCCGGCCCAAGCCGTACTGGGGTGGCGCAGCTGCTGGCACCCCTGAAAACCGCCCCATGGCGACTGGTCCCCTGTGACGTCACAGGCGCAAGAGCACGTCACAGACACGCCCAGCGGCCAGCCCCACCTTTCTGCCCCACCCCGGCTCAGCCACTCCCAGCTGCCCTGCTGCTGTCCTGCTTAAGGCTGGACTAGAGTGAATTTTCTTCACAGCAGCTTGTGTGCTGCTTTATTTGGGATTTCTGGTCCTCTGCCTGCCAGTAGCAACCTCATCGTCGCAGAATGCCCTGACCTGGAAGGGGCCCACCAGGATCATCCAGTGCAACTCCTGACTCCATAGCGGCCACGCTTCAATCACAGAGTCACCAAATCGCTGAAGCTGGAAAAGACCCGGAAGGCCATCGAGTCCAACCGCAAGCTTAACCTTGCCAACTCCACTGCTAAACGATGTCTTTAAGTGCCCTGTCTACGCAGTTTTTGACACACCTTCAGGCTTGGTGCCTCACCCCCTTCCCTGGGTAGCTTGTTCCAATGCCTCACCAACTTGGGCATTCGCGTCCCACCCACGACACAGAGGGAATTGGCACGCTGGACTACCGGACACTGCTGCCTTCTTCTTCCTAACGCCCACCCACCAGCCCCATCACCCCACCCTTTGCTTCTACAGGGAGAGGGCCAGAAACTCCTCCAGCCCCAGCGCACGAGTGCCCCGGCTCTGCAGGCTGCAGAGGGAGCTGCTGCTGACCTGGGGGACCCTCTTGACACGGCAGGTCTTTGCCAGCCTCTCCAAGACAGGCCTGACGCCAGGGCACTGCTGCTGGGGATGCTTGGGGACAGAATCAGATGCCGTTTCATCAGGGCTAACAGTGACATTCGGTAATATGGGCGGTAGAAGAAGAGGAGGGCAGCAGGTTGGACAGTGGGTCGTGCTGGCACGAGACCTCTGGGCCAGAGTCTTCCTTCAGGCCTGCTCATAGGAAAGGGTGTTGTGGCGGATGCTTGATTTATGCTTCTGCTTGCCACAGAGCCACGTTCACATCACTCAAAGAAAGGTGCCACTTAACCGAGTGTGACGGCAAGGCTCACTCCAGCGCTTAAGGGACGAAGGAAGTATGCCGAGGAGAGTCGGATGAGTGCTGTTTTAGAGTGATTTCTATGGGGACAGGAGATTTGCAAAAGGGTAGATTCCACATGGATGACTTCTGCTCCGTTTTGTGCGGCCAGAAGAACTGCTGTCAACTCTCGCCCTCGCGCACTTCCTTCACCACCTTCTACTCCTTACTCACCACTGCTTCTAGCCAATGCGGTCGCCTTGTAGTGCCGTTTGCCGTTTATCCTTTTTGCTGTGGCATCGGTAAACCAAATGCCCTCTGTTGGTGTTTCTTGAGTGAGTGGGGCTGCATTCAAGCACTTTTGCTTTCACTGTTAAAGTCTCCTCTCCCACCCCACAAGTTTTCCCTCTTTTACCCTTCAGATGCTCTCCACCATGCCACTGGGGGGCAAGTGATTGAGCAGCTGTGTGGCAGCTGAGCTCTCAGCATCCCATGCCCACATTCCCAAAAAACCTCATGCACAGACAGACACTCAGAGACACAGCGTTTGTTCAAACACAACATTTTTGGAGAACTTTGCACAGAGCCAAGTTCCCCGAAGGCACGGAAGGAACTCTCGCCAAGAAGGTGCAGAGGCTGCCTAGGAGGCTGGGGCTCTGTTTTTGCCTCGAGCCCTCCTTGGAGTGGTGGAGGAAGCACAGAGCCAACAGGTGGGCTTCAGGACCATGCGCCGGCGAGACACAGCCTCATCTTCACGGGGACTCAGACTGTCCAAGGCGTTGCCCAGCCCCCTGACAGGCCTCGGTCGCAGCACGTAGGCATTCCTGGAAGGTTTTGGGCTGGTACGGAGAAGCCCATCGGGCAGCTCCGCCATCGTCGTCGACGGTTCCCACGTGTCCAGGAGGCGCTTGGCCGAAACTCTGCCCGCGTCCAGTGCACTGCTGGCTTTTTCTCTTTGCTTCTCCTCGTCCACTTTCCTTCTGGAACTGCCTCCCTTGCTGCTGCTGGCTGGCTGATGGCTCCATTTCCTGAGCCACCAGCAGAGCCCCAAAAGCAGGAGCAGGGCTCCGGCAGCAGCCCAGAGCTGCCACTGCTGCAAGGCAGCGAGGAGTGGCACTCTCCAGGCAAAGCTGCTCTGCTCCTGCTGCTGCTCCTTCAGCACTGTCTCCTGCGTCTTCAGCTCCATCGCCTGCTCCTTCAGCTCCATCTCCTGCCACAGCCGAGTCATCTCCCGCTCCAGCATCTCTGCACGCTGCTGCATGCGCTCCCGTGTGGCCTCCTCCGGCTCCCCGCCAGAGAAGTGCGCGTACGACACCAGGGTTGGCAGAAACCAGGCGAATAGCGCTATGACATCCATGGCCTGCAGGAGGAGGGAGAGAAGGGCTTGAGTGGGACTGCTAAGGAGGGAGCTGGTGCCAGCGGGAGCGGGGACGGGGGCCGCAGGGAGCTGTGGGCAGGCAGCAGAGGGGCCGAGGCAGCTGCAAGGCAGCAAGGTCTGCGCCCAGCCCCGGCGGCGGCGCTGCACCGTGCCCTGCCCAGGGTGCTCCTGCATGCGGCTGGCCCTCGATGCAAGGTGAGAACCCACCCCCTGCCAGGGTCCACGCTTCTGCCCCGGCCCCCACCCAGCCCAGCCTCCCCCAGCCTGCGCACTCACTGCCGGCCCAAGCCGTACTGGGGTGGCGCGGCTGCTGGCGCCCCTGAAAACCGCCCCATGGCGACTCGTCCCCTGTGACGTCACAGGTGCAAGAGCACGTCACAGACACGCCCAGCGGCCAGCCCCACCTTTCTGCCCCACCCCGGCTCAGCCACTCCCAGCTGCCCTGCTGCTGTCCTGCTTAAGGCTGGACTAGAATGAATTTTCTTCACAGCAGCTTGCGTGCTGCTTTATTTGGGATTTCTGGTCCTCTGCCTGCCAGTAGCAACCTCATCGTCGCAGAATGCCCTGACCTGGAAGGGGCCCACCAGGATCATCCAGTGCAACTCCTGACTCCATAGCGGCCACGCTTCAATCACAGAGTCACCAAATCGCTGAAGCTGGAAAAGACCCGGAAGGCCATCAAGTCCAACCGCAAGCCTAACCTTGCCAACTCCACTGCTAAACGATGTCTCTAAGTGCCCTGTCTACGCAGTTTTTGACACACCTTCAGGCTTGGTGTCTCACCCCCTTCCCTGGGTAGCTTGTTCCAAAGCCTCACCACCTTGGGCACTCGAGTCCCACCCGCGACACAGAGGGAATTGGGACGCTGGACTACCGGACACTGCTGCCTTCTTCTTCCTAACGCCCACTCGCCAGCCCCATCACCCCACCCTTTGCTTCTACAGGGATAGGGCCAGAAACTCCTCCAGCCCCAGCGCACGAGTGCCCCGGCTCTGCAGGCTGCAGAGGGAGCTGCTGCTGACCTGGGGAACCCTCTTGACACGGCAGGTCTTTGCCAGCCTCTCCAAGACAGGCCTGATGCCAGGGCACTGCTGCTGGGGATGCTTGGGGACAGAATCAGATGCCGTTTCATCAGGGCTAACAGTGACATTCGGTAATATGGGTGGTAGAAGAAGAGGAGGGCAGCAGGTTGGACAGTGGGTCGTGCTGGCACGAGACCTCTGGGCCAGAGTCTTCCTTCAGGCCTGCTCATAGGAAAGGGTGTTGTGGCGGATGCTTGATTTATGCTTCTGCTTGCCACAGAGCCACGTTCACGTCACTCAAAGAAAGGTGCCACTTAACCGAGTGTGACGGCAAGGCTCACTCCAGCGCTTAAGGGACGAAGGAAGTATGCCGAGGAGAGTCGGATGAGCGCTGTTTTAGAGTGATTTCTATGGGGACAGGAGATTTGCAAAAGGGTAGATTCCACATGGATGACTTCTGCTCCGTTTTGTGTGGCCAGAAGAACTGCTGTCAACTCTCCCCCTCGCGCACTTCCTTCACCACCTTCTACTCCTTACTCACCACTGCTTCTAGCCAATGCGGTCGCCTTGGAGTGCCGTTTGCCACTTATCCTTTTTGCTGCGGCATCCGTAAACCAAATGCCCTCTGTTGGTGTTTCTTGAGTGAGTGGGGCTGCATTCAAGCACTTTTGCTTTCACTGTTAAACTTTCCTCTCCCACCCCACAAGTTTTTCCTCTTTTACCCTTCAGATGCTCTCCACCATGCCACCGGGGGGCAAGTGATTGAGCAGCTGTGTGGCAGCTGAGCTCTCAGCATCCCATGCCCACATTCCCAAAAAACCTCATGCACAGACAGACACTCAGAGACACAGCGTTTGTTCAAACACAACATTTTTGGAGAACTTTGCACAGAGCCAAGTTCCCCGAAGGCACGGAAGGAACTCTCGCCAAGAAGGTGCAGAGGCTGCCTAGGAGGCTGGGGCTCTGTTTTTGCCTCGAGCCCTCCTTGGAGTGGTGGAGGAAGCACAGAGCCAACAGGTGGGCTTCAGGACCATGCGCCGGCGAGACACAGCCTCATCTTCACGGGGACTCAGACTGTCCAAGGCGTTGCCCAGCCCCCTGACAGGCCTCGGTCGCAGCACGTAGGCATTCCTGGAAGGTTTTGGGCTGGTACGGAGAAGCCCATCGGGCAGCTCCGCCATCGTCGTCGACGGTTCCCACGTGTCCAGGAGGCGCTTGGCCGAAACTCTGCCCGCGTCCAGTGCACTGCTGGCTTTTTCTCTTTGCTTCTCCTCGTCCACTTTCCTTCTGGAACTGCCTCCCTTGCTGCTGCTGGCTGGCTGATGGCTCCATTTCCTGAGCCACCAGCAGAGCCCCAAGAGCAGGAGCAGGGCTCCGGCAGCAGCCCAGAGCTGCCACTGCTGCAAGGCAGCGAGGAGTGGCACTCTCCAGGCAAAGCTGCTCTGCTCCTGCTGCTGCTCCTTCAGCGCTGTCTCCTGCGTCTTCAGCTCCATCGCCTGCTCCTTCAGCTCCATCTCCTGCCACAGCCGAGTCATCTCCCGCTCCAGCATCTCTGCACGCTGCTGCATGCGCTCCCGTGTGGCCTCCTCCGGCTCCCCGCCAGCGAAGTGCGCGTACGACACCAGGGTTGGCAGAAACCAGGCGAATAGCGCTATGACATCCATGGCCTGCAGGAGGAGGGAGAGAAGGGCTTGAGTGGGACTGCTAAGGAGGGAGCTGGTGCCAGCGGGAGCGGGGACGGGGGCCGCAGGGAGCTGTGGGCAGGCAGCAGAGGGGCCGAGGCAGCTGCGAGGCAGCAAGGTCTGCGCCCAGCCCCGGCGGCGGCGCTGCACCGTGTCCTGCCCAGGGTGCTCCTGCATGCAGCTGGCCCTCGATGCAAGGTGAGAACCCACCCCCTGCCAGGGTCCACGCTTCTGCCCCGGCCCCCACCCAGCCCAGCCTCCCCCAGCCTGCGCACTCACTGCCGGCCCAAGCCGTACTGGGGTGGCGCAGCTGCTGGCACCCCTGAAAACCGCCCCATGGCGACTGGTCCCCTGTGACGTCACAGGCGCAAGAGCACGTCACAGACACGCCCAGCGGCCAGCCCCACCTTTCTGCCCCACCCCGGCTCAGCCACTCCCAGCTGCCCTGCTGCTGTCCTGCTTAAGGCTGGACTAGAGTGAATTTTCTTCACAGCAGCTTGTGTGCTGCTTTATTTGGGATTTCTGGTCCTCTGCCTGCCAGTAGCAACCTCATCGTCGCAGAATGCCCTGACCTGGAAGGGGCCCACCAGGATCATCCAGTGCAACTCCTGACTCCATAGCGGCCACGCTTCAATCACAGAGTCACCAAATCGCTGAAGCTGGAAAAGACCCGGAAGGCCATCGAGTCCAACCGCAAGCTTAACCTTGCCAACTCCACTGCTAAACGATGTCTTTAAGTGCCCTGTCTACGCAGTTTTTGACACACCTTCAGGCTTGGTGCCTCACCCCCTTCCCTGGGTAGCTTGTTCCAATGCCTCACCAACTTGGGCATTCGAGTCCCACCCACGACACAGAGGGAATTGGCACGCTGGACTACCGGACACTGCTGCCTTCTTCTTCCTAACGCCCACCCACCAGCCCCATCACCCCACCCTTTGCTTCTACAGGGAGAGGGCCAGAAACTCCTCCAGCCCCAGCGCACGAGTGCCCCGGCTCTGCAGGCTGCAGAGGGAGCTGCTGCTGACCTGGGGGACCCTCTTGACACGGCAGGTCTTTGCCAGCCTCTCCAAGACAGGCCTGACGCCAGGGCACTGCTGCTGGGGATGCTTGGGGACAGAATCAGATGCCGTTTCATCAGGGCTAACAGTGACATTCGGTAATATGGGCGGTAGAAGAAGAGGAGGGCAGCAGGTTGGACGGTGGGTCGTGCTGGCACGAGACCTCTGGGCCAGAGTCTTCCTTCAGGCCTGCTCATAGGAAAGGGTGTTGTGGCGGATGCTTGATTTATGCTTCTGCTTGCCACAGAGCCACGTTCACATCACTCAAAGAAAGGTGCCACTTAACCGAGTGTGACGGCAAGGCTCACTCCAGCGCTTAAGGGACGAAGGAAGTATGCCGAGGAGAGTCGGATGAGTGCTGTTTTAGAGTGATTTCTATGGGGACAGGAGATTTGCAAAAGGGTAGATTCCACATGGATGACTTCTGCTCCGTTTTGTGCGGCCAGAAGAACTGTTGTCAACTCTCGCCCTCGCGCACTTCCTTCACCACCTTCTACTCCTTACTCACCACTGCTTCTAGCCAATGCGGTCGCCTTGTAGTGCCGTTTGCCGTTTATCCTTTTTGCTGTGGCATCGGTAAACCAAATGCCCTCTGTTGGTGTTTCTTGAGTGAGTGGGGCTGCATTCAAGCACTTTTGCTTTCACTGTTAAACTTTCCTCTCCCACCCCACAAGTTTTCCCTCTTTTACCCTTCAGATGCTCTCCACCATGCCACTGGGGGGCAAGTGATTGAGCAGCTGTGTGGCAGCTGAGCTCTCAGCATCCCATGCCCACATTCCCAAAAAACCTCATGCACAGACAGACACTCAGAGACACAGCGTTTGTTCAAACACAACATTTTTGGAGAACTTTGCACAGAGCCAAGTTCCCCGAAGGCACGGAAGGAACTCTCGCCAAGAAGGTGCAGAGGCTGCCTAGGAGGCTGGGGCTCTGTTTTTGCCTCGAGCCCTCCTTGGAGTGGTGGAGGAAGCACAGAGCCAACAGGTGGGCTTCAGGACCATGCGCCGGCGAGACACAGCCTCATCTTCACGGGGACTCAGACTGTCCAAGGCGTTGCCCAGCCCCCTGACAGGCCTCGGTCGCAGCACGTAGGCATTCCTGGAAGGTTTTGGGCTGGTACGGAGAAGCCCATCGGGCAGCTCCGCCATCGTCGTCGACGGTTCCCACGTGTCCAGGAGGCGCTTGGCCGAAACTCTGCCCGCGTCCGGTGCACTGCTGGCTTTTTCTCTTTGCTTCTCCTCGTCCACTTTCCTTCTGGAACTGCCTCCCTTGCTGCTGCTGGCTGGCTGATGGCTCCATTTCCTGAGCCACCAGCAGAGCCCCAAAAGCAGGAGCAGGGCTCCGGCAGCAGCCCAGAGCTGCCACTGCTGCAAGGCAGCGAGGAGTGGCACTCTCCAGGCAAAGCTGCTCTGCTCCTGCTGCTGCTCCTTCAGCACTGTCTCCTGCGTCTTCAGCTCCATCGCCTGCTCCTTCAGCTCCATCTCCTGCCACAGCCGAGTCATCTCCCGCTCCAGCATCTCTGCACGCTGCTGCATGCGCTCCCGTGTGGCCTCCTCCGGCTCCCCGCCAGCGAAGTGCGCGTACGACACCAGGGTTTGCAGAAGCCAGGCGAATAGCGCTATGACATCCATGGCCTGCAGAGAGAAGGGCTTGAGTGGGACTGCTAAGGAGGGAGCTGGCGCCAGGGGGAGCGGGGACGGGGGCCGCAGGGAGCTGTGGGCAGGCAGCAGAGGGGCCGAGGCAGCTGCGAGGTAGCAAGGTCTGCGCCCAGCCCCGGCGGCGGCGCTGCACCGTGCCCTGCCCAGGGTGCTCCTGCATGCGGCTGGCCCTCGATGCAGGGTGAGAACCCACCCCCTGCCAGGGCCCACGCTTCTGCCCCGGCCCCCACCCAGCCCAGCCTCCCCCAGCCTGCGCACTCACTGGTGGCCCAGGACGTACTGGGGTGGCGCGGCTGCTGGCGCCCCTGAAAACCGCCCCATGGCGACTCGTCCTCTGTGACGTCACAGGCGCAAGAGCACGTCACAGACATGCCCAGCGGCCAGCCCCAGCTTTCTGCTCAGCCACTCCCAGCTGCCCTGCTGCCCGGTAGAAACAGTCCCTGAACACTAACCAACTATCTTGGGGCCTTTTACTTTCAAGCAGCCTTGCCCATGTTATTTCCCTTAGCAATTGCCTGAAAAGTCCTAAGTTTGCCCTGCTGAAATCTAGGGTTGCAATTCTGCTTGCTATCTTGCTCCTACCACAGGAGATCCTGAACTCCGCCATTTCATGGTTACTGCAACCAAGGCAGCTCTCAACCTTTACCACTTCAACCAGACCCTCCTTGTTAGTGAGGATGAGGTCCAGCAATGCACGTCTTCTAGTTGGCTCCTCCACCCTTTGCTTCAGAAAGTTATCATCAAGGCACTGGAGGAACCTCCTAGACTGTGGCTGGCCGGCCAAGTAGTCCTTCCAACAAACATCAGGGAAGTCAAAATCCCCCACTACAAAGAAGAGAAAATCACTTGAGCCCCAGACTCTTTAACCATCCGTCCCAAGGACTTGAAATCTTTTTTCATTCCCCTCAGACCATGGGATGCAGCTTCCTCCCCATCTGTCTGGAAGATCAGCAGTGGGTAGTAGTCTGTCAGGTGCACCAGGGTGGGGAGCATCCTGGTGATGTCCCTGATCCGGGCTCCAGGTAGACTGCACGCTTCCCTACATTGAGGGTCAGCTCTGCAGATTGGGCCCTCCGTCCCTCTCAGAAGGGAATTGCCTACTACAATTATCCTTCTTCCTTTCTTATCTGAGGCGGTCTTGAGACGTGGAGTCAACTGCCTCTTTCTATGTGACCTCGTAGGTGGGCCTTGCATCTTATCCTCACCTACCTCCTCTTCAAGATCTAGGGCCTCAAACCTATTACGGAGGGGCACCTGGGGAAGCAAAGCAGGTAGTGAGGGGGGTTGCCTACAGCTCCGAACTGGAACTAGCTTCCAACCCTCATCATCTTTTCTGTCTACTACCTCTGCCCGACAGCGACAGGGCAGGGGCTGTCTCAGGTCTTCTCCCTCTGCCCGATAGGGCAAGGGGTTCATCAGCTTTTTGGGAGTATCTCCCTGGAGCCTCTCTGAGTGTCACACCAGGGAGTTACTCCACCAATCAATTTCCTTTTCACACTCTCTGATGGTCCTCAGCATCTCAATCTCCTCCTTAAGCTTCACAACCATGTAGAGCAGATCTTGCACCTGCTCACACCTCACACAGATGGGATGCTGGCCATCATCATCCAGCAGCAGCAGGTTCTGGCACTCCCTGCAGCCAGAAACCTGAATAGCCACGGTTTGGGGCAGACCGTCTGTCTGAGTTGTTACAGTCTTCTTCAGACAAGCTCTCTTTCTGGTCAAGACCATGGTCAGCAACAGTATGAAACACTGGCAATAGGTGAGAGTCTAACTAGTAAAAGGTGAAAACCTCTACACCCTAGTGCACAAGTTACCACACCCACTGCTGCAGCACAGCATGGGTGCTGCTCACCCCTGTCACAAGCCGATTGCCCCTTCCAGCACCTCGTGGGCAGTGACGTGTCACTGCCCTCCCAGAGGCTTTTTCAAGACAAGGGGCGGAGGAGTGATCGCCCTCGTCATGGTAACGCCCACTCCACGTCAGCTGCTCTCGCAAAAGCACGAAAATGCCCAATTGAGAGAAAAAAAACCCAAAAGAAAGGTTTCTCTGTACCTTGAAGATTTTGCTTAATCGGGACCCGCCGAGCTGCCTCCAATCAGCTGATCTCAGGAACTGAGATTTTGGGATTTATGGTCCTCTGCCTACCAGTAGCAACCTCATCATCATAGATTGCCCACATGCTGCCACTGAGGCTTGTCACGGGGCTGGGCAATGCCTTAGACAGTCTGAGTCCCCATGAAGATGAGGCTGTGTCTCGCCGGCGCTGCCCCTGAAGCCCACCTGTTGGCTCTGTGCTTCCTCCACCACTCCAAGGAGGACCCGAGGCAAAAACAGAACCCCAGCCTAGGCAGCCTCTGCACCTTCTTGGCGAGAGTTCATTCCGTGCCTTCGGGGAACTTGGCTCTGTGCAAAGTTCCCCAAAAATGTTGTGTTTGAACAAACGCTGTGTCTCTGAGTGTCTGATACTGTCTCAGCCACTGTATGAATGCCTGGCTCACTTGCTCTTGTACTTCAGCACAAAAGCTCAGAGCTTGCTTCTGTCTCACTGCAAGGTTTCGAAACCTCTAGGTAGCACGAATGTCTCAATTTCGAGCATTTCTAAAGTTTCCAGACCTCTATTTTTGAGCAATTATGTTCTTTAAATATAAACATATTTAAATGTAAAAATATTTAAAATGCAAAATAAAGGATCTCTGTTTTCCCTGTGACCTGTCAAAGAAGCAATCTGAATAGTTTGCAGTATTTTCAGCCTGAATTCCAAGGCTTACTGATATGGGCTCCCGAGCAGTTTTGTGGCTGAGAAAAAATAATTAAAAAAAAATTAATGGGTTTTATATTTGGGTTAGACAGTCCTAAGGCTTGAGGTCAGGCTTGCAGAAGCAGTTTCTGTAGCCTAGCACTCCCAAGCTGTGTCTTATAATGACTTTAATATCGCAAGAGAAGGTTGTAAAAGCAAAATACCCACTGTGAAGAAACACAAATTTATGTTCTCAGACTTCACCACAGGGATGCAGGCTTACCACCCATAGGCACTATCCATAGACTCTAGGAGCACAGGCTCAGTATTCAACAAGAGGTCTATATGCAGGAGAAGGAGTAGAGCATTGTGTAGCAAGTGGGATGAACCTTTACATTTCATGGCATCTCTGGTCATCTATTTTCATCCTTTCACTCTCCTTCGGTTTTAGTCACCCCCTCTCTATACTTGCTGCTTACATCTTGTCAGAGAATTCCTTCCACTTGTAGTGTCTCATGACATGAAAACCAAAAGCTTCATCCTTATTTATTGTTACCTAGTTATCCCAGGTCCTTTTTGTTTGGTCACTGCAGTCCTCATAATGGAATAGAATAGAATAGAATAGAATAGAATAGAATAGAATAGAATAGAATAGAATAGAATAGAATAGAATAGAATAGAATAGAATAGAATAGAATAGAATAGAATAGAATAGAATAGAGTAGAATAGAATAGAATAGAATAGAATAGAATAGAATAGAATAGAATAGAATAGAATAGAATAGAATAGAATAGAATAGAATAGAATAGAATAGAATAGAACAGAGTTTCAGTTGGAAGAGACCCAAAATGGTCATCTAGTACAACTACCTGATCACTTCAGGCCTGACCAAAAGTTAAAGCATGTTGTTAACGGCATTGTCGAAATGCCTCTTAAACAATGGCAGGCTGAGGGTATCAGTCACCTCTCTAGGAAACCTGTTCCAGATCTAGCTTTGCTATTGACATACTCAGTCCCCTCAAAATTAGGTGTCTGGCTTCCGTAGATGTTGCTTTTCTTCAAAGCTTACACCAGCTAAATGACTTCAAACAATAAAATTCTCCTTAGAGCAAATAGATTGTACAAGCTTCCTCTGCTTCCCACACTAACTTGAAGCTCACATTCATCTCTGTGATCCATCACCTTGCTATCATCTTTCGCCCTGAACTCTCTTTTTACTCTCGTTTGTTTTTCTGTAGATATCCCTATCACCATCACCACAATATTTCCTTGTGCACTGCTGTCTCATCTTCCTACTTGTTGAAATCCTTTTTAAATAACTGGTAAGGAGTGTAGAACTGTATGTGTGTGTTGCATATCCATCAAGGACACTTGGGAGACAGGAATAATTACATTTTGAGGTAGAGAAATTATATAAGAACAAGTGTGGAAACCCAATACCCACACACTTCCCATCTGATCAGTGACTGTAGCAGAGGGGCAGCTCTGGCTGAAAGTATCTTCCCAATGCAAAAGAAGGGCCAAGATCAGACTACTTGCTGGTAGAGTAGGTAGCAACAGTTCAGCCTTACTCACGCCAAGTCCACCCAGACAGTATGAAAGAGTGCATGTGGACCTGCATGTGGACACCATGCCTGTTTTGGTTCTCCTCCTCCAGCAAGCTAGGGCAACTACATTACAAAACATACAGTTCTAAAATGACAGAAGTTCAACAGGAGATATTGAACAAAACCCTTTCTCAATTTCTTGTGGGTGGGTGAGGTACAGGAGATTCTGACTGTTCCACTGCACTTTTGTTCTCAGATAATTTGGTTACATCTGCATTGTACTAGACCAAACATGCCCAGCAGTATTCCCGGGCCAAATGGCATGGAAGACCCTACATCTGTGCTTGTAAACAACCATGTTCAACAACACAAGATGGCTACATGCAAACCAGGGTGCTAGTTAGGACAGGTCAAATTCATACCTGGGTGCTTGCAGGGCTTTGGTAGCACAGGTGGTCACATTCCGACTCCCAGGAATGCTCCCAGACACACACAGGTCTACCACAACAGACACGGACTTCTTGTCAAATCTGGGAGGGCCAAGGACCTCGTATGTCATCTTGACTTAATTTAGAAAAGCTCTAGCTTGTGTGGAAGGATAAGATATGCCCTAATTTGCTGTTTTATGAAAGGCCATTTAGAAATAAACATAGCAAAGGAGGTAAAATTTGATGCACAATCTATCACCCTGACCTTTGCAGGAAATAAAGCTCTGGTTTAGAGCTCATCAACCACAGCAACTCATGACCTGATTTACTGCTGGTTTACCCTAATATTATACTAATGTAACTCAATTGATTTCTGTATGCTTACAGTAGTATTATATTGGAGTAACATGATAAGAAACACAACAATCATTTTCATGAAGGGACTGTGTGACAGAAAGTTTGCCTGTGTTTGCCAGCTTTATCAGTTGGCTTAATAAAAACTACTACTTCTCCATGCAGGACTGAGGCCATCAGTCCAAATATGGTATTAGTTGAAAAAAAAACAAAAAACAAAAATGAAAACAAAACCAAACAAACAGAAAAACCCCACAAAAAACAAAACCAAAAAACTTAAATTATATTCTCTTACTGGCGTCTGAATTGCAAAATATTTGTGAATTACTGCTGGTAGGTATTTCAAGAGAAAAAGTAATAAATTAAAATCAATTCAGCAAATCCCCCTAAGTAGCATAAATAAAGGAAGATTTGTAAACTGCTGGTCAAACACTCAGCATATCTGTCATCAATAGGGATGCTCTGCATGACAATGTTTGCCTGTATTTTTCCAGCTGATTCGTAACTGCCCTGGAGAACAGTGAAAGTTGACTGAAATTCTGCCATTTATTTTTCTGTGGTTTTTTGGTTGATGTTTGTTTGTTTGTTTGTTTGTTTACATACTGAACATGAAAGTTCTCCTTTGGGCTTCTTGTTTTCTGATCTCTTGTTATATGCTGCAGAAGGGAAAACATTAACCCTTTGACAGCTGCTATACTGGCTTATCATAAAGCTGCTTAAAACATACAAGAGTGAAAGAAGGGCTATCATATAAAAAACAGACACAGGAGAACTTAGAGTGAAAAAATGTAATAACAACAGCTTTGCAAAGCAAAGTTTACAGACCAAAGTTTAGTGTGAAGCAGAAAAACACACACACATGGATTTGACCATATGACTGAGAGCAAGAAGCACAAAGATTCTTCTTGCTGGGAAAAAAAATACATTAATGGGATGTCCTCAGCTGGAAGAGCATATTCATTAAATTTCTGGCAGTGGACTCTCAGTGGGATAAAGAAATAGGTTTAATTCCTGACAGGACAAACCACAGTGATGAGTGGCATAAATGCATAATTCCAAGGGGATGAAGACAATAACTCCTTAATTTCTGGCAACACTAGGAGAAAAATTTCCATTGGGGAAACCTCTGGCATTATTTGCAAGGAGGTACCTAGCAGTCTGGAGTTACGCTGCTTCCTCAGTATACCCTCAAATTCTGACAAAATACATAGATAACTGATTCCCAAAGGGAAGTGAATTGTCTTGATTCATGTAGCTTGCACTGTTGTCTGATTCTTAAGCGGAAGGAAAAGACATCTATCTGGTTCTTTGTACCTTACTTTTTTTCCAGAAGCCTACTCGGGCCTGAGTGTCTGGCATCTAAGACCTGCACTAACTAATTTCCACCACAAGATCCTGTGTAGGCCTCCTTTCAGTGTGGCTCCTGTCAAAACAAAGCCATGAATCCAACCACTAGCAAAAGAAGCTCATAACATCCAGTCAATGCTTTAGAGGCAGTCACATTAGCTGCTTGCAGACAAAAAGAGGGGTGTGCATGTATATGTACATGCACATAAAGCTGTATCTCCAGTTCAGACTGACCTGATGTATGCAAAGACCATTGTAATCACAATCTGCTATATTGTTCTTGTGGGCATCTCCCAGCATTTAAACTGGTCATGTATCTTTGCACTGAGTCTCAGGATGAGTTAGTGGCTATACTACACACTGTGTATGGAGCACCATCTAGCTGTGATACCCCCCCAGCAGTGGAGGAGAGAAGAATAAGACCCTGGCAGCTGGCAGCATCAAATGATGCCCTTCCACAGCTCCCTCACTCCATGGTATTATCCCTAATAAAAACTAGAAATGAAATATCTGTGTTTTTTCAAAGGGAGTTTCATTATTTCAGCAGAACTGGAACAGGACTAGGGAAAAATGGTTCCTGACAGAGCAGAAGAGGAGCTAATTTAATACTATGGGGCTAGAATAGCAGTAGAACCAAATTTCTAGGGAATATTGGGTAATCAGCAACGCCATTTCCATGCAAGGTCAGAAGACCAAACAGGAAAACTATATTCTAGAGTTACTGAGTTTCACTGACCAAGGCCAAAATTTGAGACTACAGCAAGAGGACAGCTGTGGCTAGTGCAGTGTAGTGAGGGCTAGAATAGCAGTACCTGAAGCTGTTTTAATTCAGCTAATACGCTCACAGAAGCTCTGAACTGCAAGTTGGTTGGTGGTCATTAAATGGATTGAGAACTGACATTAATTATTACTGAGGAGCAAAGTAATGTTTTTCTAACCCTGCCTCTGTCAGCTCAGGCTCTACCAGTTGGCCAGACTGGTGAGGTACAGTCAAGACTACCCAACTCCCAGCAGCAGGGTAGAAATCAGGGAGCAATGCAGGAGGCAGAGGTTCAGTGAGGGAGTGAGGAGGTTAAAACAATAAAATTGTATCCGAGATGAACATTACTCAGATTTCCATCCCAGCTCCTAGTTAGACTTAGAACCAGTTGTAAAAGACTTTGTCTCTTGCCTTTCACCTAGTGAGTTCATATGCTGCCTGTGGAATGTTTAGTGGCAGCTGAAGAAGGTGACTTATCCCCCTAAAACACATACACACTCTTGGTGCACTCCCAAAGGCTTTTCAGCCTGCCAGATCGTAAACAGGAAGCAAGAAACACATGCAGGCTGGCTTCCAATTGCAAGCACCTGCTGCAGAAAGTATCAGACCCTCAGACCACAGTAGTGGTGTTATTAGTCCCTGGTAGACAAACGTGACTCCCTCAACCAAGCTTGGTCCATTGCTTGCTGCTCTGCTGGGTGTAGCTCCAGCATTATCAACCACTTACATCAACACCCAAATCTAATCCTTCAAATTCCACTGCAAGATTTGGCAGACAGTATGATGGGGAGTTGCTAGCCTCCCAAAGTAAAACGAACCCCACATCTCTGCCTTCAGGGGCTGCAACAAAAGTAGGAGCATGGCGACTGCCAGCAGAGCTGCCCTCACCTTTTTTTCTCAGGCTGAAAGGAAGGATCTGGCTTGTGATGAGCACAGCAGAGTGGCTGCCAGAATGTCAGGCTGAACTTCCCATTTCTTGTTCAGCCTGCGGAGCTGGGAGATGGGCAAGAGTGAGTCCCAGCAGTGGGGGAGCAGAAGAATGAGGGACAGGAGGCCTTCAGCGTAGGTGTAGGAAGCACAAGTTCTGTACAGCCGTGAAGCCAGTGCTGACAGCTCGCACGGCAGGCCTGTCACGTTCATCACCCTGCCTTTAATTACCTCACTACCAGCATCTTTTCTACAAAAGCTCTTTCACACCTTCTACAAATGTGTAACAGTAAACAAACTCCCACTATGGGTAAGAAAACTCCACCAGTGTAAGAAATCTCAAGCAGTTTTTTTAAGCTGTGGAAAACTGAAAAAAAATTGTGCTCACTTGTTAAACTGCATGTGCATAAGGACTTGGTGACCTGCTCCCACCTTTCACTAGACTTACCCCATCTTCCGCTAGGTTTTTCACAAGTATCTTGCTAAGCATCAGTTTTACTTCCTTCAACGTGAAACATCATTTCTTCACCAGGATTTGCTCTACAATGGGTCAAAGTCATCCTTCATGTTCTACTTATGTTCTCTGCAAAACTGAATTGAGAACTAGACAAGGTCATGATGTGGATGCTGAGATTTGGTGGGTACAATGGCATATCCATAGGGTGACCCAAATTCTACTGCTCTTTTGATTCATTTCCAGGCACTTTGAGTAAAGCAGTTAAACTTGAAAACAATCGGGATTTTAATTCAAGTTTTACAGTTATAATTTTCATAATTTAAAATCGTGTCTTTCTTAAAACAGTAACATGCAATAAAGTACAATGCATGCCCCCTGCCACTAAGCCAAAAACAAAGTCCACAGAAAACTATCTCCTTCCAGCAACTCAAATGCTGGGATCCCTTGGACCCCATGCAAGCAGTATGCAGTTCAGTTTGCCTCCTGTTCTTCAGGGTGTTTCTGTCTGTGTGTTAATGCTCAGTGGGAACTAGATCATGAAATGAGCTGAAAGGGTCAGAGCATCAAGGTCTACATATATATTCACAAAAAAGTAGTAGAGAAACTGTTGCCATAAGAAAGTACCTCAGCATTGCAGCTGGAGTAGAAAACAAGAAAAAACTTGTTCAAAACTCTGAGAAAGTCCTTTACTACGTAAACAGCTCAGGCTGATGCTGAGTTGAGGAGGGATAAAGGACTAGGAGAAGACATACACATAGGAACACCACTTCCACCAAACTGTTGTTATATCACCTCTACTCTGCACTGCAGAGAATATCTGCACTGCAGGCAGGACCACTATGGCAGGTCCGTACATACTACTCTGACCAGTAGTCCTTTCACTGGTAAATGAAGGGCTTGGGGGTTGTCTACAGGAGTTTCCCAGATCTACATAGCAGCATAAGTCCCATGAGAAAGAAACAGTCATTGCTTTGTGAAAGCTGGTTGCAAATATAGATTGCTGCTGCCTGGCACAATGGGTGCTGACAAAGACACTCTTTGGAGCCAATGCCTTGCTTTCTTGAACAAACTGTCAAGCTAAGGGCAAGATATATAAAATCGCTGCTTCTAAAAGGAGTATGTAAGCCTTCAGAAACAGAAAGTGGAGCCACTTCCCTGAAGATTTTGTCAGTCCTCTAGGGGAGCCATCCTGATATAAAACAACTCACCAGTACCAAGAAAAAATAATTGCTTGTTTTACATTTGAAAAGACACCTTCATTTGTCAGAGGGGAGCAGAAAGGGTAGAAACTGTTGAAGAGGAAGACATCTTAACTTCTTTGAAGGACACTGGGGAACATTGGAGCTACGGCAGTATTTCAGGTCTTGAGAAGGAGGTGCAAGGGAAAAAAGAGAGAACATCTGTTTCAGCTAGACGTGAAGTGCAGAAAAACTATATATTTTGCAAGGATTAAAAAGAATAATTAAAAACAAGCAGAAAAAGGTAAAGAACAAAGACTTCTTTGGCAGGCCCAAATCCACAAAAAACAGAGATAATAAGGGATGGGTCATGAGAAGAGGAAAAGGATCTAGAAAGCCCCATCTGGGCAGAGGCTAAGCCTGAGATGCTTCTTACAACAACAACTCAATGACCTTTATGATACTCACCAACAAGTCTGGCAAGAGCTGGTGACTTCACTGTCCTTCCTATGTCACACAGATGCAGGATGAGTGCAAGAAGTGGGAAGACTTTTGCTGAGGGAGCTGTTTCGTGCCACCATGCTTGCCTCAGAGTAGGTGTCTGCAGATATTTTAGATCTGCCCCAGCCTGAAAGGGATGAATAAAATTGTGTTTCAACCAATTTAAGAACAGGCAAGTTTCAGATCTCCCACCTAGCAAACAAAGAAGTTCCTGCACAGCTAATCTGTTAGGTGTCATGCATGCACTTCTTGACAATCCTCTCTGTCACTGAAAATTTGAAAAGAAACAGCAGCTAGACAAGGTGTGGTGTCATCTGGAGACACTGCTTCGTGGTCCTTTCTATCCCATTGCTTAAGCTTCATTGTGAAACCATTAGAGGATCACATTAGTTTTTGATAGGAAAACTGCAGCATTAGCACATTACCTGATGAAGATATCTTCACTGAAACAATTATAATAATCACTTTCATAACTGCAGAGAGGGACAAGCCATGTTTAGTATGGCACCTGTCTGTGATTAACTCCATGGAGGCTGTAGTATTTAACTGAGTCCTGCCACTGATGGTCTTGTCATTGTCTATGGCATGGCTTAATCCTCTGATGACTGCATACTTGACTAAAACAGCTGACCATGACTCATTCCTGCATTCACTACCTAAGGAAAAAAAAAATCTTATTTTTGCTTTTACTAATGTTTTTTCCTTAGGTAGAGTCTAGCCGTGGCCAATATGATGCATAAAACCTTTCACACTGAAACTTCGTCAGGTTAGTGACTAGAATGAGTCCTCCATTTCCATTGCTTCATTTCCTTGATCTTTCTAGCACTAAGTGGTTACAAATGTGTCATGCAGGTCCAGATTACTGCAGTTCCCCTAGGGAAGAAAAATATAATGTCAGAATAGTGAGAAGACTTTGGTTTCTCAGAAGGTTAGAAGGAGTTAAACAGGCACATTGCTTACGGGGGCAGCATTCCACTTTGTACACAGATGGGAGGATGGTGCCACTGCGATGCAGATGGTGAGCTGTGTAAACAAGAAGTTCCTGTTCTGCATCAGCTTGCTGATGTGCCACTTTTGAAAGGGCATCTGCAGGCTGATCATTACCAGTTTACAGCTTGGCCGTGTCCACCATTCTGTCAACGCTGCTTGTATAAACAGGGAAAAGTCAATGTACCCAGCCAGTGTTCCTTGCTCCTTCAGACCAGGAGAAGCAGGAAACCTCATTTATCACTCAGAAAGGCACTTTGGTGGGGGGGGGAAATATTACAAATAGCCACAAAACCAGTCATATCTCCTGCCTCAACAACAGCATTATTTCAACTTGGTGGATGGTTTAAACCAAATAAAGTTATATTCAGAGATGAACCTCAACCTTCAGGGCTCTTCATTAGATGTGTAAAGCTTGATCCAACAGGGCTCTCAAACAGCTGTTTAAACATGCACATAGTCTTAATGAAGTCAACAATGCTCCTGATATGCTTCTATACAACAACTCAGCTCGATTGCCCTTAACCACGGAGGTATTTAATGGGCCACCTGCAGATAGAGCTGCCACACAGTGAAAGTTGTAACTAGTTCTGTCACCCAAAGAGAAATGAGTGTGTGCTGTGGATCAGGTTCAAATAGCAATGAATTTTCATCAGCTTCAGTGGAGCTACTTCCATTCCAAATACCAAGACCAGCATCACAGAGCTGTACCTCTTCCCAAAAGTTAAAACAAGCTTATTTATTGTTCATATGTTATTTACATATTCAGATGACAAAATAATCCAACAGGCAAAACCAGTGTAGACCCCAATATTGCCTACTTGACTACCATCACTAGTAGTAGACTGTGTGACTTATGCTGTGTAAACAGTAGCAATATACTTCTTGCTAGGATATGGTTCTCAGTGTAAAGCTGCACACAGCCAAGAGACATTGAAAGTGCAGAGTATATTTCAGCCCTAGTTTTGAAAGAGAGCTGCTATAGCTAGCTTTATTTATACACATGAAATTCTAGGTCTGCATCTGACCAAAGTAACAACAACTATTTTCAACCTGCATGAGATACCCAGCAGTGATGTCCCAAAACATCTTCCCCAGACTGCTACCAGTCTATGCAGTTCATTCTTCCTTCTTCATTCTTTTCATTCTTCCTTCTCTTATCAATGAGAACAGGGGCAGGCTTATATTTACACAACCTCATTTGCCATCTCAGTTGGAGTAAGATTGAGCTCAACATGAAGACCACGACTGTGACAGTGTCTAGAACTCAGGCTGTTTTTTTTAAGCTTGGTCTGCAATCAGAGCAAATTCAGCCAGTGCAGGCTCCTGGAGCCCAGTGACACAGCTGACCACCAGCCAAAGCCTGCTTCAGACAGGCAGAAGTTCTCTCTTGGCTTTACTATTAGCAGGATCTCCATGGCTCAGTTAGGTTACTTAATCCTGGACATCTGATGCCACCTGAGATGGCCAAGGCTGTCCCTGCTTTGGCTTTTAGCTGCTGCTTCAGGAGAGTGCCACATGCCATGCGTGTGAGACCCCAGACATGTTCAGGATACCCTAGGAAGCTCACTGCTTATTTATTTCAAACCTTCTTGCCCTAGAAGAGATGTGGTGTGTCAAGGATAGGAGGATTTTACTATGATGCCTTCACAAGAGAGAGGTGCCCAGTGTGACACGTTTACCTCCAATATTAACACAAGTGGGAGTGGCATTTGCTTTGGAAAGAAAAACCCTGTACCAAAGAGCCCTGATGCTTCTGGGAGGTTTTAGTCTAGCTCTGGTTTTAAACCTTGTGAATTAACTGATTTCTTTAAAAAAGAAAAAAAAAGAAAAAAAAAAATCTAGTGGTCAGACAGTTCAAAGAAGCAGTACATTCAAAGTGAGTCATTCACAATATCCAAAGGAAGTCCATTTTCATTATATTGATGAGACTATTTCTTGCAGACCAGCAAGACTCTGAGACATTCAGCAACCCAGAAACAGAACAGACTATGCAATTTATTTATCTGATCTATGTAAGCTAACATAACTAGGATTTGAAGTAGCAATTTATTGATAATCACCCCTTTGTGAGCAGCATAAAGTCCCCTGAGATTGTGGAATATTTTTTCAGACACAAGTGGTTTGAGAGTAGAGGGGACGTAAACACCAGTATTTTTCCATATTATTTTTGCAAATCAATATAAAAGACACTGAATTAACAGTAAGTTCACCACTTCTGGACATGGTGCACTGTCCAGTGTCCTGCCCCCGGTAGTACACCTGACCTCTAAAAAGAATTTTGATTTGCTGTACCTCAGATTCTCCAGCAGAAAATGGATGCTCTGATGCTATAATACAAACAAGAAATGCTATGTGAATTAAGCTAATAATCTATTATTTCTAATTCTGCTTACAGCTGGTGAGATTTATTGGCACGACAGACTTGTGTGGGTCATGCAGGCATTCTGTTTTCCTGCACAATCCTGGAATGCTAGTTTGCAGAGGTGGGTGTGTGGGTTTGCAATTATGGTTCTGTTGACTCTAATTCATCCAAGAGAAGATGGCATGATTTGTACATAGCTTTGCAAAGAGTCCTTGTCAGGCTTCCTACCATCTGGGCAGAGAGTCATTCCTTGAACAGAACCGACCACGTCAGCTGCAGGGAACTCTAACCAGAATAAGCAAGTTTTATGAGAATGTAACACAAATGGGTGGGTTATGAGTTTCAGGACAAGGAGGCTGGCTATATAATCTGAGAAGCTACTGAGGATATACAAGAAGATAGCCAGATGTTTCATTGCCTGGTCAAGGTGAAGACAGGTAATGAGATGGGCACCTTCTTACATGAAACTAAAACCCAGGCAAAACTGATCTCTTCTTAGGTTTGATTACAAGCATGAATCTCAGGTTAGGTTCATCAAAGTTCCTGGACATGAGCTGAGTATTGAATGAAATGACCACTCAGATTTCTAGCAGTTCCAAGTTACGTTTAGAATCAACCTAGGCTCTAGGGTTGGGGATCTATTGTTGCAAGAAGGAAGGTTATGAACCTAAGTGTCTTAATCAGAAACCAGTCCAAACGAAGATCTGGAAAAGTGTTGTTTCTTGTTCTCTGTTTGGTTATATAAAGAACAAAATGGTGTCAAAACAACAACAAAAAAATTCTAGTAGAACTGTTTTAAAGCGGAGGCCCACATGATTTTCCTCTACGTTTCCACAGATTTTGGGTATGTGTTCAAGCCTTTGTTAGCATACACTGAAAACTGGAGGGGAATTCTGATTTGTGTTGTTTTGTGGGCATTGCTATGTTGGCATTTGTTTGGCTGGTATCCACTTTCCAAATCTGGAAATGACATCAACATTTGCATTTTTTATTCTTGTTTTAAGCTATTCTGCTTTTCAACTCAGGCTCACCTTCAAGACTAGGGCTTGAGATCTCTAATCCCATATGTATTTCAAACTTAATTTTATTTTTTGTTTTGATGGAGTGGATTTCACTTTTTATTTTCTCGATTACAAGAAAAAAAATGGAATATACGTCATTTTAACAGACTCTTCCTAACCACATGTACCTAGGCAGAGAAAGGCCTAGAATAGACCATGTGGGTCTAGCTCCATCAGGATCACACATGGGAAGTGGTCTGTCAGCATGCTTCATGCTGTGTCTTACCCTGTGTATAGGCATGTATTGACATCTGTCTCTGTGTTGACATCTATGACGCTAGCAAAATTGAGTCAACAGTGCCACCCTACAGACACCAGCATGAATCCCATCTCTTGACTGTATCCTGCTGCATGATATGGTATTACCAGTGCAAGAGGTATGCTAACTGTGTCAGAGTACTGCTGCTCCCTTTTCTTCTGTAGCCCCTGCTCCAAGGCTCTTCCACCTTACACTACTGAAGCTACTCATGCCTTCCCAGCAGCCTGTAAGAGGATGCATGGCGCCAGCACCATGCCACTCAGGGAAGCAGGAAAATGGCTAATGTCTTTCCCCCTTGCTGTTGCCATATCTATCCACAGTCCTATGGACAATAACCTATGCAAGTGCTAAGCAGCTGTGCAAGAGCTCAACTAGCATTGCAACTGATGGGCTTCAGAAAGCACTGATAACCTCTGAAATGCAGTCTCTAGGGTGATCTAGTATCATCAGAGGGAAACGCAATAGGTGATTAGTCAAATCTTTCTGCACCTGCAATCTCAGAAGGTCTTTTGGGGAATGTATAACACCCAATGCTTGCTGCTCATGGATAGAGGTTGTCACGTTTCATGTACATTGCAACAGAAAGGTTTACATTTACTGCCCTGACTTTGGCAACACAAGAATGCTGCACATTCTGCAGCAGTGCAGGTTTCATGGGGCTCACCTGAACTCAACTGAGCTGTTCACATATCTAATGTCAGCCCATTCTTCTACATGTCACTAATCTTGGCCTTCAGGAAACTGGTGTCTACTCAGTGGAGATCTACCTCACCAACAAGGGCTGTTTTTCTGCTTTTCCTGACTGAACCGTGCAGTGTGGTATGGTCATTTGGCAGAAATACCACTTCTTTACGTTTTAAGATCACTCAGATCAATCTCTACAGCCAACCTTACCAGGACAAGGGCATTACAATATCACTACAAACTCTGCGGGGCTTCTTTTGATGTGAAGGATATACAGTGGTTCTGGTCTGGACCTCATCTGGACCTCCACCAACAAGCCAATCCTCACATTGTTCTTGCTGACCTTCACATCTTGTTTAGTATAAAACCACCTTCCTTTCCCCCCAGAGCTGTGTGAGTGAAAGCTGTGAATATTGCCTGGCTCCACTCACCTTCTGGTTTTCATTTGAACAGAAATATGTCTTGGTCCTTCTGAACAAGTCACCCTGCCTTTTTCTGAACGGCAGGAACAGCTCCAACGAGCTGCAGATACATCATATGCACCTCCCCAGAGCAGAGCAGCTGTCTGTAGATTTGCTTTATGATTTCATATGACAGCTATCCTCCAAGTCAGAAGACTTGCTGAAAAGTACGAATGGTCAGGTAAAGAGGAGTCTAGCTCACCTTTTGCTATGTCCCATCTCACCTCCTGCTCACCTACATGCTGCCTTTGCTGTAAGGCAGGATGACTGGGTGAACAGCCCCAGAGTGCTGTGGTCACTTGGCCTCACTGTGTCTATGTCTATCCAGTACTCAGTGGCAGTGATAACACAGCCTGCATTTTGTGGGCTATGACTAACTTGCTCTTAAAGAACAGTCCTGCCCTGGCCTCTGCCCAGCCATGTTCCAGCCCTGTTGTCTAGTTGGTGTGCCTGTTGGTGTGCTAGCACCATGTTTTCCATGCCTGCACACAGGACTAAGAAGGTTCACCAGTGCCAGACCTGAGTGGACATTCTCCCCATCAGCACCACTCCCATCTCTGCAGATTTCTGCTGCTACTTCCCACCAGCAGAAAGTTAACTGCAGCACTGGAGTACAGTGGTGTCAAAGGCATGGAAGGGCAGGAGAAGACATGGACCTAAAATCCCCCCTAATTACCACAGCAGTCTGCAGCAACCTAATATCTGAAGTCTTCCCTCCTGGAAACAGTTGATAAAGAAACATCCCTTGCTAGGCAAAACCTCTGACTATATAGGGACCTCTATTTTAGTTTCTGTCATTTGTGAGGACAGCAGCACTGTTCTGGAAGGCAGCCTGAAAAAGGTTGTGTCCTGCAGAACAGAGACCATCCACTGAGACCAACAGGAGCCAGCCAGTTTTTTATCCCCACCTAGAATCCCTTTGCTGTGCAGCCTGTCAGTCCTAGTAACCTAGGGGCTTTTTTTCCATGCCCACAAAGCCAGGGTTGACTGTAATTCATGCAATGCACTTCCACTTTCTTTCTGATTCCTGTTTTCTCTAGGGGATAGTCCCTCTAGATAGATTTGCTCCAGCAAAGATAGAATAAGGTGTAAATTTCTCACCTTCTATCAGAGCTATTCCTGCCTTTCCATACTTTGTAATGCTTTTCTGTCCTTTCTGCACTTACTTAGCCATTACTTTTGCAGAACCCATCCCCCTCCAACTCTAAATTGCTTTCCCTTTTCTTATGGCTCCCTTTCTCAATTAATTTTTTGGCTTTTATAATCAATCTCCTTGAAACACTGAAGCTAACAACCTTACTAAAGCAGACTTAAGAGGTGCAAGTATAGGCTCGCTCTGTGTGCAAACCTTGACTCAGCACATATGCAAACAGGCTCCAAAAATAGATCGCACTTTCCCAGTTCACATGTGATGCATGTGCCATATTTCTGTGCTGTGCTTTCCAAAAATAACATCCACATACGATTGGTTGGTCTAAATCTGTGAGTATTTAGCTGCATGCTTTTTCAACACATGCATCAAAGCACCGAGCTCCACAGTCTTTTCATAGAGGGATTTTTCTCATGGGCATTTCCCCCTCTGTTCACAAAAATAAGGGTTATGTCCTCTCCCCTGTGCAATTGCTTAACATCCCTGTGGTAATTTCATAAACTCTTCACATGGAAAAGTGACATTAGGTGTCGGCTGAAATGTATTTTTAGCTTCTATCCATGCTCTCTAGCAGCTGGAAGCAAAGAGGTAACCCATTACCTAGAAGTTAACCAATTCCCCTGAAACACCAGCAAGGGCTCTGCAGAGCAGTAGCCCAGAAACTGCAGTGTGACACACAGAGGTTGTTTGCATGCAGATCTGAACAAAGAGCTTGGTTAGAAACTGAATGAAAGACTTCTCTCCTGTATTTCAAGGGAGCAAGTGAGTTTCTGGGTTATGTGAAGATGTCTGGCAGAGAGAGACTGGAAATCAGGACTGAACAGGCAGAGCACTGGTATGGTCACAGGCATAATTTCTTTTTGGAATAAAGCAACTAGGGAGCTGGGCAACAACATTACCATCTCTTAAGGATGGCCCTAAATCAACGCCTCGGTGCAGGCTTGTTTGCACTGTCCAGCGAGAGACTGTAAAACTTCAGAGCATTACAGATTAAGGGATGCTTCTCAGGTTTCCACCCATGCTTCAAATGGTTCTCTGATACATACCCGCTATACTACAAGAATAGCACATAGGAAGAGTCTATGCCCTGTGTAGTGACACTGCAAATTTGTTTTTAAGACTCCTGATGCTAAAGAAAAAATGGCACAACCACATAAGAAAAGCATATGAAATCACTGTGCTCATTTGAATGCATCCCAAAGTGTACAAGGTTAACTCTGTCCCATTAAGCCTTATGTCAGAGCAGGTGCTATCCTTCTTTCTACAACTACCATAAGCAACTACGGTGTGTACTGTCAATAGTTCAGCAGAAATGTGATAAACATCCATACCTTGTTTCAGACCCAGCTGGCCCTGCTGCATGATCCAATACTGCACTGATTCTCTATCAGTGGTCATTAACTGTGCAACCACAGACTGAGGTGAAAAGGACAAACAGAGGTGATATGTGAGTCATATCACTTAGCAGATATGGTCTTCAAATGCCAGATCTGTAGCAAAGTACACTTCATTATCTAAATCTGCCTCCCAATGAGCCAGTAACACTGATATGTCCTCTAAGCCTGAGGAAAGGAATTTAACTTGCAGGAAATCCAGTGGCTTAAAAACAGCCTAGGCCAACATCATTTGGGGCCAATACTGCAAGGTGCCAAGTACTTGCTGACAGCATACTGCACCTCCCTTTCCCTTATCTAAATAGCCTACTACTACCACTACTTCACTTAACAAGTTCTGTTTTATATTTCTTGAACTCCAACAGCTTTACTCCTAAATACACCAGCATACAAATATGCTGGCATGACTCAGAGCTTGTACCATTGGTGTATTGTTGTTTTTTTTTTTCATGTAGCATGAATGTTTAAAGATAAAAATTAATGCAGTAATTCTAGGGGCAGAGAAAGAAGTCAAGGAGCTGGCAGCCCAAATCCCATTACCTGCTGGTATATTTGCTGAGTTGTCACAGGCTCTGCCAAAAGGTCATAGAATCATAGAATCATAGAATGCTAGGGATTGGAAGGGACCTCAAAAGATCATCTAGTCCAATCCCCCTGCCAGAGCAGGAACACCTAGATGAGGCTACACAGGAAGGTGTCCAGGCAGCTTTTGAATGTCCCCAGAGTAGGAGACTCCACAACCTCCCTCGGCAGCCTGTTCCAGTGCTCTGTTACCCTCACTGAGAAGAAGTTTCTTCTCAAGTTTAAGTGGAACCTCTTATGTTCCAGCTTAAACCCATTACCCCTTGTCCTACCATTGTTTGTCACTGAGAAGAGCCTGGTTTCATCCTCATGACACTCACCCTTTATATATTTATAAACATTAATAAGGTCACCCCTCAGTCTCCTCCAAACTAAAGACACCCAGCTCCCTCAGTCTTTCCTCATAAGGGAGGTGCTCCACTCCCTTAATCATCTTGGTTGCCCTACGCTGGACTCTCTCCAGCAGTTCCCTGTCCTTCTTGAAATGAGGAGCCCAGAACTGGACACAATATTCCAGGTGTGGTCTCAATATTCCAGGTGTGGTCTCACATCTGCTTCAGTGCATGGAGATGCTTAGTTCTTACAAAAAGATACTTTAGAGGAAACTTCTTGAGGGTTTACAGCTTTCTGTCTGTTTGATCATCTTCACTGTAACACCAATGTCTAGGATCATATTGTTTTCCAGGAAAATGAAGAGTGAATAATTCCTATCCCTCTTGTCCCAAGCCTATGACTCCCATCAGGGTTCAAGCCTCTTACAAACCACTACTTCAGAAAAGCAGTGCTACAAGCTGCTGAGACACAGTTTGCAGTGGAAGTACAACAGTGATCTAGGACTGCTGACTGGGCATGGATCATGAAGGGTATCTAAGAGGATATGCCCAAGATGGAGACTCTGCACCATTTCAGCCCTATCCCCCTATGAACAACGCGGGATCATCTATTCAAGAAACACCTCCACCATTCAGCAATGTAAACAGAGTCAACAGCCCTGCCGAGCTGGCACAGACTGTGGGGTAAAGCAGCACAGAGGAGTTGGTGTGTGACAGACAGGCTGTCTCCTCCGCTCCTCGGTCACCAGGTAGTGCTGAGAAGTTAGTGTGCAGATGTGGGTGGGTATGTGAGCATGCTCTTGATTGCTATTCCCTTCCAAGGAAAGACAGCCTTGTTTATGCATAGCTCTGCATAAATTCCCTGTTACCTCATAGCCATCTGCTATGGCAGTTGTACCTTCAAAACCAGCCAACCAGCTCAGCTACCAAGAGCACAAACCAGAACTGGTAGTTTCTCAGAGTTTGGGGTATGGTGCAGAGGGCTGGTGCCAAAATATCTTGAAGTCAGGTAGTTTTCTTGGGGGCATCCAGATGTTCTTTCTTTGCCCAGTGGTGTTATAAGAAGAGTGTAAGGCACCTGCAGTGAAACGCAAACCTAGGCAAAACTTCTCTGGTTGGGTTACAAACCCAAGTCTCAGATTAGGTGCACAAAAGTTCATGGGTCTCCTGGTAAACTTGAGATGAGCCTTTCATGAACTGATGTTGAATACTAGACATTTTAGAGCCTTCAAGCAATCCAGTGAAGTCAAGTTACGGGTAAGGAGGCAACAAACAAAGGGACAGGTTCAAACAAGAGAAGATGACACTCCACATGGGAGAGCTGAGTTGTGGGACTCCTTCTTGCAGGGTGTTTACAGGGGTTCAGCGGGGAGCTGAACACATTAATGGAAGAGAAATCCATTGAAGGTTTACAATTGCAATGAATACCACCAGCTTGTGAAGCTCCTGGATGTTTCATGGTTCAAGGAAAAGACTCAGAGCAAGGACTGTGCGAATAACAGAGCCATTCTTGTGTACTGTGCATTATTTCCTTGCCCAGCACCCATAATGCATACCAGGATTCAAATATGCAAAAGTATTTATGATCTCAAATTTACTGAAACAAGGAAGTTTTGGTTTCTAAATGCCCTTGCAATTCTGGAGAAGGTTGACTCACCACCTCCCATGGAGACATTCCCTCAGTCCTCCCATGGCATTCACACAAGAAGCTGCTCAAGAAGGTGCTCTGCATGTCTGTGGCCTGTAAACTCAGTGCTCAAAGGGACAGCTGAGCTACTACAGCTCAAGGAACATGAGTTGAAGAGCAGGAATTGTCCTTTTGGGCAGTGTTGTCTGCAGCAGGCAGTATAGCAGAGACATTGGCTTAAGCATCCATGAAAGAGATTTAATATAGACATTGTCCCTCACATTTGTGAGGGGGTCAGAGCATGATATGGGAAAGTACTGTGTTAAGCTGATGTGTGGTAGCTTATGAAGCCATCATAGCTCACTGATAAATCTGAGACTAGTTTCCCTTGGAGACAAACGTTCCCCCACATCAACTAGTTTGACTGACATCAGTGGAGCAGTGCCAGCTTATACCAGCAGTACATCTGCTCCCACATCTTTACATAACTGTTCCTGAGGTGTGGGTTTTGGTGTTGTGTGTTTTTTTTTTTTTTTTCTCCCCACAGGTAAAAAGAAGCTGTGATTATCCCAAATTAACTTGAGAAATGCCACTGAAATTGATGATATCATGATATCATTATGATTATTACTTATATTTGCTACTGTTCACATTTTAAGCCCTTCAAACTCTACATTGCTTTCAGAGCTGGGCTATTTAATTCATTCCCAATATAAAAGGCAAGAGAAAGAGCTTTACAAAAACATTAAACATGCTGCAAGACTTGGACCAAACCTGATTTACAGTCACTCCAGATGATCTAATAATGTACAGATCAGGTTCATGCAGCAGTGAGCAATTTGACGGTCAGACCAACAATGTTTCAGAAAAGGGGAAAGTCATGAGGCAAGCAAAATGATGCTCTGTGGAAATAAAGCACTTCATAGTGGGGCTGTATTTGCAAAAGCATTTTTCACATTCAACAGTAATATTTTTCTGCATTAAAACAATACCTATTGCAAATGTAGGGCATGTTTACTATCAGCACCATGTTGACACCACCCTAGAGAAAATAACAATGGTTTGTCAGCCTGCAAAGTCTTTTAAAAATAGACTGTGAAGCCCCTGAGAAAACAGCAAGCTCTAAAAATAGGACTAGAGCTGAGGGAGTGAAAAAAAAAAAAAAAAAAGGCAGGAAAAAAAATCTTTCCTGATGCTAAAGCTCAGGGTCAGCTACAAAACATGGGGTTCCTTCAAGGACACGCAATGAATTCATTGCAGTGCCCTGCAATGCATGAAAGCTTCCTCTCTGGTTCCCTCCCATGCCGCATTGATCCGTCAGTGAGGGAAGAGGAGAGAAAAAGGCAAAATTTTAATGAATTCAAGCAGGTGCAATCAGGGGATGCCCTCCTGTGCTACCCCTGCCCAGACCTTGATAAAAACATCTCACAGAAGTAGTGGAGATCTATCTTTGCTTCTCTCACAGTACTCTCCCTCCACACATACCTCTGCTTCTGTTCTCCAGTACCAATGCTCTTTCACACAAGAAAGGATTTTATGAGCACATCCTTGCTTCACTGGCACAGAGACAGACCTCGGGAGGCTGAGAAAATTATCGTAATAACTCACATAATTTTAAGCAAGTGTCCCAGATTCTTGATCATTTGTGATGCAGGAAACTGAACATCCCATTTTCAATTTGCATGCCCAAGCATTAAGATAAGGCACGAGGTTTCTGCAGGATTTTAGACCCCCTTTTTGGCCCACTACAATGCTAATTTCTAGTATCACTCTGTCTTATTTGTGAAATAAAACTGGAGCCCTCCAGTGGCCAAAACCACACCAGGAACCTTGCTAGAGGCTAACCAGAGAGGGTCTCCAAGTCAACTTACCTACTTCACCTTGGCACTGGCTAACAAACAGTAAGGAAAAGTCTCAACACCTGAAGTCAGTGGGATATACTGGGGCAGGGACCAGTCAGAGCAGACAGACATGCGACTGTGGACTCCCACAGTTTGAAATCCTGGCACAACTGTCAAATCTGCTATTTGCCCACAGATCACCCCTAGCTAGATTTCATCATGCTCACTAGTTGAGAAGGTATCAAAGGGAAGGTGAGGCCATTTAAACTGGCCATTGTCACCTGTTAGAAATAACCTGATCCATCTCTCACCAAGAGAGTTGCAGTTGCAGGAGTGCAATAGAAAGGCCAGCCACTAGTACAAGAGAGGTTGGACATCCCCAGAGAAGCCATTCTGTCACCTCAGAGAATAGTTATGAACCTCCAGGGAATTGTCTTCCTTTAAGGCAGTGTCATGGTTTAACCTCAGCTGGCAACTAAGCACCGCACAGCCACTCACTCATCCCCCCGCCAGTGGGATGGGAGGGAGAATCGTAAGAGGAAACATGAGAAAACTTGTGGGTTGAAATAAAGACAGTTTAATAGGTAAAGCAAAAGCCACACAGACAAGCAAAGTAAACCAAGAAATTTATTTATTACTTCCCATGGGCAGGCAGGTATGCAGCCATCTCCAGGCCAGCAGGGTCTAACGATTACTTGGGAAGACAAATTCCATAACTCCACACATCCCTTCCTTCTTTCTTCTTCCCCCAAATATATACTGAGCATGACATCATACAGTTTTTACTTGCCAGAGAGATGATAAACTTTTCAGCTCATGTTAGGGTTACTTTCATGAATCTTCAAAATCAAGAAGAATGCATAGGTGCAAAAAAAAAAATGAACATAAAACTTGTGAGATTAATTATTTCCCAGAAACCTCACTAAAAGTGGCATGTAAACAAAGGGGAAACAATGGTCTATAATGTAAAAAATTATAGAAATACAGTTTTGCTGAGTTATGAAGCCTGGTATGGCTTTTTGCAGATGAAATACCAAACCATAGGAAGGATGGTAAGAAGAGTCACTTGACCATTGTTTGCTTCTCCCCCACCACATATATATCAGTCCTCAGATATTTTCCTGATGCTGCAAAAACCAAGTGTTAATTGTAGGTGCTCTGCAAAAGTCCACAGCCCTTAGGACTCTAGAAACAATGAGCAAAAGAAAATATCTTTTTCCCCCAACAGCCATAGCTACAAATGGCGTTATAGTTATGCCTTCTATTCTAGGAGGGCTAATTTACCACAAGGGCCTTTGGACAAGATTAAAAAAAAAATAATAATAATCTTTTGCTCTGCTACAAGAAATCAGCAGAACAACAAGGGAATCTGCATTTAGAACACAAGGAAACATTTGCCACAGTTTTTAAGGCAAAAAGAGAAGATCAAACAGGTGGAGAAGGAAAGGAGTGATGGAAGAAATTTTGAAGATTGCAAAGGCACAGCTGGACAAACTTCCTGTGAGTGAAAAAGCATTCACAAATTTCTAGAAAAAAAGATGTTCAGATGTGTTATATCCTGCTTTGAGATCATGAAGGCAGTGAGGAGAAATGGACATAATTTAACCAAGAGAGCAATTAAAGTGTCTTCAAATGCCTTAAAACAAACAATCTCACTGCAAATTGGAGTTACTCCTGTTCTATAGGGCAGTATTTACTACAGTCTAAGACAATAAATAACTGTTTTAAAAAGAACAGCTTGTTCACCGTGCATGGAGACAAAGTCAGTCCAGTTTAATGACTTGCAGTACATGAGCTCTAGAGGCTTCTGGCTGCATTATTCAACATTGATACACAACCGTTGGAAGAGCAGAAACAAGTCCTCATGCCAGCAGCATACAGATGATATTCAGGTGGGCAGGTACGATGACACTGAGAAACAGATAAGCAATCACTCAGGAAATCTGTGTCAGCAGGACCAAGGGAAAAGAAGCATACTCCTGACCTTGGTTGGGAAAGAAGGTCACATTAACTTATTATCTGTCCCCATACACAGCCTTTTGGCATGGAATCCTCCAGCTGCATCCATGATCAGCCCCTCTGCAAGAAGTTTTCTCCAGTCTCTAGAGGAGTTTGTTTGGAGACTTCTTTTCTGGCACACATCCATTCACACCACTGCAGTATTTAAAGGGAAGGCATAGACTGAAAAGACAGCCCCAGAATGAATCTCGGGCATATGTCCTGCATGTGTTGGATGACACTACTGAAGAACAGCTTTGCCAAGACAAAGCTCTGCCAGGGGTCTTAAGAGATGTTTCATGTGTCCTTAAAAAAATTATTTGATTAGCAGCAAAGAACTTTGTGTTGCTCTAATTACCAGATTAAAAGCCTTTGTCAGCTTAACCGGCCCTGAAATATACAGTTCAGACAATAACAGGATAACCGTCCTCATCACAGTCCTTCTGGTAGAACTCAGATACAAGCCATCAGGGAATGTTACTACAAGTCATAGATTAATTTGTTTCCTGTATCCACTTCAATACAAGGATTGTAGTAAGACTGTCAGATTCAGTAGCTGGTGCGTTTGGTGTAGCCTAGTTTGGCCAAAAGAAGAAAACACTTTGATCCCTACTTGACATGACTTTTGGAGTAAAATGGTAGTGTCTTCTTGTTTGTTCCTTAAGAACTTCACCGCGTCATTAGACACTTCCCCATCTGAAATGGTTTGCTTTTTCTGGAGGAGTTAAACAATCCCTGGATCACCCCATTAGGCCACCATTGCTATTAGACATCCCCAGCACACCTCAGAATTGAGCTCTTCAGTGAGTTTTGTGGGCTTATTCTGCTCCCCCTGACTCTACAAGCAATGTTAACTGGAATAAAATCAATTTATCTGGCTTGCACCAGTTCCCAGCTATCCAGTCAGGGGAAAATCTATAAATGTCCCACCTGCCCTTTCTCTAAGCCTCTAGCTCCGTCCTTCTCTATCCCATACTACCTTAGCTTTTCCAGGCTCTCACAATAGGATGTGACTGCTCTATCAGTGAGACATCAGTCTTATCTCACAAGGACCAGACAATTTCTGGCACTGAAAAGGATACAGCTTTTATGTACAGGGAGCTCATCAGCTCAGTTTGCTGTCACTCACTGCTTCAATCTGTATGTACGTGATTCTCTTCATTGAACTCCTACTGCAACCTGAAAGAAATATTTTAGATGTGTCTAAATATATAATCCCTCTATTCCCTCCAAATACATTTCCTTCTCCTAGCAATTGATTTCCAAAGAAGCTGAGGATAAGGAGCTGTTTCTTACGAGCTGGTAAGAGCTTGGGTATCCTCTAGTGGCACTAAACAGAATTTCAGTCACTAAAACCTGGATCTCGGTAATACCTCACACATGTTAGCACACGTCCTTCCCAGACTATTCATTACCTGCTTTGTGGACCCCAGCACCGCCAGCCACGGGCCACAGTACTAAGTTCTGACTAAATTCATTTGTAGCAGCCACAGGAAGAGAAAAGTGTGTCTCTTGACACCAAGTACGTTAAGACTCGAAGGTTCTTGTTATTCTCTGCTCTCTTGCTGAATATGAGCCTGGGCCATGCCTGTGCTTGTGGTATTTAGCAAGAATGTTTGTCTTCAAACAGCTATGTGACCGTGGGTCAAAGACTTGTCAAATACCATAACAAAGTTATCCATTGCCAGTGCCGTGGAGAAAAGATGTAGGTCCACCACAGAGGCTAATGTCAGAGCAGGACTTTGGTCCATGGAGTCATCCTCCACAGCTAAGAGGAGTAAAGACTTCAACATCGAAGAAGCAGAAGACCACCTGCTGCAAAAACTCTAGGCTACAGATCTGTCTATAAAATTACATCATATTTAATAATGAAAAAGGGTTGACAGTATTACAATACTGTAGTTATTTCATATTAACACATTCCACCATGATTAATTGTAGTAATAATTTAAAAATTCTAGAGTACAATATTTCTGGTTTGAAAAAAGGGCTTTTTTTTTTTTTTTATTTTTTTCCCCCAGAGAAACACTAAATGCCATATCTCTGCCATAAGAAGGATCTTGGTGACAAATCTTTGTGGCACAGTTCTCAGCTCTCTGCAGCGTGGCCCCAGCTCCGTGCACCTCACATGTGGGAAATGCTCCTGCAGTTCCTTGTCCACAGAGAGCTTCCTTTCCGTCATCCAAAAGCATATGCTTTAGTGTTGGCAAGGTCAGCTCTATAATTACTCAAGATCCAGAGGCTGAGTGGAAAAGAATAACCTTTCTTTAGCCTTTTTACGTCATCCTATAACCTTTAAAATGGAACAGTACCCTTGCTGTAAAATTCAACAGGAGATTTCATATAATTTTTTGAGAGTCATTATCTGGGGAATGCATCTGCCATCAATTTTAAAGCCAGAGAGGATTGCTATGATCGTGTAATATAATGTAGTTAGAAAAGGGAAGGGAACAGTGGAAGCTCAACCTACTGGCAAAGCAGCCCTGTAATGCAACTAGCTCTTCTCCCAGTGTCACCCTTGCATGTTTCCTGTCATCTAAACCCACAAGTTACCCTAAAAAGGATGACTTCAGCAGGCAGACACCCTACACTGCCATCAGCAATGGCCACTAGTAAGGCGAAAGACAAACCTTTTAACACTGAAATGCAGTTATTAAAGAAGAAACAAATACGGCCCAAACCTAAAGTCACCAACACTGTCATGTCAACTTATTTATCCCTCTTGGGGCATTTTAAAACAGCTGTGTCCCATAAAAACAGATGCACAGGCATCTACTTAAACACTGTCTAATTCATGAACAGCAGGGGAAAAAAAAATAAAAAGAAATAAAATAAAATAAAAAAGAACCGAAAAAAAAATATAGAAAGTGTCCTAGAGGCAGAGTCTGTAGGGATAAGTACTTACAAGCCTGAAATAGCGCTTCAGAGATAAAACAAAGGAAAACAAGAAGGAAAACAAATTACTGGGCGTTCAGCCCATCTCTGCGTGCATCCTGCTCGCCCTGCTGGAGAACTGCAGTCATCCCAGCCGGGGCGGGGCGGGGTGAGAGAGCCGAGGTGCGCAGGGAAAGGGTCAGAGAGGGGAAAAGGCGGGGGCCACTTGGGTTGGGCGAAGCTCGAGTGATATAATGTAACGTATGGGTTATACATGAGAGAAAAATGAAGCACTGAGCGACAGGTGATCGGGGTCATCTTGCTCCCTACAGGGTGCCTAGAGGGGAAGGCTTCGACAAAGGAATTTGGGGCTGCCTAAGCTCACTCCACAGCAGAGTTAAGAGAGTAGGCTCCAAAATTTGGATACTACAATGAAGCAGGAGCAGGGCTCAGAATTTCAGATTTACCAAAAGCTTGAGCATAAGTCTCTGGTAACAATCAGAATAGTGCTAATCTGTTTTTTCAAACAGAAGTTAAATCAGTGGGACCGATGATGGGTGCTGCCAGCACAACTGCTGGCCTCTGGGGAAGGCTCCTCAGGGTTGAGCATGTACCTGTGCTGCTCACCTCAGTGTGGCTGCTTTTGCCAAGAAATTTGAACATCTGTTGTGTTGCAACTTGAAGAGTCATTAATGCTGTTGCAGAAAAGTGAAGTGTTTCCTGATGCAGTTACATTTTCCAGGGAAGAGGAACTAAACAGGAGTCAAAACTGGGGAAAGAAAAAAAAAGCGCACAGCAGATGCAGTCAAGATAAGAAGATATCAGCTTCCCCACTTTCCCTTTCAGAGAGTCATACTGCTCTTGCTAACATTGCTGCAGTGCTACCTCAGCTGCATGCAATAGTGTGAGTACAAGCAGAATTGGCATGTGTGTATCATCTTTTTCCTTCTCACATCTGTATTTCTTCCATCCCATTAGCGTTCAAACTAGACCAGACCGAGTAGTTTAGTATGACTGGAATACAGTACACCTTTCTCCCTGTATACTCAGAAAGGACCTCTGAGATATCTGACTTCACATGTAAGAGCCATAGTGCATCTCACATTTACATGAGCTATGGTCATGGATGATACAGTCTTTATCTTTCACAATACTCATATCAAACAGCACTACCAAGCAGCATCAGAAGTGATAACTCACTCTCTCAGCCCCATCACCAGTCCTCAGTTCCTTGCTAGTCTCACCTCATGGGTAAAGCAGTTCCCCAAAGACAGGGGAAAGTCATCCCTACTTCTTGAGACATAGTGCAAGGTGTCACTGAGACTTAGCCCTTCACCCTGCCTATGCCTGCAGCCTATGAGATCCACATTGCTCTCAAGGGACACTGTTCCCCTGCACAGGGCATGCAGAGATCCAGTGACTATTGATGCATGTTCTGGCTTTCTGCTGGGAGAGAGTTCTGTAAGCAAGCAGGAAGGGTAAAGCCCAGGACCCTTTCTCATCACCACTGTCACAGTGAGAAGATCAGGCACCACACCAGAAGCAACTCCAAAGGGAGATACAGAAACTGAATCACAGTAGGACTGCGTGGTATCAAGCAGGTCCCTGTGTGGTATCAAGCAGGCAGCAGAGAGCTGGACCCCAAGCTGCACTGCAGTCTATTTGCACCTCTGCTACTTGGTGGTGCCTCCAATTTGGAATTGCAGTGCTCCCAGGTTGGTCAGCATCAGGATGGCATGGTATGGACAAAAGTCCTAAATGTTTTTTTCCCTCTTGATGTGATGCCCAGCTTTGACTCCCATATAGACATATAAAGCAAAAGGAAGACTATATTTGGCATACAGAGTAATCAGAGGACAGAAAGTGAGTGGCTGCAGGATGTAACCCGTACCCGGTTGATTTGGAAGAAGCTGCATCTACATATCCCTCTATAGTGAAGCAGTTTAGGAAAGGAGGTGACATCCTGAAACACAGTATCTCATTAACACCTTCCTCAGATCATCACTAAACCTCTCCCAACCCAGGGATGTCCCTATGCTACCTTCAGGTCCTGCTTGACAATGATGCATACACATCAAGCCTTCACAGACACCTCCAGCTCCCAGCAATATTCAGGTGCAAATGTAAAGGTATATTTTTCTCTACTGAGCACTTAGGCTTTGATTCTCACTATTCCCAAGATGTTTTCCACAAACCTCTGGGGGAGGTGTCTTTCTGTTCTTCGGCCTCACAATTGCATGCCAAGAGAGCAAGATTGAGTGATCATAGCAAAACAAGTCTCACATGAGCACTTGTTTCTCCTACACGACTGGCTGAACTTGCTGACCCTAAGGACACCAGGCTGGGCTCACAGACCTCTCCAGGATTATTGAGTGTAAGCAGAATAGAGATCGTGGTTACATCATGCATCTTTGACTATTACAAAGTGGCTTGAAATGGTCATTTTCTGGTCAGCATCTAAACATACTATAAAAGGTGAATTTTTCTATTGATAGACAAGCAAATTATTTCCCTATGAGTATGCAAACAGCTACTCAGGAAATGGCCTGAGCTATTGGGAGCTGTTAATGCACACTAAGTCAATACACAGGCAGATTGCTCCATTCAGAGGCAAACACACCAGTCACATTGGCTCAGACTGGGTCTGGGGAATGGAATATGATTTCTTCCCTTTTAAAAGAGTAAGACTGTGCTATACAGACCCTGTGTTACCTGGTGGTGTCACCAAGAATTTCAGATCTTTGTACATGGTAATAAATGAAGACAATTTAGCCAAGTCACAAAGACAAATAGATGTAGAGGTCCCATCTTTCTCTCGTGAGCACTTCTTTTCTCCTTTCTTCATGAACTTCAGTCTCTCACTGTTGTGTCTACTGACTCACTAGTTTCTCAGGAGTGGAGGTTGGCCACATAAAATAAATTTGAAAAGTAAGGATGAACTCTACACACTGCAGTTAGTGTCCATCAAGGTATTGTCTTTACAGGTCTGTGGACAAGTTTTAAGGAGTTCCCTACAAAAAAATAGCCAGTTGTCAGTAAGCTGGTATTTACTGTACTCCTATTCTTGTCTCCATCAACAATATTTAGAAGATCTGAAAATCAAAAAAAGATTGGAAAACAGTTATCTAACTCCACCAAATCTTGGAAAGGTCAGATCTAGATCTCTTCACAGTATCACAGTATCACAGTATGTTTGGGATTGGAAGGGACCTCAAAAGATCATCTAGTCCAATCCCCCTGCTGGAGCAGGAACGCCTAGGTGAGGTCGCACAGGAACACTCTTCAAAGGGTCAAAGCTATATAATCCCATTTAATATCACTTACTATTGAAGTTTATTTGATTTTGGTCTAGATACAAGTTTTCTGTTTCTGCCAATCTTCTACATGAATATTGGCAAGTCTGAAAAATGACCACAAGCAGACACATAAAGTAAAAAAAGAACAGGAAAACACATATGACACTTCGCCATCTTTTAACTGTTTCTAGCTCTCATGGTCTCCTGAACCTGATGTGTTTTGTTTATTTGGTAATCTGCAATCAATTTATTTTGCTAGTGCTCATCAGGGTTCCTCTTATTTCCGTGTAAATTTCTTGTCTTCTCACCATGCTTTTTCAATAAGCTCCCCAGTTCTGCTTCTCTATGCGTGAAACACCACCTCCTTCCTCATGTTTTGAACCTGGATCCCAGCAGCTTCATTTGATTGCTCCAAGTTTGGTTACCCCAGAAGAAACAGGTAACTCTTAATCCCCACTAAAACTCTCCATGTCATTCATAATTAGACCTCTGACATACTTTCTTCATCACCCATAGTTCCTCTTCTGGGTAGAAGAGTGCGAACCCACTCAGTCACTCCTCAGAGCTGATGCTTACATTGTTGATCCTCCTTGCCTTCAGCAAACCTTTTCCAGTTATAGTCTGAAGATGGGGTACCAGGACTGCAGATGGTACTCAAGCTCCTAGCAGAGTCTTACATTTCATTTGCTATTTAGACTGCTACTGAGCACTGAAATGATTTTTAATGAAGATATCTATCATAACCTCATAGTCTCATTCCTGATTGGCCAGGACCAACTCAATGCTAGGATTATTTATCCCCATGCCCATCCCTTTACATTTACCTACACAGAATTTTATCTGCCTTTTCATTGCTCTGTCTTGTAAGGTCTTTCGGCAACTCTTTACAGTCAGTCCTTTTCCTTACTGCCCTGAATAGCTTCAAAACAACAGCAAAGCTGATCACCTCACTGCTCACCTGCTCTGCCAGGTCATTTATGAAAGTGTGGAACAGCACCAGTCTCAGGACAGACCACATCCCGTTGTGACTTCTCTCTATTCTATCAGTTAAAGAGAGACTCTGCCTACTGTTTCCCATTTTTAACCATGCCAAGATCTTTCCTTTTATTCCATGGCTGTACAGTTCCCTCTAAAGCCTTCTGGAAATCTATTCTAACCAACAGACTCACCATTATCATTGTGATTTTTCACCCCTTCAAATAGATTAGTTTTCTAAGTCATAACCTTCCTTAACAGAAACTGTGTTGACTTTTCCCAAGGAAATCTTCCACATTTATCAGGCATTCTTTGACACAATTCTTTGTTATATTGTGCCTATTAATTTGCTAGTACAAATGTCAAATTTACCAGACCACATTTCCCTGGATACTCTTGTGGAAACTTTTTTTAAGATGCTTGTTACTCTGCAGAGTTCAGGCACCAATGGAAGTTTAAGTGAATTACACTGTGCCATAAGTAATTCCACTATTCCTCTTGAAAGTCATGGGTGACTACCACTCAGATCTGGTGATTTGTCAGCATTCATTCTGCATGTCTGCAACACAATTTCTGCCAGTTATTTAATAGGAGAGATGTTAGTCTGCCTTTGATTTCATTTCTGCTAATTCAATGGTTCTCCAAATTGTGTTCTCTACTGGGATTGCTAATTCACTCCTAGAAAAATCATTATAATAGGCCAATTACAATAGCAAATATAAATGCTGTACTCAGAATTAATAAATTTGTATTCTTCAATGCTGCTTATTCTTCCTGCTGATTCTTTTATACATACATTACCCATTAATGCAGTTATGGTCTCCTATTCCATAGTCTCTATGGACCTTTATGGCAGATGTAGCTCAACTGATCAGTTAACCTTGCAGAACTTATTCCTTTCTCAATCCTTCCTACAAGAACAACCTCCCAAACTTACCCTAAATCTGACTAGATCAAAAAACAATTTAGCTCACCTGTCACACAGCAGTTACACTGCAGTAAATCAGACCAAAAGAGTGTCACAGAACTTACCATCATGTTTGAGGAAATGTAGGAAGACAGGTTTCTGGGGCTTGCAGATCCAGTCCTGGAGTAGCTATATCTTCTGCCAGGACTCTCTGAATCCCAGATTTCAGAAGGAAAACATGTAACAACGTGTTTTGGCATCATCATCACTAAAAATGAAAATGTGTCCTTCCCTTGCCTTTTTTTTTGTGCAACTAGACCACTAGCCTCAATTTCTCACGGCTTCTGTTGTCAGAATAGCAAAGATCAGATTGTGTCTATTGTCCGTGAGCCATGTTGGATGTCATGCTGTTCTGTTAAAAGCTTGTCCTAATAGATAAGAATGTAGAATTAGGGATAGTGCTGACATGCAGGGATAAAATGGCTAAGGGTCTCATAGGTGTGAATGTGAAGCATGCAGGAAATAGTAATTGTTAATACAATACCACCACACATCAATGCATTATGGTTCTGTGGCAAATTATGTGTTTCTATGGAGTGACTTTTTTAGTCTGTAAGTATTTACAAGAGTGGAGGTGAGAGCTAAGCTTACAGTTTGACTAGAAATGCTTTTATCTCCTTCAGCCAGTTACAGTTCTGATGAGGGACCACCTACATGCAGCCTGAGAAAGATGAGATGACCACTCCTGCCTTGGCAGTACTTCAAATCTTTATTGTTTGCTGGATAAAATAGGCATTTTAATAGGAAATAACTTTTTTTTTTTTTTCCCAAAAGGATTTTGAGAGAAAACGTAGATGGTAGTGATGGTAGTGATCAATAGATAAGTGATGAATAGATAAGACGGTTTGCATCGTTGGACATAACTAGATCTGAATCGTAACCTGAACTTGATTAATTATAATTTATTTGGCTTTTGGCTGAGCAGAAGTTAATTTATTTGATACTATTGCCTATAACATACCTGGAAATAATCCATTCATCTGTAAAATGCTTTGGCAGTTGTAAGCAATCTCATTTTTACATGTTACTGCAGGTTTTGACCACTGCTGACAGAGAATTTGCAGTGATAGTGTCTGTAATGATGGAAACCAAGACATGTTTGGGTTCCTTAATGTCGTTTGTGCAATTCATTTTAATATAGAGTTTTTTGGGACAGTAACTTCCTCTTTCCTTCAAAAGAGGAGTCAAGAATCACCGGGATTGAAAGCAGAAAAGATGAAGCAAGCAAGGTCAGGCAGAGATTGTGATTTGAAATAAGACAGCTGAGACAACAAAGGCTTTGTATGACAAACAGAAAATGGGTATGAACTGATATTTGAAAATGAGAGAGTCCAGGGCTCAAGGAACTAGAAAGACAGGCAAGGACATTAGATGATGATGTGTGAGGCTGTGATTAGAGACAGTCAGGACTTTGGATGAGTGGCAGAGAGCAGACAAGCACATATACTCACTAGTAACAGCACTGTCACAGTGTCAAGCTACAAGAAAACAAATGTTGTGTGTGAACCATTGTCCTTGCTTCATTCAGCAAGGTACAGACCACTGCATCTAGTGAGGGTAACAGGGTCGGGCATTTTCCTTAACTGTCGTCACATTGCCCTCTTTCAGTGTGATTGTAAGGCAGATAGAATGCCTCCCCAGTGGATAAATTCCCCATACATGGACTTACCTTTGCAGCTGTCAAGTCAAGGAGCAAGCAAAAGATGTGAGGAGTAATGTGGAGATTACCATTGAGCATTCTCTGATGTGGTGAGCTTGATGGAGCAAGCTAGTTCTCCCAGGAAGTGGCAACACTTAGAGAAGTGCCAGAGACAGTTCAATTTTTTTCTAGGCTCAGAATCTGGGAGATGCTAAAGTACCTCAGAGGTATCTTCAAAAACATCTTTTCCTTGGCAAGGGCTGGAATGGAGCCAAATATTGTACAGAAAAGGAGAAAGTCCTTTGAAATGCATCTATCCTGTGGCAACTGTAGGGCCATGAGGAGAGAAGGGGAGGGACAGAGGCAGCAGCAGCAAGTGTGATGAGACAGACACACACCTCCTTCACCAGCACTATACTGGTCTCTAGACATGTGTGGCGGAATGCAACCCCCCTCTCTCCCTCCTCCCTCCTTCAGTTTGGAAGGAGTGGGCATATCTCCCTCTTTCTCTGCTACTTGAGGCTAACAGCTTCTTTTGTTTGGCCCCAGAGCACCCTGGCCAGGGCCATTATGAGAAGGGAGTGCCAAGGAGCCGGTGTGGGGGATGATGGAAGGCTTCAGGGGCATCCCACAAACAGTGTGGGGGTGCAGAGAAGCTTCTAGAGTGCCGACAGTCATATCTGATCAGATAAAAACGGGATTCTCGTCCGCGACTCCGCCCATTGTCGCGGGTCCCTCGGAGCACGAGCTTAGCCACTGCCGCTGGGAGCCACGGGCCCCTCCCCCGCTCCCCGGGATGGAGACTCCGCTTGCCTTGCCGCCACGTGTGTAAGTAAAACTTCTCGCAGGATTGCGAGTATATTCATACTTTTCGTGCACATTTGCACATGTATTTTCCGTGCACATTTGCACGTGTACTTTAAATTATTTCCTCGCACAATCGCGAGTGGCCGCCGAGAGCCCCTCGCACAATCGCGAGTGTATTTTCCTTCCGTGCACATTTGCACGTGTAAGTAAATTAACCCTCGCAGGATTGCGAGTGTATTATAAATTTACCCTCACGGAATCGCGAGTGTACACTTCCCGTACTCACTACGAGTATGTGTATCTCTTTAAAAATAATCCCGCACCGTGTTTAGGCAAGTGTGTGCTTCTCCGGGACCCAGGGACGGCTCCGGCATTGTTTTGGTGCAGCCACGTGTATGCACACTGTGGACCGCCTGTTGTATTAGTTGCTGCCCCTCAATAATTTTCCTCAACTGATATCCGAACCTTTATTTAAGTCACTTTTGGAGTGCTAAAACCCTGTTTCTCACCAGTTTAATAAAAGTTGTTTTGAACTCTGTTGTCCCTTAAATTAACCTCGGGGTGCCTCCATGTAATATTCCATGACAACATGACATCACTTCAGTTTGGTGCAACCTTGAGCAGCCTTGAGTGCTCTGTCACAGAAACAGAGGGACCACCCCTGCAGGACTAGGAGGAGGACATGCCAAGTTACCTTCACATCTTTCCCTGTGGCAGATGCACTACTGCAGTAATCACCTCTGAAGAGGAAAACATGCACTTTTTTGAGTGGCTGTCAACAGTCCTAAGAAAGCTGCATAGCTGTATTTATTCCACATCAAAATTTCACATGAGCATGATAAAATCCAAGAGTGCAAACAGTCTTCTTGACATAAAAACCACTCCAGGCTTTAAAAAATACTGATTTTATTTGTATGTCTAATCTATTTAACAGTGGATCACACTGGCGGGAACAATCACAAATATCTAGTTACACAGTTTCATCAGGTTCTGGTCTGTGCAATGTTGGGTTTGAGCCAAGCACATATTATGGCATCACCAATAAGGACAATGGTTGCTGTTCAAAGCTCAGTCAAGTCCCATCTCCTTGGTTAAATTTCAAGCCAAACAACCTCTTCTCCCACTGCATGTGGGAGTCTCTACAAAGAACTTGTATTCTCAAAGTCTGAATCCAGCAGACAGGCTGAAGCACATGCTCCATCTAAAAATTCTGTTTGCTTCACATACTTTATTTGAAAGGCTACAGCTTTTCAATGCAACAAACAAACAAAAAATGCCCACCATCCACAATTTCTCAGAAATGTTGGACCAGACTCATATAAATCAGCCTACCTCCAATAAAGGAGCTTGAATTCCTTATCTCATCACATGATCTGGCCTGCAAATCCCAGCTGTCTTCCTTGAAATAATGCAAGGTTTCACAGGAAGAGCAAAGCAATCCTCTAACTAACATCCCTGCTCTTTGTGCTGGCACACGGTACGGTCTAAAGCCTCTGGCCTGTGCACCATGTATCTGGAGGGTACCCATAGATTCTGCAGCACATTCACACTTTTCTAAGGGCAGCCTGCACTTAGCTTGACTCTGAAGACAACTGCTGTTGCCAGAAGGGTCCATGGCAGCTCTGGCTACCCATAGTCAGCCACATGGCCTTGCCACACAGATGAGGATAGACAATGACTCAGAGAAGTCTCACACTGCAAGCTGGCCTGCACTAAGGTGTAGCATAGGTCTCTGTATTGTTTGTGTCCAAACAATATGAATGTGGAGAGAATGTTACTTCCTAAGAACTGTGTACTCACATTCACACTCAGAACTACTGAGCAGTCCTGCTCCAAAAGCACCTTTAGATCTGGCACCTCAGGGTTTCTTTAAGCCCAGTCCTATAAGCCTGTTTGAGTCACAGGTAGTCAGGAAGTCACAGCTCATCAGAGGATCAGACCCTCAGCCAGCAGCCACGAGGAGGTATTATGGTCCCAGTCTGTTGCAGGTGTTGAGAGCTGCCAAATTAGAATGAGCTGCCTTCTACGACTTTTCTCTCACACATTAATAGTGAGGACCACCAGGCAGGCTAAAAGTCTCTCCTGAAAATGTAGAGGGTGTTATTGATAAAAAAGTCCTAGGGCAGCTGGATGCCCAGCATCTGAGTACCTTCTAAAAATCTCAGTTGTCATGCTCAGGATATTCTTTATTCCACTCTTCCTCTCAATCTCTCCCCTCCCAGAATCAATTCTTTATAGCCACCCTCCCATGCTTGTATGCAGAGATCTGGCAACACACATAGGGTGCATCCACCTCTGGTCATGGACATTTGGTGGCATGACTGACCTTTGCTGCTGCCAAAGGCAGGGAATTCCAGGCCAGAGCGTCCCTCTCTGCCCTTCACTTTTCAGTGCTAATTGAATTTTCTATCAGTTTCAGAATAGCACAACATGGACTTGTGAAGCTGGAAAAGCAACAGAGGTTTTTATCACAATAGTGCAATGGGAGAAGACTTCAGAGCATTTTCTGAGAACGCTGCATACAATTATATTACATTTTCAGTACTGTCTGGCTAATGTGCCTTCTAAATCACAGGAAAGACTACAAACAACACTATTTCAGTGAAACTGTCTACAGCCACTGAAAGTAAGTCCTTTAGAGCAGGCAATGGACGCACATGTTCACAACAAGAATTGACTTTATGTACACTAAAGCAAGACATTTCATAGGTAAATGGAAAATACCTCTAGTTTGGGCTCATCCCTCTGATACCAGATATTATACATTAATAGGATGATTACTACTTGTAGAGTTACATGAAAAGTCTACCATTTACAAAAACACAGTTTTAAATAGATCAGTAATCCAAGGCCAAAAGACAGGCAGACAAATGGACAGATTTTGGCCACTTGCTTGATTTCCTGGAGAAACCTATTTGCTCTTCTAAGCACTGACCTTATGCATCTACCAGAACTATGTCATCCCCTTGAAAAAGGTTTAAAATAGGTTTCAACAATGGAGTCTTTTGGAGGTGTCCTGTGTCAATGTCCATCTTCTCACAGGACTTGGTGCTTGTCTGGGGTTTTTGATGAACAGCTCATAAGTTGCTGCTATTTAGCCACTGGCAACTGGATCCTGCTTTATTTAGTTTTCCCAGAAATGAGACACATCTGAATGTTGTATGAGATTCTCCCTGCTTCCTCCCTCTAACCTCTATTCACATCTAGTTTCAGTTTCCTGGAACTGTGTTAACCCCTTCAAAAACAACAGCAACAAAAAACTGCAAAACAAGGAAACCAGTTTCCTGTCCATAAACATTGTATTCCCCGTACACAGGGAAACTTCACCAACTCTACAGTAAGAAGATATAACCACCTCTTTTGCAGCATCCTGTCATGACAGCCTTGCAGCATCCAAAATCCAGCCTATCGAGAAAAAAAAAAAAAAAAGGGAAAAAAATAAGTGTTATGTGTTAAAAAAATGCCCAAGACCAATGTGTAATTTTGCATGGATCACAGTTAAGATGTGTCAATCTAAGGTTTCATTTTTTAATGAGAATGTTTAAAGGGACTGAATTTGAGATAACCTCTCAATAAAGCTGCAGCTGTCTTCAATGTAAAGTGATACATTTCATTGCTTACCTTGACATCTAGTGGGATTTGATTTATGGGGGATTTTTCCTTACAGGAGCTGGGAGTTATATACATCATTTCTTGCATGAGATGAAATATGCATATTAGAAGGTTGCAAAGTTTGGTAGGATGCATTGAAGTTCTGTGCTGCTCCAAGGATAGAGACCCCAAGGTCTGACCTTTACTGTAACTGGGGCTTTGTTAATTCCCATAGTCATTTTCTTGGTGACTAATTTAAAGTCCTTTTAAGACAAATCTATATTAATAATTTGTCTTATAAGCCTCTTCCTTCATACCAGATTCAGAAAAGTCTATCAAAGCAAGAGGGATTTTTTTTTAATCAGATCTGAAACAATTTATTGAGTCAACTAAGAGAAAATGTGTTTGGCCTGCAAGGACTTTTCTTCATTTAGAGACTCCTTCACAGTGACACTTTGATGCAGTCCATTCGAGCTGCATCTAGGACCATCTGTGCTAGTGACATGTGAAACCTAAAGGGCTACTTGTAAGTTATTAAAAATATCTGCAGTCCTCCACAATAAAGAGAAAGAGAAAACAGAAGTGACTGTAATAAATGTGGCACTTGGGACTTTCTGAATTGGACAAAGTCTGTTGTAGTTTGAAAAGTCATGTAACAGTTTCTCATAATGCAAGTAATACTTACATTTCTTTTCTCTCTGTATGTTAACAGTGTAAAGCCTCAATTCCATCAGTTTAACATGCCCCTAAATGTTACCTATTGTATTTTTCTTTACACAGAATGGCTCACATGTTGTTATGATACATGGTTAGGATGTGATATTAAATCATTAATTCTAGGACTCCTGAATTCCAAGCAAACAAAACTCTGAGGTCCAAACTTAATTTAATTGTGTGAGTAGTTGACAGGACTAGTCATGAGCGTAAAGAAGTTAAGCATATGCTTGCCTAAATGTTATGAGTAGCTCAAGCCTTGCATTGCAAGGAATTTACACCATTTCTATTTTTACACAGTATTTTCCACCAAGACAGTTCCTGGGCCAGAAGGCTGGTTGCAACATTGCCAATTCCCACAGGAAGAGAAAGAAAGAAGTGGGAGCAACATCAGAGACAAGAGAAGCCTACGAAGTGAACAAGATTTGTCAAGAACTCCATTTAGATTCAGTAAGGCAAAAATGGCAGTGGTACCTAAAATATATAAATATAACTACGTATTTGCGTGCTTAAATAAATATATATACACACATTCACACTCACATAGAAGCTACATATATAGGCAATTACTGTAGAAATATATAGATACATAAAATATTACGAGTGAAAATTCATAAAATTCATTTGCCCTGCAAAAAGGTTTCTAGGAAAAAGCCAGCTCTACCAAAAAAATGTACAGCCCACTTTCTTTGAGTTCATCAAAATTGTGAGAAATCTCTGATTTGCAGGCTAAATCTGTGCTGAACTTCAAAGTAAAATTCCCCCATGGAATTTTCTTTCATGTAAGCTTTTTTCTGCGTACTTCTATGTTAGACAGGGAAGTTTTCAATACAGGGGATTACAGCGAGTGAACAAGCCAGTAGAGATATGAAGGCTAGCTCATAGTTTTCCTAAAATTCAGGGCAACAATAATTGGATACTGGTGATTGCTTGGAATCTGATAAGTCAGAGAGTCCATCAAAAAATTCACAGGCAGAGACAGATATCTGCAGCAGTTGAATTAAGTGAACCTATGACAAACCACTGTGTGTTCCTGCAGTGAACAATCACAGTAGTGTTTGTTGGTCTGATTCTTCTCATAGTTTTACACTAGTGTAACTGATGTGGAGCCTCCCCAAAGTCAGTAGAGATGTTCCACTGGAAAAGAGGATGAGTCTACGCATTCAATATTTGATATCTAGGATCTTCTTTTATTAGTTGTGTACATTAATGATCCAACAAATGCTTGGAAATTGTAAAACATACTTCCTTAGCGCTTGCTTCCCTGATCTACAGGAAGAAAATCCATGCTGCTTCATCATTTGTAAATCTATTTAGTAAGGCTCCTTAGCAGCAAACAAGACTCCTCTTGCACTGCAAATACTTCATGGTTTAGGTATGTGGTGTCATCTGCCTGTCCAAGTGAGGATTAGGCAAAATATAAAATCAGTACCAATAGAAATGGTCCCAGTAAATAAAATGATGCATGACATAATCATTCAACATTGAAAATATTGTGAAAATCCCAAAGAATATGGCCACAGGACAGCAAAACTGTCATTTTGAATCTTTAAAAAAAGCAAGGGATTAGCTAGTATAATACAGCAGTGAAGGACTTATATGAAACCAGGGGTCAGATCCAAGACTATAATGGTATTTGAAAGCACCATTTAAATAATGATTACTATCAGTCACACAGAGAGGCAATAGGATGAGAAGAATGCAGAGGGACCAAAGAGAACTTTTCTATGCCTATAATTCTATGAATGTAAAAGTAATAAAGTATCTAAAAGGAATGGACATGAAGTAAGGAAACTGTTGAAGCATAAGATAAATGAAATATTAAGTACTCCTTGTCAGCCTATGATTTACTCATTACTCAGTTATCGCTTACTTACTTTTAAATACTATTTTAATATAAAGTACAAAACTGAAGCAAGAATTTCTGAAGTGGCCAGTGACGTTGGATGCTCAGCTTGACACTACAAAGGACTGAATTTAAGAAAGCAGAATTCAGGTCTTGGACAGAAAACCAGAAACAAAACCTGCTACATTGCTGCCATTTTTTTAAAGGTGGGCCTCATATATGTGTAGAGGGATGCAAAGGATTAGTTTTGGGGACCCATTTCTCTATCCCTTCTTGTCCTTAATTTTGAGAGTCTGATATTAATGCCTAAGTCCACAGTAAATAGCTCCTAAATCCTTAGTAAGGCTTTCTGAAAACAATGACATGAAAAAAAGGACTATGCTCTGGAATGGGATTTAAACTCACATGTGCAATTCTTCAACCCCATTTCAGATACCTTGTACATTTAAGATTAGAAGAGGTGCAATATTCCTCATTTAAAACAAAGCAAAACCCAAAACACATAAACCACAAAAAACAAACAAACAAAAACCCAGAAAACTTCCTGCTTCCTGCTCCCATGAAAGATCTTTGAATCCTTCCCAATTATAATGGATGCAATCCCATTCAAATTACATGTGTAAGTAAGAAGGAGATCTACGCACAGGAACAACTATGGGCAAGTTAATGGAAAATAATTTAAGGCCTAGAGGGGCTCTGTTGTGTTGAGAACACGGGACAGGAAAAATATGGGGAAAGTTACTTCAAGTGGATGTAACTCCACTTAAGTAAATTTTACTCCTGTTATAATAGACACAAATGTGGCAGCCAGGCTATTACATTGTGCAAGGATAAGGGAGAGGTGATTAAACAGACCATATCCAAGATATTGATAGAGCCCATCTCAAAACAGACCAACAGAATTGTAAAGCGAGAAACTAATTTTCCAGAGAGAGAATAAAGCTACGAATGCCTTCCAGTGTCCTGCTACAGCAAAAGAAAACAGAAGCAATGGGCATAAAAAATCAGCTGACATTACAGTTCAAGTGGAAAGATGCAACACTGCTCAATTGAGTGAATCAAAATATCCAGGGAAATTCTCAATACTCCATCATCCTTCCTCAAATTAAATCCCCAGTTTAACCCCGCAGAATGCAGGCCATTTGCAGCCTCTACTTGTCTCCTTGGGAGCCATCTGGGACTCCCTTGAAAACTCTCAACTTTCTAGCAAATGTTCTGATTAATTCTGGAATTAACAGTTAAAAGGATCTTATTGATTTAATGTCCTTTATGACATTGTGCAAATACTTTATCGACTTGCTCCAGAAAATGTCTTATATGGCCAAGTCCCATTTCCATTTTCTTCTATGTGACTATATCCAATGTAATAAGGCTAACTGCTTGTTCTCAGATGTCACTAAACTCTGGAGACACACAAACCATAGAAGACCCTGAATTTTTCCACATGCCTATGTCAAATGACAGTGCCATTCAGGTGGTTTTGTGTGTCAGGCCTCCCCAGCACATACCACTAGCCCATACCTCAACTATATATATTGCTTAAAAACTTAAGCAAGAGGTCCAGCCCTGAGCACACTGACAGACCGTACTCCACACCCAGCATGCTGACCACTGCTACTTTCTCTCCCATCACACCAGAAGGGGAAGGGCCAGTGAAGGTTAGTTGCTTGCTTTTATAAAACAGCTCAGGGGTGAGGGAACTCATCCAAGATACTAGACACCTTATTTCTGTGCTCTCCTCTACTGCATCTGCCTCCAAAGACAGCTCCAAATCTCCAAGCGTTAGCAATTTGGCCACCGGGTGCTCCCAGAGCTGCCTGTTTACATGGTCTTTGCAAGGTGTTATGATTTCAAGATCCACTGGCAGAATGACAGAAGAAGGCAGCTCTGCCAAGTTGCTGGTGGAAAAACTCTCACTTGGGAAAGAAAAAAGGAGTAAAGAGCAGGAGGTCTCATTCCCTGCTCCAAGGAGTGTTCTGGAGCCTTACTTTCTCTTCTGCATCATTAATTCTATGTTCCCCGAAGCTTCAGCAGCAAGTAGAACATCCTGCTGCACCCCTAAACCAGCCTTCTCTATTGCCTGGTGGCCAAGGGGCTCTCCTAGAAGTGTGGGTCCTGCTCACTGCACAAAAGAAAAGAAGGTGTTCTCTCTTCTGTGTCTTGAAAGAATCACAGGATTGGGGTTGGAAGGGACCTCTGGAGATCATCTAGTCCAACCCACCTACTAAAGCAGGTTCACCTAGAGCAAATGGCACAGGAATGTGTCCAGGCAGGTCTTGAATGTCTCCAGAGAAGGAGACTCCACAATCTCTCTGGGCAGCCAGTCCGTGTTCAGCTTAAATATAGATATAGATAGATAAAGATAGAGATAGCTATAGCTATAGCTTAGATATATAGATAGATATAGATATAGATATAGATATAGATATAGATATAGATATAGATATAGATATAGATATAGATGTAGATGTAGATGTAGATGTAGATGCAGATGCAGATGCAGATGCAGATGCAGATGCAGATGCAGATATAGATATAGATATAGATATAGATATAGATATAGATATAGATATAGATAGATATATAAAGCTGTATCTCTGTTATCAAGAGGTGTTTCTGCCCTGCAAGTCCTGCTTCTACACAGCCAGAGTGTAGATCTTCATAAACGTTACAGAGGGCTCATGGCAGCACTGGTTACCTACATAGCTGTCCAGTAGCAAAGGAAACCGCTTAAATACTTTACATGCCGACACAGGCAACTCTATGCATGCAAATGGCACCTCCATGGCCAAACTCACCTCTGCCGCAAGCTGCCAACACTCTTTCGCAAAACAGGTCCCACATCAGTGTCGCCTTGTCAAATATCTCTACGGCCCACAGGATGGCACTGTGTCACGCCATAAACTCCTCATGGGCTTTTGACGGCGTTACCTGACAGCAGAGTTTATCACAAAAAGGTTTTTCCTTTGAATTTTCAGGCTTTCCAGAATTCAGCATAATTTTACATATTCTTCCATGCTGACACACCAGCTGATCCTCTGTGTCTTTGCTCAGAAAGATTGTCATCTGCTTTCTGTGGGCATTTTGCTTGAATAAACAACAGTAACCTTAACTTCCAAAAGGGTTACCCTAGTAGCTACACAGCAACCTTCAGAACAACTACTTCTTTTTGCTGCCGAGACATTGGTAAGCATTAAACTAATTAATAACAACTATTGCTTACAACACACTTTATATGTTCCAAGTACTGTACGAAACCAAATTCAGTTAGCAATCTTGCTAACTGCCACATCATTTGCATTCTACTTAAGATCATTGCAAAACTTTGGAGTTTGTGCAGCCTACAGTGATCCAACATGGACTGGAGGGAGCTCAAGCCTTTACACACACATGCATGGACACACTTGGCACATACAATCCAGATCAGTTTTGCGATCCTCTCCCATGGAGCCAAACCACAGACATTAAAATTCGGACTGCACATCTGATTTCAAAGCCTTCTCATCCGTGTTTAAGCATTCTATGATACAGGGTTTAGATTTGTCCCTAGATGTACAAAACATCCCTTCAAGAAAAATATTCTAGGACAATTGCAGAGCCAATGATTTTAAATCAAAATTCAAAAAGCTATGCTTGCCCTTATTAAAAATTTTAAAAAGGATCACCAAGGTAAATTATTTCAGCTTAAAGTAGCTGAGAAAGATGAAGTAACTTGAGTTTTACTCGAGTCTAACATTCCTTATCAACTTTAACTTCAGCTGCTAGCCCTTGTTAAAGCCTTATCTGTTTTATCTTCATTGCTGTTTAAAATGCTTTTGTGCAGTATACATATACCCAGGGAACCAGCACACAAAAGCACAACAAAATATTACAGCTCAGTCTACAGCAGAGGCAAAGGCAAAGACAAACAGTTGCTAAGGACAACAGGCTGCTGGGGACAGCAAAACAGCCACAATCCTGCTGTCTGCTCTGCCTTTACCAGAGCCCTGGGAAGCCAGGATTGCAACTGCTGATGAGAGGTGTGGAAAGGAACTTGGGGACAAAGAAACTGCTGTCATGGTTGTGACAGTGCTAATAGTCATCTCCACTCTTTACCTCTCCATTCCTCCCAAGGGCCCCTCTGGCTCAGTTCTCCTTTCTCTCTCTCTGACACTCTCCAAGGTTTAACTCTGGCCCCACATGTGCAGCAATATTTAATTTTGCCTTGCCAGCTGAGACACATCAGGCTGGCACAGTAAAACACTAATGAACTGAAAGCAACCCCATTAATTTACAGGAAAGTTGCCACATTTCGATCAAGTCACACAGTTAAAAGAAAGAACTGTGAGGGAAGGTGTTACTTTGGTGGACTCCACATATGGAGGTGTGAATGGAGGTGGCATGGTGAAGGTCACACACTCAAGGGATAATCAGAACAACAGTCATCTGCAGACAAGGAGTGTGATCAAAACCAGCAATGTAAATATAAGCAGCAAGTTCATTTACAGCTTGCTAGTCCCTAAGAAGTGGTTGATGTGGGTTCAAAGGATCCTTTGCTCTTGTCACATTTTCACTGTCAAGTACTAATCCAACTTAAACCAAGAGGCAGGATTTTCAAATGTATTTGCTTTGGTCCTATTCTGTTTCACTAGAAAAAATTCCTGATGGCCACGGTGTGTTAAGGCTTTATCAAGCATTTTTTTTAAATGTTATCTTCTACCCAACTTCTGTGCGATTTATAGTATCTTCTGAGTGCATGGCTGATTAATTAAGTATTTATATTCTCTGTAGTCACCAGAAGACCCAGTAGTCAGGCTTACCGATACTGATGGAAAGTATGGAAAAAGGTGTAAGGGCACAGGGAAATATTAATAGACACGATGTCACTGAAGCAAGTAAATCACAGAATCACAGAATGTTAGGGATTGGAAGGGACCTCGAAAGATCATCTAGTCCAATTCCCTTGCCGGAGCAGGAACACCTAGATGAGGTTACACGGGAAGACGTCCAGGCTAGTTTTGAATGTCTCAAGAGTAGGAGACTCCACACACCCCCGGGGCAGCCTATTCCAGCCTATTCTGTTACCATCATGGAGAAGAAGTTTCTTCTCAAATTTAAGTGGAACCTCTTGTGTTCCAGTATGAACCCATTACCCCTTGTCCTACCATTGGTTGTCACCAAGAAGAGCCTGGCTCCATCCTCGTGACACTCACCCTTTATATATTTGTAAACATTGATGAGGTCTCCCCTCAGTCTCCTCCTCTCTAAGCTAAAGAGCCCCAGCTCGCTCAGCCTTTCCTCATAAGGGGAGATCCTCCACTCTCTTAATCATCTTTGTGGCTCTGTACTGTACTCTCTCAAGCAGTTTCCTGTCCTTTTTGAACTGCAGATCCCAGAACTGGACACAGTATTCCAGATGAGGTGTCACCAGGGCAGAGTAGAGGGGAAGGAGAACCTCTCTCGACCTACTAACCACACACTTTCTAATACAACCCAGGATGCCATTGGCCTTCTTGACCACAAGGGCACAGTGCTGGCTCATGGTCATCCTGCTGTCCACCAGGAGCCACAGGTCCCTTTCCCCTACACTGCTCTCCAACAGGTCATTCCCCAACTTATACTGGAACCAGGGATTGTTCCTACCCAGATGCAATACTCTACACTTTCCCTTGTTATATTTCATTAAATTTTTCCCTGCCCAAGTCTCCAGCCTGTCCAGGTCTCGCTGGATGGCAGCACAGCCTTCTGGTGTGTCAGCCACTCCTCCTTGGTGTCATCAGCAAACTTGCTTATAGTACACTCCATTCCCTCGTCCAAATTGTTGATGAATATATTTAATAATACAGGCCCCAGTACTAACCCTTGAGACACTCCACTAGATACAGGCCTCCAACTGGACTCCGCCCCATTGACCACAACTCTCTTGCTTCTTTCCTTCAGCCAGTTCACAGTCCACCTCACTACCCTATCGTCCAGACCGCACTCCCTCAGTTTAGCTGGAAGGGTGCTATGGGAGACTGTGTCAAATGCTTTAATGAAGTCAAGGTAGACCACATCCACTGCTCTGCCATCATCCAGCCACCTTGTTATGTCCTCATAAAAGTCAATGAGGTTGGTCAAGCATGACTTCCCCTCGGTGAAGCCATGTTGACTGCCCCTAATGACCCTCTTATCCTTGATATGCCTTGAGATGACACCAAGGATAAGTCATTCCATCACCTTCCCAGGGATGGAGGTGAGGCTGACCGGTCTATAGTTACCTGGGTCCTCCTTCTTGTCCTTTCTGAAGATTGGAGTGACATTTGCTTTCCTCCAGTCCTCAGGCACCTCTCCCGTTTCCCAAGACTTGGCAAAGATAATGGAGAGTGGTCCAGCAATGACCTCAGCCAGCTCCCTCAGCACCCACGGGTGCATCCCATCCGGACCCATGGATTCATGGATGTCCAGATTGCCTGACTGCTCCCTAACCCAGTCCTCATCAAACAAAGCAAACTTCTCTGTTTTCCTGACTTCCTCTGGGGCCTCAGTGGTACAGGGCTCCTCAGGACAGCCTCCGGCACAACAGACAGAGACAAAGAAGGCATTCAGTAACTCTGTCTTCTCCATATCTTCTGTCACCAGGGCACCCACCTCGTTCATCAGTGGGCCTACATTGCCTCTGGTGTTAGTTTTATCTGCCACATATTTGAAAAAGCTCTTTCTGTTGTCCTTGACCCCTCTTGCCAGGTTTAATTCTAAGGAGGCCATAGGTTTCCTAGTTGCCTCCCTAAACTCTCTGACAACAGACTTGTATTCTCCCCAAGGGCCAGCCCCCTCATGATCTATAAACTCTCCTCTTCCACTTGAGCTTGATCAGCAGATCCCTTTTTAAACACGCAGGTCTTCTGGCTCCCTTCCTTGACTTCCTATGTGTCGGGATGCTCTGATCTTGTGCCCGGTAGAAACAGTCCCTGAACACTAACCAACTATCTTGGGCCCCTTTACCTTCAAGCAGCCTTGCCCACGGGATTTCCCCTAGCAATTGTTTGAAAAGGCCAAATTTTGCCCTGCTGAAGTCCAGGGTTGCAATTCTGCTTGCTATTCTGTTCCTGCCACACAAGATCCTGAACTCCACCATTTCATGGTCACTGCAACCAAGGCAGCCCTCAACCTTTACTGCTTCAACCAGATCCTCCTTGTTAGTGAGGATGAGGTCCAGCAATGCACCTCTTCTAGTCGGCTCCTCCACCCTCTGCATCAGAAAGTTATTGTCAAGGCACTCCTAGATTGTGGCTGTCCGGCTGAGTAGTCCTTCCAACAAACATCAGAGAAGTTAAAATCCCCCACCACAACCAGAGCCTGTGAATGTGAGGCTGCTCTCAGCTGTCTGTAGAAGGCCTCATCAACTTCCTCACCCTGATCTGGTGGCCTATAATAGACACCCACAACAGTATCACACTTGCCAGCCTGACCCTTAATTTTCACCCATAGACTCTCAACTCACCCCTCATCCATGCCTGGACAGTACTCAATACATTGTAGTCGCTCTCTCACATAAAGAGCGACTCCACCACCATGCTTGGGTGGCCTGTCTTTCCTGAAAAGGACATAGCCATCCGTGACCACATTCCAGTCATGTGAGCTGTCCCACCATGTCTCTATAATTGCCACCAGGTCATAATCTCCTGCCCAAACACAGGTTTCTAACTCCTCCTGCTTATTCCCCATGCTGCGCACATTGGTGTACAGGTATTTCAGAGAGTGAGCTGAGCACACCAATTTCACCCTAGGGGTATGGGAGGCCTCCCAGTCCTCATGAACTCTAGAGTGCTGACCCACTGATGCAAGCCCAGCTACCACCCCATCCCCCTTCAAGTCTAGTTTAAAGCTCTCCAAATGACCCCTGCTAATTCCTGTCCCAGCATCCTTTTGCCCCTGCGAGATAAACCTTTCCCACGTATCACTGTTTGGACTGGTGTCTTGTAAAACAAGCTGTTATCAAAGTACCCAAAGCCCTGCCTGTAGTACCAGACTTGTAGCCAATTGTTTACAGACTGAATTTTCCTAGTCCATCCCATATCATCACCCAAAACTGGAAGGAGGGAAGAGAAAATCACTCGAGCCCCAGACTTTTTAACCATCCGTCCCAAGGACTTGAAATCTTTTTTCATTCCCCTCAGACTATGGGATGCAGCTTCCTCCCCATCTGTCTGGAAGATCAGCAGTGGGTAGTAGTCCGTCAGGTGCACCAGGTTGGGGAGCGTCCTGGTGATGTCCCTGATCTGGGCTCCAGGCAGGCTGCACACTTCCCTACATTGAGGGTCAGCTCTGCAGATTGGGCCCTCCGTCCCTCTCAGAAGGGAATTGCCTACTACAATTACCCTTCCTTCTTTCTTTCTTATCTGATGCCATCTTGAGGTGTGGAGTCAGATAGGGTCATATCCCATTTATCCTGTTTCCAGCTGTGAAAATAAAGATGCCCTTTTTGGAAGTTACAACCTCGTGAAATCAGAAACAGGTTTACAGAGAAGCTGACTGAAGGTTCCACAGTAACCAGCTGCCTCAGCTTCAAATCTAAATCCAACTCCACAGCCCTGACTTGCACCATCTCTTTGAGATTCCCTGTAGGAAAAAGGGTCATTCGCATTATCTGCAGAAAAAGGAATTTACCAATGAATAGACTCCTTGTTCCTATAGATATTTATGACTAATAAACACCCTACTGCATGCTGAGGAAAGACTTTATTTCCTTTATACAGTTGAAGAAATTGAGGCATGGGAAAAATGAAATGTCAGATCCATACCAGATCCAGACCTAGAATGTGCCTGTGACCACCAGTCTGTCCACAGACTGACACAGTTGAAACTCAAAAATATTCAAATGGGAACTTTAGTTATACTTCAAGACACTGAATTTTCAAGAGAATAGGTCTCATTTCCTAACCACATGGAAAACTGACCATCTGAAAAACTAAAGACTTTGAAACCACCACGTACCACCTTGCCTAGTTGGCATCAGAAGAATGTGCTGATGGACAAATACTAGCTGTGAATTTGGCTCCACTTGCCTGAAACCAACTCTCTGCATCAGTAGGTGTGTTAAAATATTTTGCCATCAAAAAAACTATTCATGCACCATGGTGGGCACAAAGACATGACAATGGGCCCTCTCCAAAAATTCAAGTGACTCAGACACCTAAATACGCTATAGGACAGGAGGGAATTTGCAAGGGGATTCATCTGGGCCTTTTTGCATATGCTTGTTTCTGAATCACCACTATGTGACTAAACATAAACCATGAGGAGCCATAACTGCTATTCCATATATCCTCGTATTCCTCTAAAAGACGATAAAGGAACAGAAACTAGCAAAGCATTCAGAATGATTAGTTCTTAGCAATGTCAGTGAAAATCTGTAAAAACTGATATTGCCAGATTCAAAGCACAGATTTGACTGCTCAGTACCAGTGAGCTGCTAGTATCCAAATCACCTTCATGCTTGGAGAACTAATAGAAATCTATGAGAGAGATGGTGAACTCCTCCCATCTACAGTGTATTTACTTTAATACCTCGGTCCCCGATAGCTGTACAATGGGTGAAAAAAAGAAAAAACCTGCATAAATTTACTTCTTTTGGACTAGCTGTGAAAAGTTAATGTCAGCCTCTTATCTCCATGGAGCATTCAGCGGGCTTTCAATTTGCCTTGCAGCAAGACAGCTCTGGGCTCTGTCAGATAGAAATATTTTGCACACCTTTAATTACAAGGCAGCCTGCAAGGGAATGGAGAGTCACAAATAAGGGGGTTGCACTGAATATTTTGTGTCTGAGCCTGAAAAACATATATCGGTTCAGCATGGACAAAGCATTTGCCTAAAGCCAACATAGAGCTACATAACAGCAGAACTTGTTAGTATTCAGATATTCCATAAGTTGCATGCACAGGGCCAAATATTTTTCTGTGTTTATTTGATCCTCACTCTCCATATGTTAGTTACTACTGTTATGACAGTAACACAACACAGTGTCCTTAGGGAGTAAAGGTCCCCAACTGTGCCTGACATTATATAGGTATTAGGTAAGAGATGGGGCATATTCAAAAAGATCTCCTTGTCTAAATGGTTTAGGGGAAAAGGGCAGCTAAATGGCACAACACTGTCCCATTTCATTGCTGAAGCACTGAGATATATGGAACATCCAAATACCACATGACAGTACTGGGGACTGTCCCTTTGACTCCAAGTCCAACATTTAATTATGAGACCTTCCTTACTAAATGGTCTCTGAACTAATGAAAAACCTTACATGACTTTTTGATGTAACTTACTAATAAGCAGAAATGCCAGGGTCAGAAGTAACAGTAGGTGTATTTTTCTGCTACGTAGGTTATGTGATTGGGGGATGGTGGATGGAGGATGGAGAGGAAAGCAGCAACAGTCTCCAAAACTCATCACAGCCATTTCACAGCTGCAGCTGACTCGATCAATATGTATTCAGACATCTTCTATGGAAATGTTGATTAGCGGTTACTATGCAAAGAACTCACTACTCATCTTCTCTGAAATCCACTTAGCTAAGTGTTAATGGAAGTCCACAAAAAAGTGCAGCTTTTTTAAAGAGATAATGAAAAAAGTAAGTAAGTAGGTGAGCTACAGCACACTGCAGATAGTACCTTCTACTTCCATTCTTCCGAATACATGCAGAAAATTATCAGCAATAATTTTTGGCCCTTCCTTCCTTCCTTCCTTCCTTCCTTCCTTCCTTCCTTCCTTCCTTCCTTCCTTCCCTCCCTCCCTCCCTCCCTCCCTCCCTTTTCCTCTCCTCTCCTCTCCTCTCCTCTCCTCTCCTCTCCTCTCCTCTCCTCTCCTCTCCTCTCCTCTCCTCTCCTCTCCTCTCCTCTCCTCTCCTCTCCTCTCCTCTCCTCTCCTCTCCTCCTTTTCTCTCCTCTCCTTTTTTATTTTTTTCCCCTATTATGTAACCTATGAGTAAAAAGACCCTGAAAGATTTCCTGCTGAGGGGAAACAGGAGAAGCTCACAATTCGTAATGACATGTTCTAGGAAGTCAGACTGCATTGTAAAAGTGTTCTGGACTCATTTTAAAACTTTTTAACCTGTGCAGGTTTTCCAGTTGCAGAAAAGAACAAGTGTCTTGCCTCAGCAACAGCCAAAGCACTGGAACATCCCTTCTGTCACTACCTGTACATGCTGTAGTATCCATACCATTTGGTCTGTCATTTCGTCTCTTTTGGAGCATCAGAACATCACCTAACTGAATTCAAGGAAGTACTGGAGCTGACGCTGGAGCCACACTGCTAGTAATCAGGAACAACCAAGGGCTACCACTACATTCCTTGGAAAATAGGGGATTTTTTAAAATAAACTCTCCTATATGAAGGACAAGCTCCTCCCTTCAAAAACAACAAAAAATCCATGTTACGTCTTTCAATACATTAAAGTAAAAAAAAGATGTAAATGCAAATTTCTGTATTTTACTTTGTTTACATACATTTCCTTAAAAAAAAAAAAAGCATTCGGAACATCAAGAAAATGATCACATGCATTTTTAATTTTTCCAAACATGCGTTTTCTGAAGAATACCAAAATGCGCTGAAATTAAATTCCTCTCACAAATATTGCTGATTTTGAGGAAGAGGCATATTTTGATGGGAACATGTCCTACAGAAATGTTTGCATTCCACTGTAGAAAACTGTAACAAATCATCAAATTACAGATTAATGGATAAGCAATAGTGAATACCCCCCAAAATGTTTCTGAAATTCACTGTGCCATCTCCAAGGATAGATTACAAAGAACAACAGTTTTGTGGGTATTATTTCATAAGCATGAAAGCCCATAGTCTACAGTACTAAAAAGAATGTACCTGACAGCACTATTTGTGTTATATTAAAATATAAGCTTAATATATTTGTGGTACTTATCTAAAGAAAAGTTACACTGGTAAAGTAGATGTTCTATGTTTGGCCATCTGACACCAACTGGACCATTAGGTAAATATCTACCAAGTACCTTTCTGTTTTATGTACTGATGATGAAGTAGGATTCAACCACAGGGCAGACCACTGACAAGAGAGCTTGTGCATTGAGCTCCTTACTGTTTAATGTCAGCACTACTCTAAAAAATATAAACCCTTTATGAGAATGCAGGTCTTGACTAAGGAAGGTTTAAAACTGAAGTACAGAAAGGGCAAAAAGGGTCAGAACTTGGTCACAGGTTAAGACCACATTAGTGCTTTGCACACTGGATAGAATGTTCTTGAGCTGTTTACTTTGCAATGCAAAGCCAGGGGAAAAAATACATATAAATACTATTTATGCATAAATAAATCAGACTGGCTTGAAGATTCACAATAAATGCATCTCCCGTGCTTCTTACATATCCTCATGAATCAACATCATTTACTTGTAGGATTTGCTCCCGTGCTCTTTAACTGTACTCCCTGTCAAAATAAATACCTCCTTGCTAAAAGACGGGGTTGCCAGGGCCAAGAACATGAAGATTTGTTCTGTAGCACTAAAGAAGGTGTCACGGGTTCTGTTTGTTTAGATTCTTGCTTTCCTACCACTCTCCACACCTAACTGCCTTATTCTGTTCCTACTATAAAATCAAAATGTAATAATGCCCTCTCACCATTGGAAAGTTCTTCAAGCTCCAAAGAGGTATATGTAATTTTAACCATATAAGCCCTCTGACCAGCTTTTTGCTCTGTGTTTTTGTGGTAATTACCACAGCAGGATCTTCACCATTAATTTGTTACATGCCTCAAAAGCAATGCTCTGTATGCAACAGCAGCAGACATGATATAATAGTGAATTAAGAAGCACATAAACACATGTTGATGGTGGTTTCTCCCTTCAATTTAAAAGTGAACTGAGCTAAGAAATAGATGTGACACTGGTTCAACTGCCTCACTCTATACTTGTTGTAGTTCTTTCCTAATCGGGCTGACTGCCATAACTCAAGAAGTGATGCCAAGCACTTGGGACAAGCCCTTAAACAATTTATTAACAACCGGATCTGTGTGCATTATCCTGCTAATGTCATTGATAAAGCTCAAGTGGTGTCCGTATTCATATGCTTGCATAATGTGCATGGTTATGTGTAAATTTTGCTTTACCTTTTATTTTTTTTCTACTTGAAGAAGAAAAAGCAGAGCTATTTCAAAGCTAAAGAGCAGAACTAGCTAGCCAAAATACAGATACAAATCACAAGAGGATGGTTTCCTCACAAAAGTGAACGAAGAGCAGCAACAAGCTAAAGGTTCAAGGACAAGGTATCAAGACAGATTATTCTTGGCACTATTGTGCCACAGAGATGGATGGGTCGGTGAAACACTCACCTTGGTCAATGTCTGTTTTATCTGCTGAGCTTAAGGGGACTTTTTGTAACTTTTCCACAGGATTAAATGAACAAAGAAAGGTAAGAGAGGGAATGTTAAGCTTTACTCTGTCAGATCAGTGCCTGGAATAGGAAATTATTCTGCTAACCTCTTCAGGCCAGAGTGGCCATTGTTATCAACTGTTCTGACATGTTCAACAAAAGTTGTGGAAGATCATGCATAACAGTTGATTGCTGCATCTAAAATCAGATAACTCAGCTGAGCAGCAGCAAAGTTAACTCAAGGCCTTACTGAAAATTAGGTGCAATACAATGTTCCAATGATTCCAGGGAGCTCACAGTAGTGAGGAATTACTAGAGACCCCAGGAAAAGAGGAAGATCAGGAGAGAGCTGGAGAGCTTTGGAGAGGGAGAAATATATAGGGGAGAAAGGACCAGACAAGGTCAGCAGAGGTTCCAGGTTGAGGTCAGCAGAGCAATGAACAGAGATTAATGACTTTTTAAAGGGCATGAACTTCCCCTCTATCTACAGACTATCTCCTGGAGTGATCTGATATCCCCTACCACATCCTACCCAACACCTAGGTCTTCTTTCTCTTCCCCCAGCCCCATAAAGAAAAAACGTCTTCCAAGACCACAGCTATTCCCATAGTTCTCCCTCCTATTCACACAGCCCAAGAATTAAATGATAAAATCATCAAGATTTAGCATTTTGTACCTAAATGTGGGCAGTATGGCAAATGAGCTGGAGGACATGAGAAATGAGGGTAGACATTACAATTTCTCGTATATTTGGCATCTCAAATACATCCCGGGTGTAGGAAAGGACTCTAGTAGACAAAATCACTGGACTCAGGCTATTTCTATTGCATGTAACTACTTCCATCTTATCTCTTTCATATATTTAAGAAAGTTTATCTAAAAAAAAAATGGGTTTTGCCTTCACTTCTCCTATTCAACCCTGAATGAGCTTTCATTTCTCCTTCTCTGTCTGCTATATGAGAAATCACCTTCTTCTTTCCAGGGTAAATTTATTCATAGCCAGTTTATGCTCTACTGTTCAAACACTAATGTTACCTTTTAGCTTAAATAGCTGTTACCTATTTTGGCTACTCTGCCCTCAGTATTTTTGTAACTATAGGTCTTTTCAATCTTTTGCTGGCCTAGAAAAGTCAGGCTCTTCCAGTTTCCTCTTGCAAAGCACTCTCCTTCACCTGATCATTCTTGCTGTTCTTCCATGCACCCTTTCTGACCAAATATAGGTCACAAAAATGCACACAGCATTCCAGATGAGGCTTTACAGAACTAACATTTCCCAGGTGGTACTGAATGTACTCCTTCTGAGACTTTGAAAGACTTGCACCTGCAATTTTTATGGCTGTATTACTCTGGTGGCTCAGTAAGTGACCCTGGCTGATCTCAGTACCCCCAGTCTTCTCATCTGTCTTCCCCAAGCTTGCCACCAAAATTGTTACCACAACTTTAATTTCTGTGCTCTTTATTATAATATCCTTCAATTTCTTTAAGTCAGTTATTCAGTCACCTAGTTCTGTGTCCTAATCCACAGTCCTGATGATGACTCTTAGGTTGCTTCATTGCTAAATTTCATAGTCTCAACTCTACTGCTAGTATTTTAAACAACCCAGGACTGATACTTGGGAAACTCCTTTAAGAACCTACCTCTTGTCTCACACTGCTTATTTATTCTGTTCTTTACTGACTCTGTTTCTTCTATTCACCTTCATCTGCCCCATCTCAAGTAGTATTTTTCCATACAGTACATTAATGGCTTTTATATGAAGCTTTTTGTCCAGTTTTATGGAAGGCATGACTGAGATCAGTAGAGTTAGAGCAGGAACGAAGTAGCCCAATTTGTTTAAACTTAGTATTCCTGGAAAATGGAGACTCTGAAGCCAGCAGATATATAGCCAACCTGCCAGGACTGCAACAATTTTCACATAGCCATAACAGCAAAAAAATGTAGGAGGGGTAGAGTTTGTGTCTACCTCTGCTTCTCTTCTGTTATTATATTACCTAAAACTTGCAATTATGCTTCTTTAGCTTAAAAAGCTCTGTCTCCTTGGAAAACATATCCAAACAAGAGGAAACTGACGGAAATCAAAATGGGAAAGTGGTCAAGAATCTAGGACCAGCAACTGTTCCATTCAGCATGGGGAATCTGGTGACCATGCATGCCCCACACCAGCTTGACTTCTGCTCCAGCCAGGCACATGGATGTCATGCCAAGGACACAAAAGAGCTGAGCGTGGCACAGCAGACAGGTGCTCACCTCCACTTTATGGTATGTTAATGGTGCACCTTCCTGAGAGCACCGTAGCTGATAAGCAAAGAGGCTATGGTCCAATTCTGTTTTCACTGGGGATAAATTTGGAGTCACTTCACTGACGTCAGTGGAGCTATTCCAGAATGGCACCAGTGTAAAAGAGGGCAGCATCTGCTTCCTGAAAATGGATGCCATCAAGCTAATTGAAAACAACAGATGCATCAACAAGCAGCAAGAGGAGACAGTAATGTTCCAGTTTTCTTGTAAAATGCCATTTAACTTCTCTCCAGAGAACAGAAGAGAATAAACCAATATGTACTCTAAAAGCTAAATCTTCTCTTGGTGTAAATCGTGTATGACCTTTTATGTAAATGGACCAGTGTGTATCTACAACACCTAAAGAGATCTATTCTAGACATCTGCATTTACAGCCCTCTTCTCTGAGCCTAATTCTTGTCTCACATTTACTTAAATTAGGAGTTACACCATTCATATCCTTAAAGATACATTTACCTAATGTCAGGTAGAGAGCAGAATTGAGACCCCAGTTTGCTTTAAATAAACAATGGCTACAATACTAATTAAATTGGGTAATTTAATTGCTAAATTTGGTAGTTAAATTGGTGTACTTGTGTTTTATAACACTTTTTGACTAAGGGTCTTCTAAAGCTTTACAACACTGAGTAAATATCTTTATATCCATTTAGAGACAGTGAAGCCAAAGAAAGACTTACTGAACTTTCAATTATATTTTGTATGAAGACAGACCTCACCCATGAGTCTTGTCTCCAATGAATAGGCAATACAGCTTCAGTAATTTAGGGTGACCATGGAAGTTGATGACCGCCTTCCCCCCTCTAAATCCTTTCCTTTCTTTCACTAAGAAACAGTCATACACAGGAAAGTTCAATCTGTTGCTTAAGCTCCTCTTAATTTGCAGTACAGAAAACGTGGATATTTCCTGCAGTGAATGTTTATCAATGAATGTTTATGCTTTAGGATCATAAAACCCACACTGACCACAGTTATGTTTCCCAAAGTGTAAAACTATGCTATAATATTCGATATCTTGTGCCAACTAAAGAGGCCCAAACAGACTTCCCTGGAGCAAGTGGAAACCCTGCCAGTTAGGCAAGGCATACAGAATTGACATGTACTAACAACATAAGGTACACTAGAAATCAAGGTCACTGCAGTCTCTGTCTGCTTTCTCCCAAAAGTATTCTTCTGGTTTTATCTCCCTGACTAGAATCTTGTCTCATTTAGGACATGACCCTGCACAAGAAGAGCTCCTTCTTGTAATTAACGGGTAATTTCATCACTGTCTTTGGTGGCAGCTAAGGACACTCAGCATTCACTGGCAATTGCTCATTTTATCAGAGGATTAAGTCTTTTCATCCTGCAAGCACCTGTTCCCATCCTTAACTTTATGTGTAAAGCTGATGACTGCAAGCCAGTGATCTGACTCCGAGCCTGCTCACAATATGGCTACAAATGTCTTCAGAACAGGATTTATTTAGAGTGAGAGCTCCAAAGAGTAAGATGAAGAGATCAGACTGTGCTTTTGGTTACAGCAATGTAAATAGAGCTATCTTGTGCTTATAGGGCTGCAGCTGAGGGCAGGATCTCGTTCAGTCTTAAACTTCTCTATGAACTCATCTGCATATTTCCACCATTAAGAAAAACAACTATGCTGTTGCTTTTATTTTTGTCAATATAAACTTAAAGAGAAGCTTAACTTTGCTGAGTTTGGTAAACTTACTTGGACTCAAGTCAGATGAGAGCTTTTGGGAAAGCTGTGGTTAACTCCTGCTGTGATCTGCAGATCTTTCCCTGATGCAAACAGGACCTCAAGAAAAGAACAAACAAAAATAAGCATTTTAACAAATAGTACATATGCTTTGACTTGATGCAGAAGATTGAAGTTGCAGCCCAGTATAAACCAAGGTAGTTGTACTAAATGGAGTTTTGCCAACTTGAATCAGCAGATGGTGAGGATCTGGCTCATACTATATTTTTGTAGTTTATAATTATCTTTCTTCACCTAGAACCAGATTCTCCCTTTAGGCTGCAAATCTTAATTAGGAAATCCTTTCTCATTAATTGCAAGAAACTCTTAGTCATTAGTTTCACAGATGAAAAAGAAACCTTACCTACTCCTGCTATAGCAGCATACACTGGAGCTGTTTCTTCCTTTGCTTTTAGAGATGATGCTCGTTTCCATCACAGTATGGAAGACGCTTCAGTGCTTACCCTCTCCTGCTGCCCTGAATTTCCTTTATGCTCATTCTTCTTCATCTCCATAGGGATCTTTGTACACTGAATGAGAGGGTCTAGGAAAAAACACCAAGTCCAGTCACCTTTGCCCCCACGGCTGCTCTAGAAGTGAATTTTTATCCATGAAAGCTGGATCAAAAGGAACAGGGCCGAAACAGAAAATTGCTCAAAAATCCCAAATTGCAACATTTTCCAAACAGGAGCAGAACAGGCATTTCATCTTGGAGGTAAGCGTAGGAATCCAACAGTACTGCAGACTTTGAAATATTGCAAAACAGCTCTTCATGGCTTTCACCCTTACAATCTTCTATGTTGCTGATGAGTTGCAGGTAAAAAAATGTGCCCTCAGTAAAATTCTTCCATTCCTTCCTTCCCCACCTCCAAGAAGATGATTTCTGTCTTGTACTGCTTTGGTGCAAAACATCCTATGGGAAAACTATCCAGGGAACTGATTGTCACAGAACAGCTGAGGGTTCAGGAAGGAGCAATAGTCTCTTCCACAGCAAAACCATTTCCTAGTGAGATTGTTGAAAGAGGAGTTTCTGTTGTTTTTTTTTTTTTTTTTAATGTGATGCTTTAGCTTATATTCCTTGTCACTGAGCACCTAGATGACTCTACATTCACAGGCCAGTTGTGCCTCAGCTCCTTGACTGTGAGTGATCAGATTGTCCTTCACACAATCCCCACCTATCTGTATGCAAGGTTATACAAATAAAATCCCTTCCTATCTCCTTGTTTGCACTCTCTGTTTTCAGATGCTGATAACTGTCTGTCTGAAGTTGAACAGGGCAGTTGTACATGATATAAGGTGATGGGCTGATCTCCAGTAAACAAAGAAAACAGCTGTAAAGATGTGGTATTAATATCTGAAAACTGAAAACATTCAATGAGTGCTTATGCTTGTAGCCAAAGTCACGGGGTAGAGAGAAACAGTCTGGGAGGTTGTTATGGAAACAAGTCCCTGGAGGTGCCTACTTTGCTTCATGAGGATGTGCTCTGCCTTCAGAAGGAAATAGTTAGACTGACAGACAAATCTGTATTTTAAACATCCAGGAGTAAGTGATAAGGGATGAGAAGTTGAGGTAAGATTTTTGAAAACATCTCTGTGATTTCCTGATGCTAGTCAGTGGCTTGGGTGTCACCATGTCTTTTCAGTCACTTGAAAGGCTCCTTAATAAAAATGTCAAATTCTGTAAGTTCTATAATGTATAGTATTATTGATGACTAGGGGACTTCACTGCCTTGCTTTTCAGGAGATGCTTAGAGATTTACATACTGAAACAAAAGTCCCTAGATCACAGTTTCCAAGCTTCCATTAGCTTCTCTTAGCTCTAACAGAGAAAACCCAGGGTGTGAACCCCATTCCTGTTTTACACATTTTCATTTGCACTTTATTTTCAGAACTGAAAAGTGTGGATGGCAAAAATTGCACAAAAACTATCTGTTTGCAACGAAGGTCCTTCACACCAGCGCTTTGTGTGTACACCTGTGTGTGTGCCCATGTCAGTGTACAGACAACACTCTGGCTAGAAACTCACTGCTGAATTTCACCTGAGAACAGGAAATCTCTTTACAAGAGCATCTCTATAAGACACATTGGGATTATGCTATCAGTAATTTGTCTCAAATCTCTTTTTGTTGGAGTTTCCATGCCTGTCTGTCTGTCATGCTGGTCAGGAGAATGACCTGTTCTGAGCAGGGAGGGCTCCTGCCTGGCAGGGGCATTGGGGTCAGGCCCAAGGGAAGAAACGAGCAAGGGAATTTTCTGACGTAGGCTCAGCATGTCTCATGCCTCCTCCTGAACTCATGCTTAACCTGAGTTTTTTATATCTTACTTTGGGGAAACTTTTATCAGCTGATACACTCAGGCATAAAATAATGCCAAACATGGACATTCTGCAAGGAGGCAGCAGCAGTCTGCAAACATCCCTCTTAAATAGCAGGTTATTTTGCTAGTTTTTTGTGCATCTGCTACAGTAACACAAAATTTGAAGAAGAGTCACTCTCTTCCACTCACAGAAAATATTTCATTACACTGACCCTGAAATACAACTAAGAACAACAACAGCTTTTTACTGAATTAACTCAATGATCAAGACAACTTTTTACACAAAATCAACAGAGATGCCACCATGCTCATCCTTCCTCAATCCCACTTATTCACCAGGATTACTTACCCACCAGCTGCTTACATGCTTCAGGGGATGCAGAATGGCTCCCAGGCTCCAGACTTTCACAGATATTTGCCTCAGTCTTGGTGAACCAAAGAGGAATTAGGCACCTATGTGTTCAGGCAAACTCCTCTCAGCTATAAAGCCCTCACCACAGCACGCTTGTGTCTCCCAGACTGACCTGCAGTAACTGAGACAAGTGGCATTTTGCTACTGATTTCAGTGAGAGAGACAACAGAGGTTTTCATGTACTGGTTGTGCGCTGACTCCAGGGGAGATCCCTGTACATTAAAAACCTTTGAGAAGACAATGGGACTCTGGAGAAAAGTAGCAGCTAGGATTTACACAAACAACTTCTACCATATGATCAGGGCCCAGATGAAGAGACACCACGACAAAAGCACTCTAGGCATGGAGCCAGATCTCAAGATGATGAAAAACAAGCAGGGTATTGAAGATGCAAACAGATCCCATCACACAACCAGTTCTATAGCCAATTCTGACCATATTAAAGTATATGCCTTTAGCATTCTTAGCTTTATGGTTGAAAAGCATAATATATACATATACATAAAATGTATTCTATATATTTTGCATCTTGATATTATGTCTCATTTATGTATTACATGTGTCACATGCAATATGTAGTACATTCTAATATGCATATCATACAGCATGATGCAAGAGCTTAATGGCTGCCTTTGCTTTCATACACATGCACACATGTGAATGCAGAACGTACACTTATATTTAAAACAAGAAAGACTTTTCTTTGCAGGAAAATTTGCCAATAGAATCTGAAAGCATCCATTTCCCCTTCTCACCCACTGGCAGCATTTGAAACATTTTAAAGTTAGGTGTAAGGCAGAGCTGATTAAAAAAATGAAAATATCTGGGAAGCAAAATGTCCATCTTAAGATGCAAATCTCTGGTTCCTTGGCAAACCTAGCACTGCAAGCCAAGCTATGCATTCTGCATTGCTAGCATAAGTCACTCTCATAAAACCTAGTGCATGCAAAAGACATTGCTGTGCCTTGTATCCATGAAATACCAACAACTGGCTAGATGAGTAATACAGCAAAAGTATATCTTCAAGGATAGCTGTTTCTCTCCTAATTTGAAAGGTCTAGGGTATGTTGTTGGGTTTGTGCAGATGGCTTAGGGAAGTACCTATCCATGCCAATCTCAATCTCAAATGCTGACACTTTTACCCTGAGGTAATTTATGCATGTGACACACTAAATCAGTGCAATCTTCAGACAGCATGGATGCAGCTGTCTGTGGTTGGTGTTTTTCAGCTACATCACCAAAACACCAGCATGCAAACTTCCCTCAGCTATACAAAAGCTTCAATAAAAATGCAGTGGAGTCAATTGCTCTCACATGCCTGAATACAGAACTGGATATCTGGAGCATAAAATACATCTCATTAAAAGCTATTGTGTGGAGATAAACTGCAGAGATAACAAATGAATTTATTCAAACATGCCTTGCATCAGAAGGCATTTACCACTATTAAGTTGGTACTGTAAGAGCCAATTAACGTCAGGGCACTGGCATAAATAAGGCTCAAATAAGCTCAAAACAGAACCTTCACCAAGCCTGTTGATTTCTTTAAGCTTGTTTTTGATAAATGGTATATGGTCACAAGTAACAAAGGGCTTTTGGATTTCTGCACCTTTTTTGAAACACAAACCATGAGGATCTTTAGCACACTAAGGGTTGCAAAGAAGGAAGACATCCGCTTGCTGACTTTCTCCTACAGCTGCAGAAGTCACTGTGATGCTGGCTACAGTGTTTCCATTATTCAAAGGCAATGGCATGGCCGGCGTGACCGATCCCACAGCCAAGGGCACTGTGCTGGCACGGGAACTAAGGGCACAGCTTGAGCCAGATGTTTGTAGCCCGTTTAACTATTCGTTCACTGCAGAATCCTTCAGCTGAAGTAGTGGCAAGGGCTTCTCTGCTAGTGGAGTAGAAACGCTAGGTTTCAGAGCAAATATTGGATTAAAGCAGTCTTCAAAAACAGAGAAAGAAATTCACGAGGGAGTGGGGGATGACAGCTAGCACTCCACAGAATAAAGCAAGAACATTTCTGGCTGCACACAGTAACAAGAAACAGCAAATCAGGACAGAAGAGCCCATTATCACAATCATTCTGTTTACGGTATCACAATTCACAGTCTGGCGTGTAAATGCTGAATAGATCCAGCTGCTAGTAGGAAGACGGCTGTGCAGCAGCCTGTAGCTCTGTGTCTGGACCCAGGACAACAAAAATGATCACACCTCCGTCAGCATTTTCTTCTCTTTATAACCCTGGTTGTTGGGAGGAATGAAGTTGGAATATTTCATGGACTCCAGGTCTTCTGCTTCCAGGAATTCAGATTTGCTGAGAGACTGATTACTGTCCCCCTTCTTGGGCTCAGAGAAAGGTGACTGCTGCTGGCCACAGGTGACATGGGTGTACTGGCACTGCTCTTCATGATCAGTCTCTCGGTGGTAGAAGTAGTTGAAGTTGGACACGATGACAGGGACAGGGAGGGCAATGGTGAGCACACCTGCAATGGCACACAAGGAACCAACAATCTTGCCACCGATTGTCATGGGATACATGTCCCCATAGCCCACAGTGGTCATGGACACCACTGCCCACCAAAAAGCATCAGGGATGCTGGTGAAGAGGGAGTCAGGGTCATCAGTCTCTGCAAAGTAGACAGCACTGGAGAAGAGGATGACCCCAATGAAGAGGAAGAAGATGAGAAGGCCCAGCTCCCTCATGCTGGCCTGGAGAGTCTTCCCCAAGATCTGTAACCCCTTGGAGTGTCTGGAAAGCTTGAAGATCCTGAAGACTCTGACCAGGCGGATGACTCTGAGGATGGCCAGGGACATGGCTTGCTGCTGACCCCCATTGCTGCTGCCACCAGGCTGCTGTTTTTGTTGCTGCTGCTGGGCCAGCTCAGTCCCCAGAGTGATGAAGTAGGGGATGATGGCCACAATGTCAATGATGTTCATGATGTTGCGGGAAAACTCAGGTTTGCTGGGGCAGGCAAAGAAGCGGACGAGGAGCTCAAAGGAGAACCAGATGATGCACAGGGTCTCGATGAGGAAGAAGGGGTCCGTGAAGAAGGGGCCGGTGCCAGCAGCGGGGCGCAGGGGCGGTGGAGTCCCGCTTGGCGGGGGTGGCGGTGGCAGCAGCAGCGCCTCGTCACCGGGCGGTGCCACCTCCCCAAAGCCGGGTTGGGTGCCCTTGGGCTCCTGGCGAAACTCAGGCAGGGTCTCCAGGCAGAAGATGACGATGGAGATGAGGATGACCAGCACGGAGACGATGGCGATGGCCCGGGCTGGCCCGGAACTCTCAGGATACTCAAAGAGCAGCCAGACCTGGCGCTGGAAATGGTGCTGGGGCAAGGGCTTTTCCTCCTCTTGAATGAAGCCCTCATCCTCCCGGAAGGTCTCGATGGCCTCCTGACCCAGCTGGTAGAAGCGGATCTCCTCCAGGAAGATGTCGAGGGGCACATGGACCGGCCGGCGGAGCCGCCCCCCGGACTGGTAGTAGTAGAGGATGGCGTCGAAGCTGGGCCGGTTGCGGTCGAAGAAGTACTCGTTGCGGAGCGGGTCGAAGTAGCGCACCCGGCGGCTGGGGTCACCCAGCAACGTGTCAGGGAAGATGGAGAGGGTCCGTAGCTGGGTCTCGAAACGCAGTCCCGAGATGTTGATCACCAACCGCTCGCTGCTGCAGCAGCTGCCGCCGCTCCGCTCCTCGCCCGGAGCCTCCGCCTCCGCCTCGCCGCCTCCCGCCCGCGGGGCCGCCAGCGCCAGCGGCTCCTCCGCCCGCATCCCGCCCGCTCTGCTCCGCGCCCCGCCGCCGCCACCGCCTCGCCTCCTCGCCTTCAGCGGCCGGCGCCGCCGCCCGCCGCCATCCGCCCGCCGCCCCGCCTGTTGCGCCTCGGTGCTGCCGCGCTCTCCCGGTGGCTCCGCGGGGCTCCCGGCGCGGGTCCTGCTCCGGATCCGGCTCCCGGCGCGGCGCGGGTCCTCCTCCGGCTCCGGCTCCGGCCGCGGCTCTGGAGTGCTCTGCCCCGCGCTGGGGCACCGCGCTGCTGCACGGCGCACCCGGCTCTGCCCTCCCCGCCGCGCACACACACACACACGGGAGGGGGGAGAGAGAGGAGGAGAGGGAGGTGTAGGAGAAGGCACGGACACACACACACACACACACGGTTACACAGGGGGAGAGCGGCACACGCATACACACACCGACGCGCACCCGTGAGCAGAGGCACGCACGGAGACAGACAGACAGACACAGGCAGATACAGGCAGCGCCAGCACGGACACGCTCAGATACAGACAGATGCACGCACCCACACAGCGAGACACACGCACGCACCCGTGGACGTGCGCGGAGGCTGCTGCTCGCTCCCCCTCACCCCTCGCTGCAGCAGCCGCAGCAGCTCCAGCCCAGGGGCGTCCGGTTTTTTGGGGGGGGTGCCCCCGAGGGGATCCCGCTGTGGGGCTGCAGCGCTGCAGACAGGCGCTTCGCGACAGCTTGCCCAAGGGGTGGCACCGCCCCGACCCTTCTTTTCCCTCACCCTCCACAGGAAACCTGCCCCTGCCCCTGGCCTCTCAGGCAAAACGCTGACGGGGACTGTCAAACACTGACAGCTCTGGTCACCGGTCAGAGCTCATCCGTGGGACTCGGGAGACCTCGGTGTCGCTCCGATCCCTGCTGCAGGCTGCCGTTGACCTTGAGCCAGTCACTCCATGCCTGTGGCTCACAAACCTCCATTTATAAATGTCATTGCCATGATGCAAGCAGGACAGTGACACTGAACCATCCACAGATGGAGACAACCTGTCACACAGTGAACAGTGCAACTAGGGAAAAGACACAGGTAAATATAGTTTCTCTCTACTCATTTGTAATGGATAGGGTTTACCACTTCTCCCAGATACCAAGCAGGTGAGCTTGCTCATTTTTTTTTTATTTACCACCACACGGTCAGCACTTAGACTCCTCAGAGCAAACATTGCATTTCACAGGCAATCAGACGTCCAGCTCTTTTGCCTTTAGAAACCTGTGGCTTGCTCCGTCCACGTCACGCTTCACATCTGAAAGCACACAGAAATTCATGACTGCACTTTCTCCCTCCAAAAATGAGGCTAACAGGTGAGGCTGCTTCCATCCTTCTGAGAACAAAAGTCTGTCTTCCCCTTGAAAGCCCTTTGTTCGTGCTAAATATTATTAACCAGGCTTTTATCATCATAGTATCTGATGCCTTTCCTGGCTGCAAGCCATATGCTTAGCCTACACTATTTCTTAGCAGCATAGATCTAGAAGAAAACATTCCCCTCTTTGCCCTTCTTCCTAATTCCTCTCTAACTAGCTGACAAAATTCAGTTACTTCAGGCTCTGGACATTTGGACCAGCTGACTACGGCTGCCTTGTTTGGCTCTGTCCTCAAGAAGGAGGTGAATATGATTTAAATGTCTCTTAATTCTTTTTTCCTTCTCACCCGGTAGCATTGAAAATGGCTGTTGCAAAAAGAAGCATATTTTTTCATTTGTATGAAGATGGCTGTCACACAAGGAAACTTATTTTTCTTCCATATTATACATAACTAGGGTATGGCAACCAGATGAAAAAGACTTCTCTGGAGAATATACCTTTTTCTTTTAAAAAATGAATCAATGTTTACCTTTGTAATAGTAAAATGCTTCTTGCTGAGATTCCTTTTTCAATTATTACAATGAATTATTCATTCACAGGATTATTTGAATCATAATTATGATTTATTCATTCATGTGGTTAACTATTGAGAAATCCTTTAAAAACAGGTTTTGAAAGGGATGGAAGAGCTCCTGAGGTCTATAAGAGGATACAGGGCATGCCTACATTGCAATCACTGTTGTGATTGAGCTCATCCTGTACTGGGTTTAAACAAGCAAGCTTCAAGCAGCATAACAGAGACAGTGTGGAGCTCCATAATGGTTTGCAGGACAATTTTCCAGCCCACACAGACATTTCATGCTGCCACAGTTCTGGTCTTCACATTACCTGAGCTAGCAGTGTTACAGATAGCTGAGGTGCCTTCATGCGAGCTGCAGTCCCATTCGGCCATGCCCACCCTCTCTGCTCACCTCCTACCACAGTCCATCTCTGTGCAGGCATCCTGGCTGCTATGCACTGCTTGCACTTGCTCCTGAATGCTCTTAAAAGTCACTTCATTTCCTTCTGTGTACTCATGCTGCACCTCAGGCTCAGTATGAAACCCGTAAGCCTTTGCAACATGCAACTAAACTCCTTTTAGCACAAGCCTGTTCACAAACTGATCTGCACCACACTGCCTGTGCAGCCGCACCCCTCACTTCTATATTAAGAGGCGATGCCAGCTGCCACCGTTCAGCCTCCATGCGGATCTTGCTGGGCCAGCACCTTGTCATGCTACATGATTTGCAAAGCTGGAGAAGAATGGCAAGAGAGATACAGAGATGTTAGGGAGGGGCAAAAGGTGAACCCCGAAGCAGCACTCCAGAGACCCACACAGCAGTACCATGGCACTCCCTGCAGAGTTATTCGGCTGCTAGGTCTGAAGCCAACACAGCAAGACCAGTGCCACCTAAAGGTGCCACTAAGCTTGTCTTTGAGGTGGTAACTGCTCACATCTCCAGGCTCAGGTATGTCATTTTGCTATGATTCAAGAGTTTAGATAATCACATCCTCCTCCAGGGTAATCAGTCACTAATTCCAAGGTGCACAAAACCCCCTTCTTAGATACATGGGGTAAGCTGTTGCTGACTCTAGCACAGGAGGACACCTAATTCTGGGCTCTAATACTACTCCAGAAGCTGGAGAGACATTGCTGCCCTCCAGAGCCTGGTCCTTACAGGCACCTGTCAATCTGCAGCACACCAGTTCAGCTTCAACAAGCCAAACAATTCCTTGGGTGTTTTACACACCCCTGAATGTGAGTCAGCATTTTGGGTAACACTACTGCCCTTTGGATTCTCTTTAGCTCATTTTCACTTGATTTGAAGTGCTCAGCACTGCAGCTGCCACAAAATTAAGGGTATGTGGCATTTTCTCAGGAAAACCAAACTCAGACACTCTCAAGGTAAGCGCTCCAAAAATAAGATACCCCAGGTGGGTACCTAGATTTGTGTCTGGCAAATACAGAACTTCTTTTCCAGTTCCTGCCTTTCTGGGTTTCCTAGTCACTCCATCTTCTGAACTTCCCAGTTCTGTCCTCTGTGGTTCCTGTGCTACTCTTATCTCCTGCTTCCCATATTAATTTACTTTTCCCAGTTACGGACCATCTCCTTCCTCTGGCTCTACTAGTTTCTTCACTTGCAGGCCAGTGGCCCCTTTATCAAAGACAATGAACTTTTCATACTCCTTTTGCAAAAACCCTATTGGGACTGGACCCTGCTCAGTAAGCAGTGAAGATGGTGGCTGGCTGCCTGACTCACTAGAAGGAGACACTGGGCCATCAGGAGAATAGCTAGAGATGCTTTTCTCATGTGACCTTTTGTAATACTCATCCATACCAAAGGAAGAGAGCAGAAGAAAAGCAAACAATCCTTCATACCTGCAGTAACTTTTGTGAACTGTGGACCTTTGAAAAGAAGCATCAGAGCTTTAACATCATGCAGCCTAGGAGGTACAACATAACCTCCCACAGGCTTGAGGCCCTGAAGTAGAATTCACCCCCCAGGACTCAAAATATTCCGCATGTAAAACAAATCCCAATGCTCTAAAAAGAGCAATAGCCAGGAAAGTTTTTTTTTAAATTAAAAAAAAAAAAAGTAATGTAATAGCTGTCAGAACATCCAAATTTGAAATGGTCATTTACATTTATGCACAGTACCAATTACAGCCAACCTCATATCTCCCTACTTACTCAGAGTCATAAATCTATAAATGAAAGTGCTAAACAGGAGAGGGAAGCAGGATTAGCTTATGGCCTGAAACTATTAGCCACACCCGTCAGAAACAGTTCTGTTTTGTTCTGTTACCTGAAAGTAACAACAAATCTATCTGCTTATTAACAGCATTCCAGGTATCAGAGCAGTCTATTGATATGGTATCAAATGCTAATGGCCAAATTCCTTAGTTCCTTCAGCCTCCTTTTCTGAGTGTGAGTGTGAGTGAAGATGTAGGTCTGAAACACTACTGCTTTCATCTGCCAGAATGCCAGAGACGCTTGTGCTGTGAAAGATGAATTACTTCACTGAACACGGGAAATAAAACATTGGCTTTTGTATTCACATTAAACTGTAAGAGGGAAGAAAATATAAAAGGAATTCTCAATTTGTGTAACTTCAGATCTCAAAGCATCAGATAGCGACAGGGTTAGTAGGGCTCAGACATCTAACAACCTCCTCTTCATGTAATCAACACGCTGCAGTTCCCACCATTGCTACAATGGGCAGTGTAAGACTTCCCAGCTTTCCCAAGACAGAAGCAACCCTGACTATTCTCTAATAGGAAAGCACCCATCCCAGTTTTCTGAGCTGCTGTGTCCTTTTGTTCTTCCATGTTAAGTTCCCTCCCTTCTCCATTAGTTACACATTTGAAGCAAAGCCAGCAAACTCAGTGGAGAAGTTATTATATAGACATGGCATCAGCCATAGCACAATGAATTCACATGCATGTGCACACACATGCATTCACACATGCACTCTTGAATGAACCATCTCCCCATGCCATTAAGATTACAGCTGTAATCTCGTAACTAAACAGTGAATAGTTTTCCATTTCAATTTCTCATATTTACAAAGTACCACACAGGCTGTCTCCACACTATGCTTTGAATAGGATCCTTGTGTCACCATTAGCTGATGGAGGAAGAATTACACTTCCATCATAAGCTGATGATTAGAGTCTCATTCACTGTATCACCTGGGACTATTCCTGGAGCACTGTTTTCTGTGCATTGAATGAGGACAGGTTCTTGCACTGGCAAAAATACACCAACGTGTAAATAAAAAATGTGTCACAATACTGGAACAAATGGAGAAAAGGAAGGGAAATCAGGTTGTACCAGAAACTTTCATGTGAGCATTTCCTAGCTTTCAGGTACTTACCTCTATAAATCTTAAGTACCTTTAATGCTGTACTTGTCTTGGGCTTTCAAAAAACTAAAGTTGAAAATAAAATCCCCCAACTTTTATCCTACAGATAAGTAACTTTTAAACCTCTTTTAAACCTCTATTTCCAAATCCCTTAAGTATTTTATATGTAAAGCTGTTTTTTCTCAGATGCCTTCCAGAGAGAGAGACACCCCTTAGTAGTATTCCAGGGACTCCAGGGATCTGTTTATCACAGGATGAAATACACGCTGCTTCACCATACGGTGACAATTTTTAGGCTTTCAACAGAAGCCTATGCTGTGTAAGCAAATGAAAGACTGAGACAGAAGATAGCAACAGCATGCAGACCATGATCAGAAAAAAAAAAAAAAAAAAAAAAAAAAAGTTGAAGGGTTTTGCAACTATTTGCTATGCATTTTAGGATTGCTGAGGCATAAAAACACCATATCCAAACTCAGGTGCTACAGTATCAGATGCATCTCCTCTGAGACGTCTGTCCAGCCTTGAGCTGGGCTTAGTGCTTTTTAATTCTGTTCAACTTTTTTTGTTCCTGCACTCCAAAATTCAGTTTCCATCCTTTAATTTTCTTCTGTCCTATAGCCCCTGAGCTGTTTCCAAATGTTTATTCTGCCGTCATATGCCTTAGTTCCTGCCCATATCCAGTCCTCCTATCTTCTATCCTTTCCCAACTCTTTCAGTTTGCCATTATTATCCTAACTCATTTCCCTGTCCCTTCTGTTCCTAGTCCTTCTGTCTAGATTTGTCTTAGTTCCCCAAATCCCAAATATTTCAGGCCCCCTGCTTCCATGCAAGCAAAGGGCATTATTTCCAAAATGACAAGTAATGCTTTAAAATCCTGCTGTGGTATTTGCTACATCTCCTACATTTCTGTGCAAGTGATATTTTCAGCTCTCCTCATTCTTTCAAATGCATAATGAGGAAAGTGATTTTAGCCTGGGTAGAGAAACTCTTGCTAGCAGTCCTGGCAAAGATCAGATTGCACATGCTGCCAGTGGCACCTCTAATGCTTCTTAGCTGGCAGTGTTTGCAACACAAAATTTTAGAGTAGGCTTGTGTTTGCATGCATATAAAGGTTTGAGAGAGCAGTGTTGTACAAAACAACAACACTATCAGTTATTCGTTATTGAGCTAATATTAGCAAGGTGAGACTATGTAGTTGCATGTTGGAGAAGATAAATAAGTGACATTACCTGGTAAGAGATCCTGTAAATTTCTCCTAAGTGGTCCTGTTAATGATCCATATCAGTGCCATGTACCCAGTATAAGGGTATGTGGAAGGAGAAAGCATCTGCTTCAGTAAGTTAATAAATCAAGGCCCCTTTCAACGCAAAGATGATAAAGGGAAAAAATAAAGACACGCAGAGACACAAATCTGATAGATGAGGGATAATGGAGGCAAAGACCAAAAGTCTTCAGCTAGTAATTGATGGGCCATTAAGAAACTCTATGCACAGCTTTGGAGACAGCCAGCCTGGACTTTGTAACTGATAAGGGCAGCAAGAGGAACAGGAGGATTTGAGATGTTCGAGGGGCGTCCTGTAGTATGGTGCAGAACTTGTTGAGGTAAGTTTAGGGGGAAAGGAGGTGAACAGAGAGAAGAGGGTATAAAAAGGTGTGGGTAGTGTGTGAGCAGTTGCTGATCCCATGTAAGCACTTTTCTGAGCCAGCCTTGCACCTGATCACCACAGTCAGTCCTGAGTCCTCATTAAAACCTTCCTTCACTGTCTCTCCCTTCAACCTCACTCCCTGCCCTCTACGCATCAGTGCTGTCAGAATGAGGTGCACATAATTGGGGGCATCCTGGAGTAGGGTGGGGGGTCACAGCCCGGGTGCTGGCTGATGGGGTGAAAGCGCTTGTATCTTCCACAAAGCTGGACTAGCTGGTGAGTAGGGGACCCATGGGGCTGGTACTCAGGTGATCCATGAGTGTGAATTGCATGTGCTTGTGAGCCTAGAGAGTGCCATGTGTGCCTTCACTAGTGAACTTCAACCTTGAGCAGCCAGAGAAGAGGAGGAAAGGGACTTGCCCGCTGATATTTATGTTTCCTGTGAGTCCTTGCAGAGTTACCTGTGGGCGTTGTTGAAGTCAGCACCTCGACTGTGGCAGTCTGCATGGACATGTCAGTGTGTGTGTCTCTGCCATATGCATCCAGCCTCACTACTGGTTCAGCCTGCAAATAAAAAAACAGCAACCATGTCCACTGGCCCAAGGACAGAGACCCCTCGGTCTCTGGGCACATGAGGCTGGGCTCCAGCATCTAAGCAGGAGGAATCGCTAGGTCCTGGAGCTGCTGGAGATGGTGGCCATTTACAGCATCCTTTAACACCCATCCCTGAGAGAGTGCCACCAGCCCGTGCAACTTCCATGGGGGGCATCTCTATAGACACATGCACATGCAGCCTGTTTAAACAGTATTAAAACCAAACCAAAAACCCCAACCAACCAAAAAAAAACAAAACAACACAGACAGAAACACCCCTTTACACCCTACAAAACCTGTGGAAAGTTGTTACATTGAAATTTGTTACTTGTTACAAGTTATAACAGGTTGTTAGGTGTTGCCTCTATTATAACAAGTCACCTCCTTTATTTTGGGCCAACACTGAATGTCACTATTGATAGAGAACAATAAAGAAAGATTTTAGTGAGATTTGTACAGTTCTGATGTGAATGGAACCCACTATCCCCAAGGTAAGTCCCCATCCCATCCCTTGTCCCCCCACACACATACACAGTGCTGTGAGGAATATCCTGTCTGCGCAAAGATCTTCCCCCACCATGATTCTATACAACTTATTCATCCTCCAAATAGCACATCTGTCTGTACTCATCCTATTGACCAACAATCCCTCTATACATGTAAATGTTGTGTCTCTCAGCCCCACATTTGCCCTGACCTGTAGCACACCTTCACTATGTTCTCTTTGAGTGTCTCTATGAAGGTCATATTTCCATTTTCTCACTAGGCTTTGTTATGGTGAGAGTATGAAGTAGACTGAGCCATTGCAGACAAGAGGGAAAGCAGAAACAGGTACATTTTGCTGGGGCCACACAGCTCTTTCTGCTTGTTCTCCCTGTCCATCCCCATCCTGCCTACAAAGAGGAAGGAAAGGATTTGGTCTTTCTGTAACTTCTAACTGCCTTTCCCAGGGATTTCTGTTCACCCCTGGAGTGCAAATGATGAGACTTCCAGAGCTCAGCTAGAAAAAAAAAAGGGTCACATGGTTACCTGTGAAACCAAAGGTTGCAGCACCACATTCATTCTCTCATCTCAGGCTGCCTCTCCTTTCATCCCGCTCCATGCACTTCTACATCTGACACATGCACCTTCCCAACTCCAGTGTCCTGTCTGCAGGCATGGAGAGCACCGAAGAAACAGTTCTTATATCTGCTGCCTGTTTTCCCATCCATCGTGCACAGACAAGAGCAGCAAGGTCTTGGTTAGCCAGTACAGCTCCTCCCTCTGACCATGGAAACATCTGGTCTTCTTGGTGCAAGGAAATCCTCAGGGATTTTGGTAGTAAATCTCCAACAAGTCTCCAAGGAAATACATGTTAAGGAACGCATTTGAGCAAATTTACTCAAGGATGGCAAAAAGCACATGGTGACATCAGAACAACCTCTCTACCATTTTTTCCATCTCTGCTCAAAAAAATAGTAGAGCTTTGCAGCAAAATGAGTGTAATAATTTTTGACAGGCAAAGCAAAACATTTTCCACCAACTTTGTTTCCAAGGCAGACAATTTTTGTTTGTTTGTTTGTTTTTTACTTTGTTTGTTTTAGCAGAAGCTTTCCAAATAAAAACAAATAAGCAAATTAGCCCTGAGGTAGACAACCAGCATGAAAAAAATCCTATTTGAGCAGTCTTAAGATCAACAAGAAAACCTCTATCTGGAGTGAAGAGAGCTTTACCAGACTCTTCTAAGATAGCAGTAGTAAGATTGTGGTGTTTAGTGTCAATATTTTAGGACTTTTTTCATTTAATATAGACCAAATAGACACTAAACCAAATCAAAACTCAACAGAGGAGCCTCGTGCACAAAAAACAGTACACAGACTAATTCCATTCACACAGTCTTCTAATCTTAATTGCTATAAGGAATAGAAATAACTTTCCCTCCTCTTGATCACTGGAACAATAATATTATATTTGAATAAGAAGCAATAAGAAACAAATGTAAGCATCAGCCTTGTGAGAAGAGCCACCTCTTCCCCTGGATGAAAAGTGCTGAAAATCAGTGAGGCACTGTAGAGAAGCTGAATAAAAAACATAAGGACCACTGGTTAAGCTGAAGATGAAATGTCTGGTGGGAATTATTCATGCAAAATCACTTCTATTCACTCCTTGGCTTTCTGGAAACAACTGAAGAACCACAAGCTTTCAGTCTGAATCAGACTTCAGGGGAGTGAGAATGGGGTCCTTAAGTAAAGAGATAGAAAAGAAGGAAGGCTGATATAATAGATAAACGATCCCATTGCTCAGTGAGACAGGGGACATAGTGACAAAGGATTAAAAAAAAAAAAAAAAAAAAAAAAGACTGAGATATTAATTGTTTCTTTTTTTTTTTTCTTTTTTTTTTTTTGGCATTATTTTTTACTAGCAAAGTTGGACCCCAGGCCTCCATGGACAGTGAACTTCATAGCAGAGTCTGTGGGAGTAAAAGGTTATCCACCACAGAGGAAGATGGAGTTAGGGAGCACTTAAACCAAGTAGACACACACAAATCTATGGGATCCCACGGGTCAGTATTAGGTCCAGTCTTGTTCAATCTGTTCACCAGTGACCTGAATGAAGAGACTGAGTGCACCCTCAGAAAGTTTGATGATGATACCAAACTGGAAGGAAAGGTTGATACACCAGAAGGCTGTGCAGTCACTCAGCAAGACCTGGACAGGCTGGAGGACTGGGCAGAGAAGAACCTGATTAAGTTCAACAAGGGCAAGTGTAGGGTCCTGCACCTGAGGAGGAATAACCCCAGGCATCAGTACAGGTTAGCGGTTTACCTGCTGGAAAGCAGTGTTGCAGAGAAGGACCTGGGAGTTCTGGATGACAACAGGTTGCCCATGAGTCAACAATGTGCCGTTGTGGCCAAGGAGGTCAATGGTATCCTGGGGTGCATTAAGAAATGTGTGACCTGTAGGTGGAGGGAGGTTATCCTCCCTCTCCATTTTGCCCAGCTGAGGCCACATCTGGAGTCCTGTGTCCAGTTCTGGGCTCCCCAGTTTAAGAAGGACAAGGAATTACTGGAGAGAGTCCAGCGGTGGGCTATGAAGATGATTGGGGGTCTGGAGAACCTTTCTTATGAGGAGAGACTGAGAGAGCTGAGACTGCTCAGTCTGGAGAAGAGAAGATAGAGAGGGGATCTTATCAATGTTTACAAATATCTGAAGGGTAGATGTCAAGAGGATGGGACCAGACTCATTTCATTGGTGCGCAACGATAGGATGAGGGGCAATGGGCACAGACTGAAGCAAAAGAGATCCCATTTGAATATGAGGAAAAATTTTACTTTGAAGGTGCCAGAGCACTAGAACAGGCTTCTCAGAGAGGCTGTGGACTCTCCTTCTCTGGAGATATCCAAACCCTCCTGGACACATTCCTGTGCAATCTGCTCTAGGTGAACCTGCTTTAGCAGGTGGTTTGGACTAGATGATCTCCAGAGATCATTCCAACCCCAACCATTCTGTGATTCTGTGATCAGTCAGGATGCTTTTTATGGTGCTGATGGAGCCTGCCCATGCCGTTCAAAGGCCAGTTTCTGTCATTTTCAAAGATCATAGTGACAAGGGGAGAAGTTCCTTTTGGCTGAAAGATTAATAAAAACCCCATTTTCAAGAAGGGGAATTCAGGTAGTTGCAGGCCAGTCAGCCCCACCGCCATTCCTAGGAAGGTTATAAAGCAAATCCTGCTTGAAGCCATTCACTGCCACATGAAGGATAAGAAGGCGACTGGGAGAAGCCAGCACAAATCAATCAAAGGCAAATCATGTCTGACCAACTTTATTCCCTTTTATGGTGAAAAGACTGGCTCACTGGAGGAGGATAAAGCAGTAGATGCTGCCTACTTTGTTTTATCAGCAATACAGCATTCCTTCATGATTAAATGTACATTATATGGGAAGCAACAGACACTACACTTTTCTCAGTCTATATACCATCACTGTTCTACAACCTAATGAACCCTGAAAAATGTGTTAAACAGCAATGGAAATAGATCTTTCTGATATGAGTCCTCCAGTTTTAGGATTTTTCTAGATTTAGAGCTTGGCAGAACCACAACTTTAAGCATCAGGTGCAGTTAAGCCTAAGTTTAGGAAGCAAGAGTCTTTTAGCCATCCTGTTCACAGCACAGATAAAGCTCAAATATTAGATGGCACAGCAGAAAGACTAATGTCTTCTCAGTATGACACATTCTCGATCAACCATGAGCAGTTAAAACTGCAATCCAAATAACCTCTGCAATTCACCACTCCAAAACAGTCAAACCTTTAGCCATATCTGTTAATTTAGAAAGCAGATCTGATATAACATTTTTTGTTAAACTTCCTAGAGAGTAAGGAGTTCCAAGGAAAGGGTATATTTTCCAGGCTCTAGATGCTCCTTGTAGAGCGTATCTACAGCACTGTTATCCATTTATCTAACTGGAATATGATCAACCTGAGACAATCAGGAAAAGCCCTTCAAAAGGGGATAAAGAATTTCAGCAAAAGCAAAGGAAAAAGTGATCTCTCCTAGTCTTGATGTCAAACTGTAGATATGGAGTTTGGCACCTAGCACCAAATTAAACCAAGTATTTGAGTTCTGTGCACAGCTCAAAGCAATGAATCACACTCTTTCCATGACATCTCTCCTGTTAGAACTGTTTTATTCACTTATACCCAAGAGTTTCCTAATGGCTGCCAAACGAAGCCTCAGCTCCTGTGAGGAGAAATAACAGCAATTAAAAACCTCTGAACAGGCAAAAACTGCCTGCAAAATAAAACAGGGACCTTCCTGAATCACCCTTTGGAGTTTAACGAGATATACATACAGTTAAGCTTGCATATTGTTGCCGGGTCACATCTTACTGTGAAGATGTCAGCACCCAATGGATTATGATCGTAATGAAGAAATATTACACAATCTTGTACTTGCAAGAAACCTTATGTAGTAACTTAGGTACTGTTGTAGGAACAGGCAGCGGAGCAACTTTCCTCGGTTGGTGGAATCCCGTGAACCTTTTCGGGATCGCTCAGAGGGAACACGGCTCTCCTAGCACGTCAGTGTTTGTGGCACAAGGTTCTAACTTTGCTGAGGGTTTTTCTGATGAGCAGTCTTGTAAAATGCTGTTCCAACATAGGGAATGTGCCCATAAAGGTGTGAAACAAAATTCCTTAATTATAATGTTGATGCCTGCTTCTTAAGAAGATAGCGAAAAGAAGGGGAAACATTTTCTTACAGCCTCTGTTCTCTCTCCCAAGACTGAACATATTTTATTTTTTCACTCTAATAACCAGAACTATAAAAGTCTTTTTCCTCTCAAAATATCGAACATCTTTTTAATAACATGTAATGAAGAGGCTGTGGTTAAATAATGCAGTTCTTTTGCCCCAGTTCTGATACTTTTTTATAGTGCTCATCTAAGTCACTAAAAGGAATTAATATTTTATTCCTTTCTATGAAAAATGCATAATGCCTCTCCCATAGCTTTTCAGCAAGATTTTAAAATCTAGTTGCTGCAATTCAGAACAGCATTTCTTTTGAGTTTGCTTTCACTTGAGTCAATTAGCTCCTGTGGGAAAAATCCATAAATTATTTGTTAAAAAATTAAGAGGAGCCTTAAATTTGTCATGGAAACTGGTTTTGAACTTGCACAATTAAGCTGCTGCCATGTTTCAGTTTCATAGCTCTGAAACAACAGAAATTTCAATTTCTGCTTGCACACATCATCATATACTGACACTTTCTAGAACTCTGCCATGACTAGCCCGTGATTTTTAGGAATCCTTTAGAAAGCAAGCTTTCTTTACAAAACAAAAATGATCTCCTAACCCTTTTCTGTTATATCCTGTCTGTGCAATAAGCCGGTCAGACCCTGAGAACTAAGTATTTGCAAACAAGGCTTCATCAGACCAACACTGTCAATTAAGCAAACATAACCAAACTGACAGGTCTATGTAATCAAAACTATTGTTGACATCTCAACATTGGATGAAAAATAAACAACCTCATTTGATTATATGAAGACCTTAAGGATCCCTAAAGCAGCCAAATTAAGTGCCAGACATCTAAAAATAGAAGAAATATTCCAGACTTTTAAAAACAAACAAAACCCTCTCATTTCCAGTAGTTTCTCAGGAGTAGATTCTCTAGGATTTTTCCCAAGGGAAGTATTTCACAGAACGATAGTGATTCTAATATGCTAATCCTGCAGTGTTCTACCCAGTCAAGAAACTCCCCTTTAGATTTAGATTCTGTTTGTTTTTTGTTGTTTTTTTTTTTTCATAAAGAGCATCTAATGTGAGGAATGGCTTGACTAAATGATTGGTAAATGTGGAATTCTGGCCTTTAGATCTTTTATAGAGACATTGCTATTAATATTTAAGAATAACTAAAAAAAAAAATAAAAAATAGATTAGCTCAGGACAGAAATAGCATTAACTGCATTTCATTTTGTAAGGCATTCTGAGCTGTCATCATGACAGCTATTGGAATAGAGCCTTAAGGATCCAATCTATTTTTGTGAGGCCAAAGTGACCAACAGCTCTGCAAAGAAAGATGTAGCAGTATTTGCAACACCTGATGCCTAGGCTGTAGTGATCATTGTAGCCCAGTAAAATGCTCAGTATATGCTCCCCAAACAATGTACAAGGAAGATTAAACAAGAAAAATATTCCTCACGTCTTCTGAGGAGGGCTTTGGCACAGATTTGATTTTCTGTAGCCAACCAGTGGTCTCTACCAAACAGGAGTTCCCACATCCCAAGTGAACATTGTAAGGATCAGACTGCTTTCCACTCCTGTGGGCCATTTTGGCAAATGTTTCTGCAAGGTCGTGCAAGGATATGTTCTGAAACAGGAGCTCGCTTTCTCCAATCTTCTTGACATCTGCTATGGGCAACACTGACCTGAGACTCATTCTTCTGCCTGTACTGTTAGAAGGACATCAGTGTTACCGAAAACCCATTAAATGGATTTACTTCCAGCATTCCTTTGATTACGTGTAAGCCTATCCAGCTTATATTTGTAGATTCAGAGATATCCGTGTCTGTGCTATATACTGCCACGAGGAGATGTCTCATCTGCTATTCATTTCTGAGTTATGCAGAAAACTGTAGATGGAACTAGCTGAGGCAGAACACCGTAGCAACAAAGCAAGATCAAGCTGCACAGACTACTCCTGTCTTGTATCAGATGAATTCATCTGACCTCTTACACCCAACCAAATGATAACCTGAAGGAACACCATGTGCCTGTCTTCCAGTTTTTCTTAGTTGTCTGCATCAGAAATACAGTGGTGGAAATTCAAACTCACTAGAGGCATGCCATTAAGAGATTCAGTGCCTTATCCATACATTTATTTCTTTCCCTGTTTTCCCTGGCTGCTTCGAAGGAGAAAGAGAAATTAACCGTAGTTCTTTATAGGAACCATATAGCTGAGCAACAAAGTCCTGTGTCTTCCTGCTTTTCCCATTTCCCAGTGCCTGGCTGCCAGAGATGCTGCTGAGTGGGGCAGGCAGGGAGTTGGTTGTTGTGCATTCCCCCTTGAGAAGCACCGCTGAGTTTTCACTGCTCTTATGAAGCTGGAAGCCTGTGAGCAGACAATCAAGGATCTCTTCCTCCAGTAATCCCAGGGGAAAAGAAGGGGAAATAAAAAGATTTCTCCCCATAAAATCTCAGTGTTTGACAAAATACCTTTTACATCAGAAAAATGTTCTCACAGAAGGTTCCCAGTCAGCCCTGGTTAAAATGTAATTTCCAAACCCTCATAAATAAAGAAAGACTACCATCTTCATTGTTTGAAAGAAGGGAGGTCTGATCCCCATTTTTTAATTCGCAGGAAGACAAGTGAAGGAGGGCCCAGTAAAGATTGAATCAGCTTCTGAACCTAGAATGTTATTGATTATCCCTAGGTAAACACGTAGAAATTCTGCTGCAGCCATTGGCGTTACTGCAAGTCAATATAATGGTAACTGAGGTCCAAGAGACCAACAGAGCACTGGAGAAGACTGCTCAGTCCCTGGAAGATGTCCATGTGCAGATTTTGATCCTCGATCAGAAGTGAAAATGAATGGACTAGGACCTTTTAGCAGACACAGATTTAAATTAAAAATATAAACTAGATAGTTACTTAAAACCTGACAGAGGCTTTCTGCAGAGCCCAGTCATAGCAGCTGTTCTTTTCAAGGGTGTTGTAACAGGTAGAATTCTCAATAAGCTTCCTCAAAACCTAAACACTTCTGAGTGTCAGAAGAACACTTCTGAGGGTCAGAATTTGTGTACTCCAAAATCACAATGACGGATGTACTGCACGTAAAATCAGAGGCCCAAACCAATACAGCAATTCAGATAAATGCAATTCAGAAGAAAAAGTAAGGGTCATCACAAAATGCACTTCTTTCTCTGCTGTTCCCAAGTGATCACCATTAACTACAAATGCAGAATCACACCAGGGAATTCCATAATGGCTTTCAAGCACTACATGTTGCCAAAACATCTCATTTCTCAGGAAGCATACCAATGCCTCCACAGGAAAAAAAAATTAAAAAATTAGAGGGGTGGGAGAAAAAGCAGAAACAATTTTTTCCATCTGTACTACTTACAGAGGCACTACACTTGGTATCAAGTAGAAATACTTATCCCAGACACCAAGAATGTTGCTTCCAGAGAAGATAAAAATTATGCATGAGGTCATTAGTATTAATACATTTCCAAAGAACTGCTGCGTCTCTGTATCCTTGGTACACACTGAAAAAAGGAAGTCTGCTTTTTCAAAGCAGCTTCTTACCACTTGTCAGGATCACATTCTTCCAGGCACCTGACTTTAGACATTCAAAGTGAATGCACTTCTGAAACACTAGTCCCTTTTTTCAAAATCGAAGTGCACAAATCATCCCAACCTGACTAGCATTAAAGGGAACATTCTCCTGAGTACAAAGATCTTCTGATCAAGTTATAAAGAAGGTAAAATACTACACCAGTAAAGTGACAGGATGTGAATGCCTCTGGCTTCATGTAAAACAAAAGGTGTATTGAGCCTGAATACTTCAGATGAAAGACTCCTTTCATTCTGAGGTAGTTTGGGAACAAATTAAGCGAGTAGGCTCTTTCTCAGAACATAACTATATTTTCTTTCTCTGTTATATTCAGTCAGGTCAAGTTTGGTATTGAAATTTTACTGGAACCATTTCTAAGTCCCTATTTTTGAAGGGTCTTTTTAGAAACAATTATTCCATGTTTCAGTAATGTCTTCCACCCAAACTTCTTGACTCATCTTTAGAGTTGCCATCAGACTCACCTTTACTCTGTCCAAATACATGGGTTATTAAAGCCAAATATCTGTAAGATTTGTATAAATCTGTAGGTATATGTGTGCACATTTGGTTGCAGGCTACAGAATTAATCACTGGTGATAGAAATATGTATCCTTGTAAACTTATGCATTAAAATGTTTTTGAGCAATTTAGGGAGCTTTTGCACAATGTATCTGAAAATGCAGGTTAAAAAGTGGTGCATTCACTATTCTCTCTTCATGGATTACTTTCCTGCTTTAGTGGTTTCAGTCACTGGAGAGCAAATGACCAAAGCACAGCACAGCAAGAACAGTGCAGGGTGGAAGGCTCACCTTAAAGCAAGCATTTCAGAGATATTTTGTAGAATAACATGACTTCTGCTTTTCACTGTGAAGTTTTGAATATTTATTTCAAGATAAATCAGGACTGGATGGCTCTGGAGTCTGAGGCAGATTTGTTCTATAATTTACTCACAGAAAACAGGTTAGTATGCTTTAAATCAATGCTTTAGAGGATCAACAGTCATATTTTTGGTTCAGGTATATTCAGCACTCTGTGTAAGTTAGCCCCATTGCTATCTTCTCCAGATGAACTACTAAACCATAGATGTTTTCCTAAAATGCATACAGCCCAAGGACTCAAAGCACTCCTGTGGCAGAGCGAGCCCCAAAGCTGAGGTGATCCTTACATCAGTGAAATGCTCTAATAAACCCATGTCTATGTGTGGTAATGTGCCATCACTCCTGTCACACAGAGCATATCTCAGCTGGCTATTCTTGGATGAGACCTCCAGCTAGAGAGGGGTGGAAGCAGATAGATATTTGTGTCTTCAAAGTGGATTTGTTTCAGAGAAGAGCTTATCCCAGAAAGTCTATCCCTGATCCTTGCCCCCCACCCCAGATGCCCTATTTTTCTCCTGGAGACCTCCAACTTGCCTGTGTCTTTCAGGCAGGGAGAATGGTAAAATTCTATAAAACTACAGAAATCTTTCCAATCCATTAACACAATCAGAAGGAAAGTCAAGAAATTAGATGTTAGAAGCAAGGACCTGGCTTCAAAGAAAGATGGAATGTTTTTGCCATGATAGAGGACACTTGCTCACACTTACACCAGCATCACTCAGAACTAATTCACCTGAAAGGAACAGAGCAGTCTAAGTGCTGAACCCACTGAAAATAGGACAAATAAGATCAGGCCCAGAGGCCTGTTAAAGGACAAAGGCAACAATACATTCTGAGACTCAGCTCCCATTTCACAACAGCCGGCTGGAAAGTAAGCGAAGCCTCCAAGTCTGACACACTTTTCAGAGCTTCACAGACACAAAAGAGAGTGTGATAGTACCAAGCATAGGTTTGTAATTTAATTTATGTTTATTTTGGTCCAAGGTTGAGGTCAATGCACAATGAGGAGGTTATCAAATGACTCATATTAGCCTGAGCGCTGTGCTGGGATAAAGTTAGAACTGTGCCTACTGGGAAGATGTAAGATTGTCAGATGGCCAGGGTACAGCCTTATATAATTCGTTTCTATTCCTGAAGTAATTTTCTTGACCAAGTCTGAGAAGAGAAGGAACATTCTTTTGTAGTTATGTGGGGGCGAAATCTGGGCTTTACACATAACGTGCTCAGCTGAATTGAAAGGAAAGCTCATTCAGTTGTATCATTAATGTAAATTGCTTGCATTGTTTAAAACTTATTGTGATGATAAGACATATGTAGCAATATCCAGATATTTTTTTCTACACAACAAACAACATTCATTTGAGTCCAAACCAAAACTTCTGTGTTCTTTCCATGGAAAAAGACTAGGAATCCTGGGTGTCACGGGGGAACACAAAAATAAAAAGATGACCCAGACAAGATGCCAAGGAAATGTGGACCAGATGATGTACTCATATATTTGAACATGGGGCTATAGGAATTCCAGTCAAAATGGTTTAGCCATGATCTTTTTAGATGAAACATAAAAACACCTAAAGCATCAATAGCTATTTCAGGGGATCTTTTAAAAATAGATAAATATTCATCAGGAAGCAATACCTGAGAACTTTTTTTATCAGTTGTCCAGAAAGTGCATTTCTTTTCTGCATGGTATGCAGCGTCACCCCACTACACAGACTGTGTTTTTGCTAAGGGATCTTATGCCAGACTCACAGGAGCAAGAGACTGAAATCCACAGCATGGATTTCTCTGTGTAATTAATCCAAAACTCCCCAGGTGAGGATGCTCTTCAGAACTGGAAATGGGACAGGTCTGACATCTTGGTGAGAAGCTGCCCTCTCCAAAATTCCCTGACTAGGCACATGGAGAGCTTCTGAGTGTTTGGAGATACTTCTTACTTCAATGCTGTGTCCAAGTCTGCCAAACAGGTGTGTCATCTTACAGGCTTGCGCCGGTGAGTGGACTTAACTGTATCAGCACACAATTGACTTTGCACATGGGGAATGGACCAAAACGCACAATGCATGGAACACTTCCTTTAATTGCTTTCCATATCTGTTTCTGTCTAGTAGCTTCACAACTCTTCACTGATTTCCCAACAGGAGCCTTCTAAGACCTCCAGTATACTGGATGTAGTCCCAATAGTTTGATTTTCCTCAGTTGTAACTTCTGATCATGTCCAGTGTGAATGGTACCTCAAAGACTCTCACAGGGATGATGGGCAAGATGTGGAAGGAAACTTAATCTATGCAGAGCTGAAGGTTTCTTGGCAGATACATTAAATATGAATGATTGATCAAGTTTGCTCTGATTACCAAATCAGAGACACACTTGTTACACTGAAGAGCACAGCCACTATTCAAAGAGACATGGATAGGCTGGAGAAAGGGCCTACAGGAATCTCAAGAAATTTAACTTAACAAATGAAAAAAATCTCGCACCTGAGCAGAACTAAGTACCTGCAAAGGTCTGACTGGCTTTGAAAATGGACTGGAGGTCCTAGTGAACAATGGGCTAAGCAGGAATCAGCAGTGCACCATGACCATGGTGAAGACTAACAGCATACTACACAGTGTCAACAGAAGCACAGACAGTAGATAGAGGAAAATCATTATTTCCTTTACTAGGTTCTCATGAGGCATCATCTGGAATACTGTTCCCAGATTTGAATCCTTCAATGCAAGAGAGATATTGACAACATGTAATGAGTTCAGTGGAGGAATGCCAAGATTCTCCAGGTGATAGAGGATTTGTCCTGTGAGGAGAGGCTGAGGGAACAGAGCTTGATTATACAGAAGAAGATAAAGTTTTGGAGGTACCTTAAATCCACCTTCCAGTTCCTGACAGGCTGTTACTGAGAATAAGGAGCAAGAGTCTTAAGTGTCCAGCTACAGAACAAGACATAATGGTCATAAATTGAAGCAAGAGAAGGTCTTACTGGATGTTAAGGGTGGGTAAAAATTCACAGCTGTATAACAAAGCACAGGAACAGGTTACCCAGAGATGTTGTGCACCCGATGTCCTTAAAGGTTTTCAAAACCCAGCTTGACAGAGTTCTGTGCAACCTGGTCCACCTTCACAATCCATCCTTCTTTGTGCAACAGGTTGGACTACTGACATCCAGAAATCCCTGACAAACCAAATGATTCTGTGATTCTAAGCCATGGCCCTGAATCATGCCATAAAACAGTAGCTGTTGAGAGGCCCGTGCAGCACTGAGTAGTTTTGTGTTTCGTGCAAACATATGGAAACTATAATAATAAAGAACAGTATATGTCTCCCTGGCTTCCAAGGTTTTCCAAAACCATCACCTGAAAACACAGAGGACACAACAGGAGACCAAGACCAAAACGAATTTTCTTGAAACAATGCTTCTATAATGGACTATTCATATTTTCAGGCAAAACAGTTAAGTTTTAGGGCTTTCAAAACACAGGAAGTCTTAGCCACTCAGTTTCTGAATAATAATCAACCCACTTAACCAATTCTGCATGACCTGATCTCCAGTTTGAGACCTGATTATCCTAAGGATCAGTGGAACAAAAGCCTACTAATCTTTGCTAGAAGTACAGGTGCCAAATATAGATCTGACTTAAACTATTAAAGTATAACACTCTAATTCATTTTAAAAGTAACAAGCCAATTAATCATTGTTTCTGCAGTTGTAGGCACATTCTCTTCTTTGGTGGAGGATTCCTGCAAAGCTACTTCATGATGCCTGTTGTGGAATGATGAGTTAACGTAGATGACAGGGTATAATTTTCAAGGGCTCCTGTGTCACAGAAACTCAATCTTTAGAGGTCTTGAAGATTTAGACATGCAAAGCCGTGGCTGAGGTGACCTAGTGTTGCCTAACAGTTTGCCCTTGCAGGAGGACAGACTAGAGGTTTCCAAAGACACCCTCCAGCCAACACTTTCATGATTTTTCAAAAGCCCCTCCACATAACTCTGGCAACAAACTGGTCACACAGAAGTGCATACAGAAGTCATATAGAATGGACCTTTGAAAAGTCTGCAACTACGCCATTTACCATCCTAATCACAAAAGTCCTTTTCTCCAACGCATGCATTTTTAAGCAGTAAGATAGGGAAACAAATCTGTGTGAACAAGAGTAAATTCTGGAGTCAAGGGGTTGATACCTCTTCAAGCAGTCTCTATTGAAGAGTTAGATAGAAGAAATGTTGTGCATGTCAGCTTGAAAAAAAAGTCTCTTTCTTCTTTTCTAAGTTTCCTTGTATTCAATGAAGAAAAAAAAAAAAGAAAAAAAAAAAAGTAAAAAAAAGAAGTGCGATTTGAAAAATCTCCTGGGTGCGTCTGTATAAAACAGATTATGCTTCTCTTTCATTAATTTCAGATCAAAGCCCTTTATTTTTGAAGTAGGGAACCAAAGGTATCAGGTAGAGTAAATATCCTCTTCTCTCCAATTTCATGTGCAAACAACTGAGTTTTCAGGCTGGGAAGACATAATTTAGTAGTTTTACTGCAAAAGACAAATCCTCATTTATATCCTGTTCTTCACATGGCTGACTTTGCTCTTTCTCAATATTTTTTAGTGTGATGATTATATCAAACTAGAAATGGCCTGGCTGACATTGTCACAGTCCTGGAGGTCACCGCCAGGGACAGACTGAATAGGAGAGAGGGGAACAGGCTTGTACAGTTGAAGCAGCTCTTATGTGATGCATTGTACTGGTCACTGCTAACAGGGCATAAAGTCCCATCCTTCTATATCCATACTTACACCTCGTCTCCCCCCAGGTAGTCACATGAATAATGCCTCATTAATTACAAAAGCATTCCTCATTCTACTTTTCTAGCTATAGTTCAATATCTTCTATTTTCTGTTCTGTCTCCTCCATTATCCACTGTGTAGAAGGTAGCCTATTTTGTACATGGAACTTGGTATGGCTGATCAAATCAGGTAACGCTAGAGGGGTTAGGAAATGCACAGCCATTTTGTACTGATAGGCTGTTATGGTCATCTCAAAGGGGAATATATTGTGCTGTGTGACAGTGTCCTACCAACTGTTTCCTCATGTCCTAGGAGACTGAGTCACAGCCTCTACCAGAGCTCTCCTGGGACATTGCAATTCCACATCTGTTAATACCCTGAGCTGTTTCTGTAAGACATCATGCTTTTCCAAGTTCTTAGTAACTCCTTAAGTACTCAGATATCCTAGAAAGATTTAGGTGAAAGGACCTCTAGAAGTCTCTATTTCAAGCCACTACTAACAGTAGGATCGATTTCAAAACTAGAGCAGGTTGTTCAGGGCCATGTCCAGATAAATCTTGAATCTCTCCAAATATGGAGATGCCACCGCATCTCTGGGCACTTGTTCCAGTGCTGTGCCACTCCCAGACTAGGGGTACAGGTAGAAGGAGGGTCCTTCTGTCTGGTGAGAATTTCCTTCATTGCAGTGTCTCCCTGTTGGTCTTCTTTTCACTGTGCACCTTTGCAGAGCCTGCCTCTGTCTTTGCTATAACTCCTCTCCCTTTCCATTTGATGGAGGAGAACTGCAATTAGGTATCCCCCAAATATTCTCTCCAGCAGGATGAGCAAGCCCAGCATCTTCAGCCTCTCCTGGTACATCATGTGCTTCGGCTCCTAACCATTTTGGTTGCTCTCCCATTGGACTCATTCCAGTTAGCTGATACCTCTCTTGCATGGGGAGGCCCAAAACTGGGCACAGCATTCCAAAGGTGGCTAAGTGCTGAGTAGAGGGGAATGATAATTTTCTTTGAGGTTCTGGTAATGCTCTTGATAACGTGTTTCAATGTTCAGCTGGCCTTCCTTGCTGCAATTGCTGGCTCATGTTCAACTTGTTGCCCAGTAGGAATCCCAGGCTTTTCTCTGCAGAGCTGCTTGTCAGCCAGTCAGTGCCCAGCCTGTACAGGTACAGGGGGTCATTCCCTCCCAGAGCTTCACTTTTGTCCTTGGTAAACTTAACAAGGTTGTGGTAGACCCGACCCATCACCTTATGAAAGTCTATATTATGTTCATGGTTCAGAAAGTTCCTGGGCTTAATACAGAAATAACTAGATGAAGTGTCATACCCACTATCATTAAGAATATCAGACTAGATGTACTATTCTATGACATCTGTAAAAATAAAGATACTTCAAGTCCATATTAAAACATTGCTCAAAGGTGTGAAGCACATACAGGCTACATTATGTTCCACTGCTGTACGAACACTGACAGAGAGTGTCCTGTCTAAAGGAGTCGTTCAGATTTAAATCCCATGCAGCTGTGGTCTGTCATACTCCTATTTTGAAATTTGTCTGCAGATGAGAAGTGCACAACCAGTCAAGTTTTGCTCCCATCAGTTGCATCAAAAATAAAAGTTTGATCATGAGGTCAGACCAACATTTTTGTACCAGCTGCCGACCTCAAATGAACTTTCCTAGCAAAGGCAGAACACCTTAAGATCAAGGGAATATAGTGAGAATGCTATTAAAAAACTATACTCCACAAAAGCCTGGAGCTCTTCCCACCTAGAAGAAGGGGACTATACAACTCCATGTTTGCAGACATAGCTTCAATCTGAGCAGTATCATTATGGAGCTGGATTTATTACTGAGAGTGGGGGAGAAATCAATTTCAGACACGTTAGCTGTTATCCACATATCTACTCCTCAGTTTTTTACTATTTTGATAATAATCTGCAAGTGTTACTTTTTTATGTTGGCTTACAAAGTATTCAAAAACTATGGTTTAACATACAGATAAGATCAGGGCCTTGTACACATAATAATATACACCACTGAGAGGCCCTCTGATATATTTGGTAACTGAGAGGTGGTAGTGCTGGAAGTTACACAGCAAGATTAAAGTGAATGTGGTCCAATAAACCACAGATTTGTCAAGATCATTCTGAATAGCATAGTTTTGAGAGAAAATAGGTCCAGCTTTCAATCTAGCATACTTTATGTTTGTGTAAACTGTATTTTAGAATAATTGAGCCTGTCTACATTGATATTTTTAGACCAGTTTCTCAAACTGCATATATACAACGTTGCCATTTGTCCAAGAGTTTCGAGGCACCAAACAGTTACAGTCAAGCTCCCAATAACTTTTCGGTTTGTGAGATGAGAATTGGTCCCTGGGAGCACTGATACTCCCCACACAGAATGTGAGAGGCTTCCACAAGATGCTGAGCAGGATCTGAACAAAATCAGCCTTAGAAACCCTCATTGGCTCATTTCCCAGCAGCTCTCATGCCAACATGTCTACAAACAGGTCATAAAACACGGCCTCAGAGCAAGACTCATGCTATAAATGTCCAAGAACTGCTTTTTTACTCAAGTGCCACCTGATTTCTCTCTGACCAAATGGCTGCCCTTGTCTCTCTGGCTGCTATCACTGCCACCATTGGCCGATTTCAACAAAACATAACAGCAAGTCATAAATCTCCAATATAACAAGTTTCCATATTTTCCAGAGAGGAGAGAAAAACCTAGAAATTTCCCTTCTGAAGGAAAAAACTTCAACCCCTAATAACATAGAAGAACACTTACATGATTCATCCTTGAATGCACGCATAGGAAAGAAGATTTGGTCTATTCCAGTGCTCAGATCACTCCTGATAGGTGTAGTGGACTGTTTGTGCATGAGTTCCTTAGAAAAATGTAAGGTTTGTAGTGCTTTTCAACTGGCTAGTCAGCGTGAAAGACAACACACAGAGCCTTTGCTTTGATCTGTATTTAAGAAATTCAGCAAAGGGTTTTTCTGCTGGATGGCCACATTTTAAATCTGCTGTGAGCTTGTGTAATTGCTGTGTTAATATTTTTGAAAGCTAGGGAAACACATTCAATTCTAAATCCCTGACTGCCTGTTTCACTGTATGTTCCCAGCTTTAGTCAGTGGGTGAATATAGACAGAACTGGGGCAGGGGGGATATACAACTCAACTATTTGGAAAACAGAAATATTTTTTCTGATGAATTATGTAGCTTTTCTGTATAGTTTTCAAAAAGTACTTACAAAGAATGAGTGGGATTTGCATTTCTCAACCTGAAAAGACCTCAGGCTTCGTCAAAAGACAAAACAAAAAACCATGAAAAAAAACTTTTTGTTTTTAATTGTCCTAGTGAGATTTGGAAAAGTGGAACCAAAAAACCCTGCACGTCAAACTTCATGGAAAAATAAATTAAAAAATATATAAAAAAAAAAAAAATTAAAAAAAGCTGCTAAATTCTGAAGTTCATCTAGAATTTCTGGAGCAAGCATATCTCTTCAGTATCTACAGCAAGCCATAGCACTGGAACTAAGGAGATTTGTCAACAAGTTCAGCCAGGTGCACTAAACCACAAGGATAAAGAAGCACTTCAACACTGAGCATTTCTAATACCCAGCTGATCCCTCAGAATCTGAAGATAAGCAGCAGCCGAAGCAGAGCAGTCCCAGGGTGGTTTAAAGGGATTAAACAGGAGTACAAACAGCCAGGGAGAGGAGAAAATGCCTAAAACCACACGGGTGGCTGGTGAGTTCCTGCTTTTCAGCAGATCTGTTTTCCCTTGGGAGAGCCCGGGCAGATCGCAGTGCTTGTCCTCGCCTCGGGGTGGCAGAGCAGGTACAGCAACCCCATCTCCTGGGTGAAGGCCAGCTTCCAGGTTCCTGGGGCTGAGATCTCCGTGTGTGATTTAGACTATTAAATGTAAGCGGATACCTGGACTTACTACCTGTACCCCACTGGAGAAAGCCTGGAGCTGTCCATCAAAACCCTGCTCTGCAGCCAGGGATGGGTGGGGTGAGCCTGCCTTGTCTGGGGGACAAAGAGCACCTCCAGCACAAGCACAAAGCTCGGAAGGTATGCGAGGAAGCTTCATGAACACTTGCACAGTGAGAACTCATGACTGGCTGAGGAAGATAAATTCACTGGGATGAAGCAGGCATCTTTTTTCTATTTTGGTTCTTTAGGACACTTTAGTTTTCACTCCGTTGTGCTGTGTCCCATAAAGAAAGGTATCGCATATAGCAGAAGTGCTTTGTCATCCAGTAGCAGCCTCCACCTGGAGAGTCTAAGACAAAAAATGGGTTCACGGAGCCCAGTTTCCTCTCTCAGGCAGCATCAGTAAAGAATTGTATTAGACCATCCTCCAATTTAAAGCCTGCACCAGCTCCTCTCTTCACTGGTTCAGCCATCAGGCTATCTCACAACTGTATACCCAAAACATTCAAAAGCTGTCTAAATTGTGGTCCAGAAATATCTTCAGGTTCTGATTAGGCTGTTAATGGCTCTGGGTGACTACCATCCACTGCAAACACAGATGTAAGTATCATTGTTTAGTACCTAAGTCCTTGGTTTCCCAGCAATCACAGTAACCACCCCATCACTCAATGGATCACAGTGGTTTCATTTAAATTAGGCTTTTAAAAATGAAGTAAGTCAGGTAATACTTTTCCTTCCCGTAAGAGCACACCCTGTGGGGCAGATCACAATGCTGTCAAGGGAGAGGCTTGGGCAAAAGGCGGTGGCTGTACAACAAAATCACTTCATACTTCTGTGAGAATTAAGATAGGAAGGGACTTCCTGAAGTCATCTAGGTCAATTCCCTACGCCACAACTTTGAACTCGGGTCAGGTTGCTCAAAACCTACCTAGTGTGAAACTCTCCAAGAACAGAGATTTCACTGCCTCTTGGAGCTTTGCTAACACTGAACCACTGTCATGGTGAAAATGTTTTTTCTCAGATCATGTCAGAGAAGTTACTGGAGTCATCATTACAAACTTGAAATTGCAGGTTCAGAACTTTTTACTTCCCACACAAGAAGATTTAACTAGAACTGTACACAGCTGCATACCTGGACAGAAATCTAAAATTAGTAATATCTTCTCAAGTTTCAAATCTACATTAAGACTGCCTTTTGCTGCAAAGGTCTAAAATACAGTTTCCTTTGCTGACTACCTCTTAACATCACATTCAGACCAAATAAAATCTCATTAACTGTTCTTGGCCCTTAAGTTAAACATGTTGCACTATTTCTATAGTTTCCCATATCTTTAGAGTCCCCAGAGAGAAATATTATCAGAAATTATACATTTTTGTTTAAACTCTGTATAATGTTGACAGTATTCTCAGGAGAAAAAGCTTTGCACATTTATAAGCAGGGAATACAAGTACTTCCACTATAAAGTTAGATCGCAAGAAACAGGCAGTTTCCCTGTTGAGCCTTCACAATCAGAAGGACAGAGGCTCCTCTAGAAGACAAGAAAGGAAAATGCAAACCTCATTTCAGCAGAATGTTAAAAAAGCAACAAAGTTCCCCTAGTTAGGTTTGCCTGCTGGTATGTTAAATATTACTGGGGTGTGTGGTCCTACCATACTTCTAGCCTAAGTGATTTCACTAGTCATTTCTGTCTTGTTATTGTATAAAGGTATATAAATATCATCTGTCTTAGCCTCATAAACCTGCAGAGTAGCTGCCTTACTAATTTTAAACATGATTTTTAAAGATGCTTTTCCTCTCTGGTAAGGCCATGGCTTATTTGCACACTGAAAATGTATCTGCACTCTGCATCCTAGTTGCAGACCACCAGTGCCACCATGTCCCTGACTATATCTCTTTTTGTCTTTCTCCTCCTCTCTGACGCTGCACAACCAGCTCATTTCTTCCCCTCACTCCTTCATTTGGTGACACAGCTCTTTAACAACAGCAACACTTTCTGGAGGACAGAAGGCCATCTCTTCCAGTCTCAGAGAAGCCTGCAGGCACTCCCTGCAGCCTGGGGCTCACAGGGTTGCATTCACCATCCAATCCTCCACCTGGGTAGAGACCTTTGCCCTGGCAGGAACAGCTGCTCCATCATCTGCTGCAGAAAGTAGTATATTGCCACCATACCTGAAACTGTTAAGGCTGATCTGAATTCAGATAATGACCTCTTATTTGCATCCTTCTGAGCAAGCTGCTGTCTGCTGGCTGTGTTCTAGACCTGGCTTTCATATAGGTCTCTCCCACACTTCAACCAAAAGGGTACTTGACCATCTCTAATCAGGGGATAGCTACAATAAATCTTCAGGAAGCTTTGGGTCAAGGGCAACTGACCAAGCTTTTTGGAAGTTACTAGAATTGAAAACAGGTTTTCATTATGTGCCTGTAGAATAGTTTGATGTAATGAAATTTGTATTTTCTGCTGGAAAACTGTTCTGGTAACATATTTCATCAACCAAATATATTGCAGACCATTGATAAAATGTGCAACCTGAGAACTGCCTTCTGAGGATTTTTTATTTGTATTGTTCCAGGAGGCTGATAAAATCAACTTTAAAGCTGTCAAGGGTCATTCAGGAAAGAAAAAGACAAATCTCTGGGTTATCCAAGAATTTTGGCACTGCAAAACTGTTATAGATGCAAAGCAGCAAGGCCTTTGTTTCCTGAAAGTTTCCTTGAGTCTTCAAAACATTTAAGTGCTTTGCTTTGCTTTTACTCTACCTGCACTGGGCCAACCTGTTTGAACTGTTGCATGGCATCCATCTGAACTTGTCGTGACTCTGAACACTTACGTGCCTTTTGGCAGCTGGTAGACTCCACCAGTTATCTAAGGAGTGTCCCTACTCCGACATTTCACTCTATACTTCCTCCATGTGGTGCCTGTTAGTGTTAAGGAAAGGAATTACCTTATTTTTTCCATGGGATCTTTCTCCAGTGAGAGCTGGCTTGATCCTGCTCATTCAGCTGTGCAGCATCCACCTGAAAGCATGCAGCTTTTCATCTCCAGTGGCAGTGGTAGCTGGCCCCACAGCAATGTGGAGTGGGTTGCAGCAGTAGGGTGCGTGGTAGTGTTCATAATGGAAGAAATAAGGGAGAGCATTTTAAAGGATACGCTAAGCGAAGTCTTTAGGGAGCAGATTTCTTCACTGCAGTTTGTTACATCCCAAAATTTCCCAGCTGGAAAACGTTGCTATCTTGTGCAGAATTTTTCATTTTGAAATTAAACATTTCAGTGACACAGTCTGTATCCTAAACCTTACCCAGCTTTGAAATGCTTCACACGTGCAAGCATAGCACAGATTTTCTGTACCATGAAGAACTGATCCAAAACCTCCAACAGCTCCTGCTGCAGAGAGTTTCCAGTAAGTAAATAGGAAACCCTCTGCCTTTCCCCTTGAGACAGATGACAAAGTTTGCCCTAAAGCCATGGAGCCAGAGGGCTCCAAGCCTTGGGACTAGGTTGAAGAGAGACCAACTTCTGCTTATGTTTTTACAGGAGTTTTCTGAAAGCAACATGTCATTGGACACTGTATTTTCAAAGCTAATATTTTTTTTTTAATGAAAGCGTGGCTCCTTAGAAAATACTAAGGTAGCCTTCTTCTTGCTATGTCTTCTACAGAGGAAGGTCAGCCTTCCATCCCTTCAGGAACTTTAGCTGCACTGACACAGGACTGACTGACAGGAATGTCACAGGCTCAAGTGTTTACACCGGTAAAAACTAATCTTGCAAAAATCGATAATTCCTTCTAAGGTTTCTCAGCCCTATTGACAATCAATTGTAATGTCCTTGCCTGTGGACTCAATAGGCACTTCATTCAACCTAGAAGAAACAAACTGTCCTTATACTCCAAAACTGTCTCAGGTACGTGCTAATTTGTACATTCCCCAGCCTCCCTGCCTCCATAACCTGATTTTCAAAGCTGATGAATACCTTAATACTCCCATTTCAAATGAAACCAAACTTTTGCAAGCCCTTTCCTTCTTGAAGTACCTTACCTTTTCAGCTTATTTACAGACAATGTCTTACATAAAATATTGTTTCTTCAGGTGAGAAGGGCAAAGGGATCTATTTGCTTTTTGGCTTGGTTTGTTTTTTTCTCATTGCCAAAAATATCTGTATTTGAAACCAGAAGCTGTCACTTCTAGAAGGACTGCTTATTTGGCTGTGATAATGAAGACCCATATCATTAGTTTCTTAAACAGTTTTTTTTAGAAAGAATGGGAAATAAATTAAGAAACTGGGTGAACTGGAGGACTAGAATTATAGAAATGAGATTAAAGTATAGAAGTGTATACATAGACATCAATGAGAATTTATTCTCTCTACTATGTGTTCATGGACTGGAAAAGAATGAAGGTGAGGACTACATATACTGCTTGGTAACAGGATTACAAGACATCAGTGGGACAAACCTATGAAAGTAGTTGGTAAAATCCTAGAATGCATGAAGAAAGGTATTTTCAGCAAAGAGAAAAATACAAATTACTTTGCACTACATATTGGTAAGTCTTCCTTTGCGCTACTGTGTATTAATCTAACTCCAGTGTTTGAAGAAGATGAATTATAACTGTAATAGATGCATAGCAAACACAAGTAGGATGATCTGGGAAGGAGATCATATTAAAAGAAACTAAAAAAAAAAAAAATCAAAACAAAACCTTACTTTTTTAGTGTAACAAAAGTAAGTTGAAACGGGGATATGATTGCTTCTGTGTTTTCCCAGGACTGAAAATACAAAGGAGGAGGAACTTCTAAGTTAAAAGACAATGCTGACAGAAGAACATATGGCCTGTTTATTTATACTCCCCAACGGAGGATGTGGGCTGAAAATTTGGGTAAAGTTTCTAAAGATCAGAACTATGAAGTTGTGGAACAGCCTTCCAGAAGTGGGGGGCAAAAGAACTATTTTTGTTACAGAGCTCAGCCAGTTCTTAAATTGCAGGACTTAAGAGACCACTTGCACTACTGTGAACATGATGATTAAAGGAGTCATAAATTACCTTGTATTCCTGCTCAGACTCCTGGACCTCAGCACTGCACTGGACTTTAAAAAGGGGGTGGATGAGGATGGGAGAAAAGAGAGGTACAGAGACTAGTAAATGTTTTAATTTTCAAAAAATGACACTCCAAGCACCACCAATGTTTATTAGTCGCAGGTCCTTCCGTAAATAATTTTGCTCATTAGGGTAAAATGAGTCAGAAAGCATATGTCAAGCTTTTTCATCATTGTTAATAATATGGGTCATGCATATATTTTCATAAGACTGTAGCTGAGGAAAATTCAAGCTGGTAAAAAGTAAATAAACCAAGCAAATATAACACTTGAAAACAGAGAAATTGAAGACAACCTGAAAGAACAAATCTCAAGCACATTCTGATGTGTTTTTCCTATACATTCCTAAGACTACAAATATCACTCTGCAATCTAGCAATGTACAGAAAATAGCAAAAGTAGTGGACAACCTTCAGCCAGGTCCTAGTACAGTTGCTGCCATCTTTTTCTTTCCACTTGGTCTCTCAGTCTTTTCCATCTGCTTATCCCTTTCTTACAGATTTTTTCTTTATGTGGTTGGCTTTTTGGAACTTTCCTTTTTTGGTCTTGTCTTGCTACAAAGCAATTTGGAACAGGGAAAGATGTCAAACCCATATGGAGGAAAAGAGGATGAGACTAGAGCAGATGATTGCAGGACTACAGGCTATGTGGACTGTGCGTGCATAAGAAACTACTATAAACCAGAGCTTAGAAACACTTGCACAGGCTTTTCCACATTATGTTTATCAGTCGAAGTTCATTGAATCTTTCCTGTTACTACTAATCTTCTTGAAATGATTAAATCACCAGAGCTAAACAAAGGTAACCCAGGCTCTTTGACAGAACTGCTACATTTTTACTAAAAACATAGTAAGAAGCAAGTGAAGTCTTTATTCAATCTACAGTGTAGATTAACATGGTTCTGCCTAATGTGCAGATATTTAATATATGTATGACAGAATTCTACATAGTACAGCATTTTGAACATGAAAAGCAAGAAATTTTGCACACTACCATTAGTCTGAATTGACTAAGAATGTGTATACATTGTGTACACACATAGTGGTATCTGCAGACTAACACATGCCAGGTCAGCATAGTATTGATGTTATATTACCAGGGTAATATAACAAGGGTAATATATTACAAGGGTACTGAGTGTGGATTATCAGAGAGGTAGCACAAATAGGACCTTGTTTCCAGAAGCAGGTTTCCTTTGAACTTGAACAATTATTCCTTTGACTAGACAACACAAAGGCTACACTTCACATGAACTTAAATAACGCAAAGGACTGAAAAGTAACAACATTCAAGAAGCAACAGAAGTTCCCCAGGAACTAAGGCCTTGCTCACTGTAGAGAGGTTGCCAAGGCTTGTTCAGTCCTCAAACTATTACCCCCACCACTGTTCTTCCATGTGAGCACCAATGATACTGCCAAGGGAGACCTGAAGCATATCAAGCATGGCCATATGGCTCAGGGGATAATGATCAAGGGCATGGAGGCCCAGCTGGTGTTCCCATTGATCTTGCCTGTGAGACAGAAGGGCTTGAGGAGGAGTAGATGGATTCTGCAGGTCGGCAACTCTTTGTGCAGATTCTGCTGACAGCAAGGTTTTGGCTCATATGACCATGGGGCCCTCTATGAAGATCAACAATAGTTTAGAAGGGAGAAGATCCATGTGACCAAGTGGGGAAAAGGTATCTTTGCAAACAGACTGTCCAACCTGATTAGAAGAGCTTTAAAGTAAGAACGATGAAGGGGGGAGAAAATGACCAGCAACCAAATGAAGAAGTGGTGGATGGGGTAGCAAGCAAAGGTTCTGGAATTATGTGAACAGAATTGACCTTGTAACCAACAAAACAGGGCTGAGGTGGGGTCACCTCAACCATATGCACATAAATAAGGAAGTGTCTATGGAACAGCATTATGTGGAAAGCTCCCATACCTTTTCTGGGAAACGAGCATACCAGGGTTCCTCTTCAATGTGCCATTATACCAATGCACACACCACGGGGCACAGACATTCAAAACCCACCTGGACACATACCTGTGTAACCTCATCTAAATGTTCCTGCTCTAGCAGAGGGATTGGACTAGATGATCTTTTGAGGTCCCTTCCAATCCCTAAAATTCTGTGATTCTGTGATACAGTTACTGGGCTACAGTCTCATTGGTATCACAGAGACATGGGATAATTCATATAACTGAAATGCTGCAAAAGAAAGACCCAGGCTTTTTAGGAAGGACAGGCCAGGAAGGTGAGGAGGAGGTGGCCTTTACATGAGAGTGTCATGAGGACACATGGAGCTTTGTCTAGGAAAAGATGATGAGCCAGCTGAGAGCTTATGGATCAGGACAGATCAACATGAGTGACATTGTTGTTGGTGTCTGCTACACACTGCCTGATCAAGCAGAAGGAGTATATGAGTCCTTCCACTTCAGACAAGTGGAAGAAGCCCCATGTTCACAGTTTCTGGTCCTCATGGAGGGCTTTTAGCATGCCCATATCTTTTGGAGGGACAATACAGCAGGGCATAAGCAATCCAGAAGGTCTCTGGAATGCATCAATGACAATTTCCTAACACAGGTGACTGAGGAGAAAACAAGGAGATGCACTCTGTTAGATCATACATACAAAAGAGGAAAGATTGATCAGGAATATGAAGGTTGGGAATAGTCTCGGCCGCTGAGCAAAAAGTAGGATTACAACCCCGGACTTCTGGAGACCAGACATTGACCTCTTCACATATCTACTTGCAAGAATCCCATGGGATTACAGTCCTGGAAAAAAAATAAAAGGTTTGAAAGATCTGGGTGATATTCAGGAATCACCTACTCCATGCTCAGGCATGGTCCATCGTAACAAGCAGAAAATCAAACAAAGGTAGCAAAATCCAGCTGGAGGCTAGTTGCTAGTGGAATATACTAGGAGACAATACTGGGCCCAATACTGTTCAACATCTCCATTAATGACCTGGGTGATGAGAAAGAGTGTACTCTTACCAAGTTTGCAGATAATACAGAACTGAGAGGAAAGGATGATATATCAGATGAAAGTGCTGCCATTCAGAGGGATATGGACAGACTGGAAAACTGGACAGAGAGGAACTTCATGAAGTTGAAGTGGGAAATGCTAAGTCCTGACCCTGAAGAGGATACCTCCATGTACCAAAACACGCTGTAGGTGGACTGGCTGGAAAGCAGATTTATAGAGAGCATTCTGGGGTTCATGTTGGACAGCAGGTTGACCACGAGCCAGTAACATGTCCTTGTGGCAGACAAAGCCATCAGCATTCTGTGCTGCATTAGGAAGATAGTTGCCAGCAGTCTGAGGTAGGTCATCCTTCCTTTCTACTCACCACTGGTGTAGTGATCCTGACCAAGAGAGCACTATAGATGGAGAAATTAGCGATCCATAGATCAGTTAACTTGAGCAGGTGTAGGTCTGTGCTGTGCCATGCTGTACTTGCAGTGTGGCCTCCAGTGCATGTATCAGGCTGCACGAACCCCTTGGCTGCAGGATGAGCTCAGAGTAACAGAGGAGCCTGCAGGCGGTTTCCACTTGGTCCTGGCAGTTGCACCACCTGCCTGGCCTTGCCTTTATCTAAATGTGTGGTAAGAAGTTCTCATGCAAACGTCCCTTTTGTTTGGCAGAAGAAATGCTGAATAGAGTTGTCTTCTTTTAAGAAAATCTTAGAATAACTCAAATTATCAAAATGGGGTAACCCTTTCTATGGACAGGGTCTGCATGGTGTGTTGATTGGAAATCCTTTTAATGCTGCACAGCTTGGAGTTCGCAGCGTCTGAAGGGACCTAAGATTACCTATACTTTCTTTATAGTGTTATCTCTAATAAATGTTATTTTAAATCATACATTACAGAGTCTGCATGACTTTCTTAATGGGATCATAAGAAAACAGCACTCTCTGTTGTAGAACATTTGGTGAAGATATATCTGCAGTGCTCTGTCCAGCTCTGGACTCTCTAGTACAAGAGAGGAATAGACTTACTGGAGCAAGTAGAATGCAGGGCCACAAAGATGCTTAAGGGACAGTCCAGCCTGGAGAAGTGAAGACTTGGGCTGGGGTGTCTTATCATTGTGTACAAGTATCTGATGGGAGAGCATAAGGAAGATGGACCCAGACTCTTCTTAGGGGTGGCATGTGACTGGACAAGAGGTAATGGGATCAAATTGAAATACAACTCTATCTGAAAGTAAGAAAAAAGCTTTTTTTTACTGTGAAGGTGGACAAACACTGGAACAGGTTACCCACATACTTTGTAAAGTCTCTATCCTTAGAGATATTCAAAACCCAGTTGGACATGGTTATGGGCAATCTGCAGTAGCTGAAGAGAAGGAGGACAGGACTGGACAATCACCAAACGTCACTTTCAACATCTACGATGATGCAATTCTATGAACTCCCTGCTAGTGATGTGGAAGTACCAAACAGTGCAAGAAAGATAAAGGTCAGATCCTATCAGGGCCACAGAGCTTCTGGTGAGCTACAGAGCCGGTCTCAGCCACACTGTCCCATGAAATGTCTGCCAGTCAACTCAGGTCACTCTGGGGATACAACCTGGAAAAGGATGGGAAGGTCAAACAGTCTCAGTGTTTACTTTCTGGATAGGATGCTATTTAGATGCCCCTCAGTGGATAACAAGACTAGGATGGTTTTGTCTGGGATAGAGTAAATTTTATTCCTAATAGCTGGTATAGTACTGTGTTTTGGATTTAGAATTAGTATAATGTTGATAATACACTGATGTTTTAGTTGTTGCTAAGTAGTCAAGGACTTCTTAGCTTCTCATGCTGTGTCAGGTGCACAAGAGGCTGGGAGGGGACACAACACGGACATCTGATCCAAACTGGCCAAAGGGATATTCGAGACCACATCATGTCATGTTCAGTATATAAAGATGGGGGAAGGAGAAGAAAGGGGGAAACATTCAGACTTATGGCATTTGTCTGTTACATAACTGTTACGTGTGATGGAGCCCTGCTTTCCTGGAGATGGCTGAACACCTGCCTGCCCACGGGAAGCAGTGAATGAATTCCTTGTTTTGCTTTGCTTGTGTGTGCAGGTTTTCCTTTACTTATTAAACTTTATTTCAACCCCTGAGTTTCCTCACTTCTAGCCTTTTGATTCTCTCCCCTGTCCCACCATAGGGGAATAAGTGAGTGGCTGCGTGGTGATTAGTTGCCAACTGGGGTTAAACCACAACAGATTGTTTGAACAGTCAGGGAACTGAGGCCTTTAGAAAGCTGCAGGGGGATACTGATGTAGAACAATACAGGAAGAAGTCATGGTCCATTGCATGATAAAAGAAACATCAAAGCATTTACAGACCTCAAGAACAACAAAAGAAACAAGGTGCTTTCCCATATCAGCAGGCACCCTGGATCAGCCTGAAGGATAACTTGGGACAGTGTGTCTGAGTAGACAAGTCAGAGACTGAGAGATGAAAGAAGCAGTTGCTGAAACATACTGATAAATAAATAGCTACAAGGAGGTATTTAAAGCTCTGAAAGAATTTAAGGATTTAGTGGCTGCGTTTTTAATGAAGGCAGGTAAATCTCATTAAAACTAGTGGCACTGTTATGGAACAGGGAATATCAAACACTGTACTTAGTCTCCTGGCAAGGTGAAATGCCCTGGCGTCCAGTGATTAAGAGCTGCATTTTAACTAGCAATTACGGCGTTAAAGTTTTACCTTGTTTTCCTAGAATAATTTTAATAGGTCTGACTAAATAGCCCTTATCTCTTCAGCTATCTGAACTTAGTGGTTTAACTGCACCAGGAATAATTTTATGAGGCATGACAGTTAGGGGTCAAAGACCCAAAAACGTCCAGCAAGTTTTACGAACCAAAGGTGTGCAAAGTCACAGAAATACCTCACAATTCTTCCTTGCCAGAGCTGTACCCATATTTTCTACACAGTGGAGAGGTGTCACTGTCTCTTTCCCACCCCGGTAAAGGCACAATCAATCAGCATCTTTTGTGACCTGCAAATTAGCCATGGTTGGCACGTTGGCAGAAGATGAAGTGTTGTGGCATTACACTGCTGCCAGATATGGCTTGACATCTCTGCATTGGCCAAACACTGTCTTCCCACCTACAATACAAAAAAAGGATTCCTTTCCTCATTACAGGCTTGAACTTGTGTGTTGAGGTTTCATAAAACAAGCCAGAAGAAAGTCAGCAGACCCACCAAAGGTAGGGCTTTGTTTGGACAGTCACTGAGAAAACAGACTCTATAATCTGTAAATATTAAAAAATAAATAAATAAAATTCTGTTCCCATTTCTTTCCTTAAGTTTATGCCTCTAAACACAGTGGTTACTGTTGAGAGATATGTTTACATTGTTCTGAGCCAGAGTCATGAGAACTATAAGTGACATTGGAAGTCAATGTCAAAATGCATAAAAGAGCACATAAATATGTCCTTTTACACACAAAATCATAACTTGGAAGAAACAAGATAACCAACAAATCATCAAATCATCAGTTTGCAGAATCAACCTTAAGTTTAATATCCCCTTTATTAAAGTGTCATTTGATTGTCCTATTCCTTAACACACTATGCACACTACATGTAGAGTAGCCCAACTTGGGCTATATCCTTGCAATATGTTATGGTTGGTCTATATAATTTTGTACTTATCTTACAGTATCATTGATGGTCATGCTTACTCTATTACTCTAGCAAGTCAAAAGAATTTTCCTTCATAAAATATGATCAGTAGATGAAGTCAAAAATATTAATAATCTAACATAATTTCAGTTATAGTGAAGGAGCATGTCAGAACTTTTATGACCTTACTACCTTAAACTAGTCAGAAAAACACGTTTTGTATGTAATTGGAATTTCACACCATCACATCATAACTTAAAAAAACTGTCAAAGTTTTCAAGCTAAATAAAATACATCACAGTCCTCCAAATTTTATTTTCCCCTTTTTATATAGCTGCATTGATATATATATTTTTCCCATTTATAGATATGTTTTCCCTTTTTTATATAATAGCAACAGAAAATTAAATGTCATGTCATCTTCAGCACCTAGGAACAGCTTTTTACAGTTCTCACAGAATTACTTATTTTCCTTTTTAATGTGTTCAAGGGTTCTAAGAATAATTATGCAGAAAAGAGAATGGAAGAAAAACTAGAAGACTGAGAGATAGATACCATTTGATAAAACTTATCTTAAAGGTATTTCTCTAGACATTGGTTACTGAAGCCAGTAGCAAAAATATTTAATAACTAGCTCAGTGATGCCATGGATGCTGGTATGATTCATGATTAAAAAAACTTCATTAGGAATACATTCTTGTTAAAAACTCAAATGTTACACTTTTGTCTGTATAATAGGATACGATGTGCAATCATACATAGTGTTGAACCAACTAATAATTTATCACAGAAGATAATATTGTTTATTGGATTAATCTTACCTGAGGTGACAGAACTGGAATTCTAACATGTTCAGGAGGGATGAATGATGATACCTAACAAATAGAGGTGTTAAAGAAATTGTAGACTGTAATTTACTGTACCACACTTAAGAAAGCTTCAGTTACATTTGCCAAGGTAATATTCTATTTTGTGCTAGAGCTGGTTGGAAAAACTTTGCCAAAAGTGTTGGTTTTGTGGGATTTTTTTTCAACAAAGAATTCTGATCTGAAATGATAGTGAAATAAAAGATCTCTTGCAGTCCCACAATTAAAGCATAAAAAGCCTGAAAAAGCTCAGCATGGATACAGATTTCAATCTATTCCAGCATACTGATGTATAAATAAATAAAAAGTGGTCTGAGTTAAAAATACAGGAGACACAAAATAAAAATAAACAAAGTTATGTTGATTAATAGTAAAATGCAGAAACACTGGCTTCCTATTGATTTAAATTTAACATTAGGTTGACTTTATAGGACTTGAGAGGTATAAAGTAGGCTGAAGTTTTCCTTATGGTGATGTAACATGTGCATGTTATCTGCCTTGTGTTGCTTATGGTGGGTGAAACCTTCATTTGAGGCACATCTCTCCCTGTTCTTTACTTGACTGTTTGTTTTCACATAACTTGAAGGCTTTTAACAGTAAGACCTCTGTTCCTGTAGGTTACATCTGCTGCAGGTTCAATGGACACTGAGGAGCAAAAGCACACACAGCCTGATTATACGAACTCTCTTTCCATAGGATTCAAGGAAAATTGCAGGGACTGTCTGAAAAATTGTTTTGGTCCTGCAGGTATAATTACATTTTACATAAACAATGACTTATTTATTTCCAATTAATTTATGTTTTCCCAAAGAGGAGGAAAACAAACAAACAAACAAAACCAAACCAAAACCAACAAAACCAAGAAACAAACAAAAAAAAAACCCCAAACACATGAAGAATAGCTGCCATTCCCTGCATTCACATGCACATGTACAGATTTCAATTAAATTTTTCACTGTTATTTTCTTTTGGAGGCAGGGAAGGAAGGTGAATGTTTCAGTTTGGGAGCAGGTATACTCACTTCTCATTTGTGATGGGCTGTCCCAATCAGCACCCTCAAAACAAAGGTACATGTATGAAACTCGTTTTCTCTAGATAATCATGTATTTTCATATTTATCATACAATCATCAGCTTACTTACTGTATATGAACATGAATTTATTTGAACTTCAAGCATCAGGGAACTCTCAAATTACAAAACTAACAGTTTACCTTTTGCCCAACATTATGAGACAAATAATGGCAATGAACATTCATAGTGCCTTTGCTTCCTTAAACTTCTACCTGTAGCTGCCAGTACAAGGTAAATTGACTAGGGGAACTCTTGTTTCCTGTTTCTGGAGAGCCCTGCCCTCTTTTGCACTCCCTTTATAGACTTAAAAGACCATCCAACAAGCAGCAGTGAAAATCATTTTCATGCTTTAGGAACCAATATTTAATTTCAAAACATACTACTGTTTTGGAAGAACCACCTTAAATTGATACTATTACATGTTCACCAACACACACAGGCAGTGCCCGTTGCATGCACAGTTTTAAGGCAGATTTAAGGTACCTGAGGAAGATACTTTGAAGTGACATATACTGTAGAAGAGCAAGTAACAGCATATTTGCCCACGTGAAGAAGACGACAATTCATCCCTCAAGAGTATAGATCTAAGCTACCTCAGTGTAGTGCAAGATCTCACAACCAGGCAGCTACCCCAGAACTCACATACTGAAATTTCATATCTCTGGTTATCCCACAGCAGTAAGAGTGTGTGTGTCATCATCGTCTCATTCTCAGGTCCTTTTCCTTGTAAGCACAAAGGCATACTTTCAATTGGAAGGTGTTAACCACAGATATTTAATAAACAGTGATCACTTGAGTTCTGTTCTGTTCCACGGGTTCTTCTGAAAGGAACTCACACCTCCAGGAAGAAAATCAACCCTCATGATGCTTTTCTAAGTTATAACCAGAAGAAATTTTTTCCCTCCTAAAAAGCAACAAGCCTAGTCACAGTGTGACATAGGTAACAAGCTGTGAATCTAATTAAGTGTGCAATTATACAGCAGATTGCAGCACACTGTGCTATTACTTAAATCAGTGGACTTGCATGCCAGAAGTATGGAAGCCCCAGAAACATGGCGCTTGATGCAGACTGAGCTGAACATGCTAGGGACCATTTCCAGAGAAGGTGAAGAATGAGCCAGGTTCTGTCCATCCAGGTTAATGGCACATGCACACACCCCACAAAAATGATGGCGGCCACACAAAAATTCAAAGTCTAAAGAAGATGCAGAAGCAAACTTGGGCAAACCTGTGGTGTGGCAGCTTTCAGTAGAGCTTCCTTGCATCATTGGTTTGTACATATTTGTCTCAGCCTTTTTTGTGGATGTGGCTGTCAGTGTACAGCTCTAATGCTGCATTTCTTTTCCTTGAAATGTGGTGAATTGACAATACCTTTTCAAAGTTGTCTGTGTAAGACAAGTATTTCCCCTTTATGAAACTACTCTTCCCAAAAAAGCAGTAGTTGCAGTATGTGTGCCATTACACCATGCAGTTCCTAGATTTGAATACTAACACTTGCATAAATAACACAGTGAGAATTTCTGCTAAATAATCTACACAAAGCTGATCTATGTTTGCAAATCTCCTTTGAACCAATGTAACAAAAATACATACAGCATTAAAAGGAAACAGTTATCATGACACTGAATTCAGAGCTCTGTGAGTCCACCACAGTAGGGCTCAAGTAAACATGGTTTTGTTTCAAAGCTACTGCCATTATCATTGTTGCTTTGAGGACCTAGCAACAGATGGCACATTTCTGGGGAATTTTGCAAGCAAACACACACTCTGTAAGGTACCATTTTGCCTTGGCTGGGAGGACCAGGGACTGCAAGTAAATTCAGTGAACAGATGGAAAATCATGCTTTGAAGTAACAACAAGGCTGCCAAAAATCAGTAAAAGCAGCCTGAAATCTAATCTGAGATTACAAACACAGCTGGTAACTTTCCAGGCACAAGGGACAGGACATGACTCTGATCCACCTGGTGTGATTGATGGACCCTCTATCTCATTGACAGTCTTCAGGCTTGCATGGTTTTCTGAGGGTTCCTGGGTGACTGACTATGAGCAGCTTTACCCTCTGGTCCTCTCCGTGCTGGCAAATAATTGTCAATCCAGCGGGTGTCCTCACCTCACCCGAATCTCTCAGCAGAATGGAAAACTCAGGCTCCCAGTCTGCTGAAGATTTAAAAAATCATGCATTTATAGGTTACTTAGTAGGAAAACAAACAAACAAACAAACAAAAAAACCCACTCTGCGCTGGAAAATGTGGACAGGAAAACAGGTATATAGAATCTTAAATAGAGTGAATAAAGCCCAGGAATATTAAACCAAACCAGAGAACAAAATGAGCTACTTCTATCTTGTGTTAGAATGGAAAAATTGTGCTGTGACACGGACATGCATAGTCACAAATAGGTGAAAACAGTAATGAGCCAGGTTCTGTCCATCCAGGTTAATGGCACATGCACACACCCAACAAAAAAAGATGGCAGCCACACAGAAATTCAAAGTCTAAAGAAGATGCAGAAGCAAACTTGGGCAACTTTCTGAAAATTATTACTTTTCTGCTAAACTTTTCTGTACCTAATAATCTACTCTTGCATTTGACATAAGACAGAAAAAAAAAAAAATTGGTTAAAGGTTGCTCACTGATCCTGACTGGATTGCTCTCAATGCAAGCAGAAGGCTGTACCTCACTGATAACACATACTCTTAATGTTTCAAAAGAGCTAATTTCACAACAAGGAAGGAAAATGAGGACATAAATTGAGATGGGAAAAATCAGGGGGAAAAAAAAGTGAACTAAAGCAATGGGGTTTTTCATTAACCACCACACATGGTTTGGTCCTCTGGAGACAGACCTCTTTTGTGCTTTAGAGAGACTGACAATTGGTAGTCCCTTACAAAGTTCGTGTCTCCAAACTGGCTATTCTCCCCATTCCACCAAACAGTAAAGAAAAAAATCTTTTTGCTTCTTCTAGTTCTTCCTCCCAAGGTGAATTCCTGTTGCATAAGCAGTAAAGCCAAGCTTGCTTGAGCACAAAACCAAGAAGGAAAGCCTTACTTTTATTCACCATCACCAGAAGGCCAGATTATAATTTCAGTTGTAGTGGTAAAATTCCCTCTGTCTTCATTGTGCTTGCCAAAATACTAATCCTTTGACTTTGGTAAGACACACTGTTGAAGATGCAGAAAACCACCAGAGCACATATTCCACTTTCTTTGGTGTTTTTGGCTTTGACCCAGGATATGGGAATAAAAGTTGACTTCAATAGTTCAAATTCAATCTGGTTCAAATGTGGCATTTTTAAGAAAGTTTAAAAAAAAAAAAAAAAGACACAAACAAAAACAATCAAACAAACATACAAAGACCAAAAAACAAAAACAAAAACTAAAAACTAAACAAAACAAACCCTAAGGACCAAAGACTGTCCTGTAAGAAGACCTTGTCCAATTCCAATCCTGAATATCAGGGCCAAAGAGTTCACATAAAATTTACAGAGAAATTAGGAAGTTAAACACAAGTCACATTGAATTATATTTAAACAATTTTTTCAAACAAACCCTGAATACACTTTATATTTAGACTTAGTTTATTTTAGAGGAGTTCCCTTTAACAAATAAATGTATCTTCTAGGAGTGGTTACTCTAAGATGTAGGACAGCCAGTGTCATCTAATTAACTCATTAACTCATATCATGTCTACCTGGAAGTTGCCTCCCATTAGCAATTCATGTCATATTTTACTCAGTTTCTTTGACAGATATATGCTATTGCATTGGTCTTGTATTAGTTTGTGGAAATCACTGAATTCTGTTGTTTCCAAAGTGACTTTATGCACTCTGTCAGCTGGCTGGCACAAACCAGCTTAACATAGGTAAACATAAAACAGCCTTAGTGTGGCATACTGTTGAATCCAATAAGCTTCACTGAGAAACTGAGATATGTCTAGATAATGTATAGGGACAAAAGAACAGGATGTATTTCATTTCAGCCACTAGCATAAGCACATCTTGACTTTGCATTACCTATATGACCTAAGACAAGAACAATGATCCAGTTCAGCCTAAGATAAGCTCGGAAAGTCAGACCCACTTTCATTTCTTCTGAATTTTCATATCTAACTGAAATGACAAAGTTAGAAAGTTAGAGACCTTACACTATTCTTCCATTAATGAGCAGAGAAAGGCACTTGTAAAGGACAACAGGAGGAACTTAAGTGGGTTGAAACACTCTCAGTCATCACTGCTTCTCTCTGGTAACAAGAAAAGAGAGCAGAGACAATCCCTCTCCTAACTGAGGAAACTTAGGGAGGGTAATGCCCCAAGAGTTTAATGAGACAAACTTGCTCCTTTCCATGAGTAGCTCCTACCTCTTGCAATAATGAATACATTGTAACAACCTGTGTAAAAACCCCCTTGAGATCATTGCTTTCAGTGCTGCATTGCAAACACAGCAAATTTCAAGTAAAATCATCCTCTAGTCAATGCTTTGGGTGCTGTGACATCTGTTCCAGGTAGGTCTTTTGTCTTTCCCCAGTCCTTCACCGTGTGTTGGATATTCCACCTTTGGCCTGTGCACTTCCGCATTACAGGTCTGTATGAAACTGAATCATCTGCTGTGATTTCGAGGCATCTTTTAGTGCTCTTGTTGATTATGGCTGATCCCTGCAAAAAGAAAGGAAGTATGAGAGAAGCTGAGGGCTTATAAAATAGTGTTCAGTCAGGAAGCAATTCTCTCGGCCTCTACTAATGTGTTTGAGAAAAACTAGTAGGTCACAAATCTGAAAGAAAAATGTTGCATTTTCCTCAGGCTAATGATGTGTGACAGCTTATGGAACTCTCCAAGGCATATTGAAATATATATGGAGGTTAATTTTGTGTCTGTTTTGTTGGAGTTAGAGGAAAGGGTGAGTGGTGGTTGTTTTTTGCGCAGTCTTTGGGATTTTTTACAGTTCAAAAAAAATGATTATAGTAAATTTTAAGACTGTATCCTGTTTTGAAAGAGCTAGTAACATATTTGTCTCTTATCTCTAAGTTGATATTTCATTACCAGCTATTGGGTGGGGTGTGATTAAGTCAACACATCACATTGGAAATGAGGATTTTCATAAGCTGTTGGACTCCAGAACAAACAGGATCTTAACCAGCTCCTTCAGGCACTCAGTTGATTCACTATGATAATGCTCAATGAAAGTTTACTTTTGAGGTGAGTCTAAATCTTCCAGAAACATACCTGCCATTTTTTCTAAGCTTTGTGGTTACAGACCAGACTAAGGATGAACAAAAGCTCACGAGTGGAATTTCTGCAGACCAGGTAGGTCTATATTATTTGATGCACATGACTGAAACTCCTCTGTTCTCAACCACTGCTTAATTTTTCACTGAGAGACACAGTAAGAAGGCCTGTGCATTACACATAAAATTAATTAAATATGAATTACATAAAGCTAATAAGGTTTGAAATGCCTGAGAGGGGAGAAGCTCTATGGCTTCCTTTTGCACCTACCTCCATCATTTTCATTGCTGCCTGTTTATCCTGCCCCAGCAGCACAGCAGTATCTGTTTTAGACTATCTGACAAAGCTAGTATTATCGTATTCTGTATTCAGTGGCACTGAATACAGAATACAAAAGTATCACTTCAGACCTTAAGTATGTCTGCATCGGCTGGCATAAATCTTGCACAAATGAAGTGAACGTGGCTTGAAGGCTCTAATCACCAGCCATATACTGAGCTCTGAAAGGACGAACCTGATCCCCAACAAGGATTTCCATATTCAGATGCTGGTACAGAAGATTACACCAGAGAGTGGGCAGGACAAGGCATCAGCCCACTTTTTCCCTAAGACCAACAGGTCTTATGAGGAGGCTGGGAAATAGATGGTGGACAGTGGAAAGAGTTCACAATATGTATTCAGACTGTCAAAAGCGACAGAGGCACCAGGGCTTGAACATTCCCGGCCCGTTAACTGAACTGTGATAACTGAGCAAGTGAAGGTTTTTAGTCAGCCCAGCTAAAAACTAAAAGACTCAAACCATCAAGTAAAAGGCTCAAACCAGCTGATTCTATCAAGACTGACAGACAGCTGGAGTACAAATAAGTGGCTGTGGTTCAGACAGAAAGTGAGAATAAGTTAAATTCTGGTAACTCAGTCAGCTTCAGTTGTGTGACCATCGCCTTGTTTTTAATATCACACACTCTTGAAGACTCAATCAGCTTCACCATAGCTCTTGCAGTGGCACCTGCAAATCTTGCAGTTGAGGTAACATTATTCAGACCCAAACTGCTTTGCAAGGAAAGTGCCTAAGGATTCAATATAATGGGAAAGCTTATTGAAATGTGGGGATGTAGAAATCCATCTACCTGTTTAAAATCCCAGTGTAGGTTCAGGCTTTTATTCATAGCTGTGTCACATTGCTCTAAAACTGGCAAGTCCCCATTCCCCGGGTCTGTTAGGCATCTATCGACTGTATTCCGTCGGGCACGTAAACCTCCCACATACAATTCTCCAGTGCTGTGATAAAAGATGTGCTGAAAGGCAAAGCAACACTGCTGTCAGTGAATTGAGATACCAGGGAAATCTTGTCAGCAGATGACAGTAGACAGTTCCAAAACTGATACTGAGAGGTAACACCTGTACAGCACCAGCATTCACTGACCTATCAGTAATTAAACCAGGATGAATTTGACCCTATGCAACAACCTTCTGCTTTCCAATGAAAAAAATAAAAAAACAACAAGATGCTTACAATTGAATGGTAACACTTAGCTTCCCTCTTACTGAGAGGATGGGCAGTGAGGTGTGAGGAAGAGTTCCACCTCTCTCCCATTCTCTTAATCAGCAAGATCAATCAGTATCAACAAAAGGTCTCGCATTGTTTTGGCAAGGCTAAACCAAAAGCCTTAGTTTAATGCTCTTAGATCTCCACAGGAATCTGCTCTGCTTATATTTGCATTGGGGAGCAGAATTCAATGAAATAAAGGTTAATATTGCTTTTTGGATAGCATGGAGGTAATAGTTTTGATGCTTTTTATGGCCCTGAGGATGTTTGAAAGGAACAGTTAACAACAGCTCATATGTGAAGATCTGATTAGTTGCTTTTATTACCTGTGGTGTATATGCATGACAGGGATGCATAATTGGTGTGTTTCCAGGGACAGGGCCCTGATCAAGACAGATGTCTTCTTTCAATGTGTTTTTCATCTGCAGAATAAAACAGGAAATTTACCGCGAGGAACAGCAATCCAGTTTTCATCTCCTCGCTGCTATTTTTAGAAACCATCTTGAGAGCCCTGCATCAAATCCTGAAGTGGAAGATACAATATGGGTTTAGGAAAAAAAAAATCTCAGATTAACTTTGTAGAAATAATTGATCACAGCACAAATCAAAAGCAAACCTAAGGTCCAAAGACTCATTGACATCATGTCATGCAGCACCATGTTCAGAAGTCACCAGGCAGCTCCAAACAGGTGAGTATCACAGCCGAGCTCCAGCAAGGTATGCAAGCTTGGGTCTAGAAAATGCATACCTATACTGAGAAGCTACTGCAGCCTGGGTGATTAGTTCTCTCTTTTGCAAACAGTGACCTGACTTCCAATGTTTACATGCTATCCTGATTAATGTCTGCGTTCTTTCCAAATTATCCTCCTAATCTCTGCAGGAAAAAAAAAAAAAAAAAATCCATATAGTCCATTGAAAACTTCAGGCCCTTACAAGAAGATATTGATCCATTCTTGTTGGTCAATATACGAGTTTTGCATGCAGTAAAAAGATGCATGTTAAGCACTGTCCCAAACTACTGTTGTGCTCCCACCATTACATACACAATAACCACAGTTTAGAAATTCCAGACTGATAACTAATATGAAAAAGATTTTAGAAAGCTTCAGTGTCTAGAAAGACATGTAAGAGTATTTTTAAAGTTTCTAGAAAAACATATAATCAGCAAAACAGTGTCCACAACAATTCCATAACAGTAGAGGTAATTAGTTTTTCTCTATTTCAAATAAACAGATTCAACACTTACTATTCCATAGCCAACAATGTTGGGAAGAGGTATTAAATTTGGGTAAACATTTTTAATGTACCAGTCAAAGCCTTTACATTTCAGTTTTTTCCTTAGCTCTTTTCTGGAAGAAACATCTCCAAAGTCTATTCCAGGATTCTGCAAGAGCAATACGTAAAATTTCAGAACACTATGTCTATTCAAAACATAAAAATATATTTAAAGGTTCATTAAAAGAACCTGTAGAATTTTTAAATTTCAGAACACATTTGCCTAGAGGTCCCAATGAAGTACTGGAAAAACTAACATGTTACAACTTCGTAAATATAAAGAACATCTAAGGTAGATATGGCTAGCCGTAAGTGAAAAATAAGACAGAGCTTATGAACAACCTTAACAATCAATAGACTGTTGACTGTGAAGCTCATCTCATATGGGATCAATGAAGATTCAAACTATTGTTTCCAAGACTGTGCAACTTCTTAGGCAAAGCGTAATAGCTCCAGCAGGAAAATTTGACAGAAATCAGTTGAACAGGAGCTTACACCCTGTCTTTAAGCAGCTCTGGAAAATGCAGTCTGTGACCTCAATAAGTGAGGTTCGAATTTTCAAATAGACTCGTACATCCCAAAGAAAAGGGGTCATTAAAGATGAACAAGTTATACTCAAGTTTCATTTCATGATAGAACTGATACTATGTTCCTACCAATGGCTTAGTATTTGATGACTAACATTTTCAGACGAAAAATTCCAAATACTTACAGTAAAATGTAATTAATGGGGAAGGAAAGTGGATTATTCTGAAGTTTTGATTTATGCTATATTACTATGTATTTAAATTTGTTTGTTTAATATCTATTCAAAAAACCACAAGGAGGTGGTAGGCTATTCTTCTTTTGCACTGAGGTGCAGGCTGGGAAAATTCACACATTTGTGGGGTTTTTTTAATTGACTGAAGTTATAAATACTCAAAAGATCTGGTCTCACATTTCCAGTATCTTCAACAGTTTGTGCTAGAGAAAAATTAAAACCTTATGCAGAAGTACTGAAATTAATCAAAAGGAGAAAAAAAGCCTGTAATTAAAAGGACTGAGATTATTATTTAAGTTCTCAGTTTCCTGGTATTACCATTTTTCAACCTCCTAAGGATGCCATAAGATTTTCCCCTTTTCTTGCAGGGAAAAAACAACAACAAAACAGCAACAACAAAACAAAACCCAACCAACCAAAACAAACAAACAAACAGAAAAAATAAAAGCAAAACTTTGGGCTGCAGAGAGAAGAGTTCGCTTAATAAATGTTTTTGGGTATGTGATGAAGACTAATTGAACACTGTATTTAAAGTTCAATTTTGCTTATTTAAAAGATATTCAGGGACACCCAGATCACTAGGCACATGCTCTTTTGTGCAAGATTTTGAATATTCCAAGTAAAATATTTCCTTAAAAAAAGTTATAATACATGTTAAATAGTTTAATTTTATGTTCTTCAAGTTAGACATCAGCTCTTGGTCTGAACCTAAGAGGAACATGTCTATGATAATGGCTCTCGAGTGCTGTTGATATCAATAATTGTTAAAATATATATATATTTTTTTTTTTCACAGTATCCCTCTTTTCATGTGAGCACATGGTCTGATTTGATGACTTTTAGATTTTGGATTCCAATTGGAAACACAGAGAAACACTGTCACCTCAATTGGAAGATTCCATGCAAAGTAAACCATGTACTTGTAGTCATCCATCCACACTTCGGCTGCCCGCAAAGCGTTGCGTTGCACTGCAGTGCTTAAGTCCGGCAAGTAAGGCTTGTGAGCTCTTTCCAAATGAGCGATTCTTGAACAGGGCAGCACTTCTATTTTACCTCCACACTGCCAGGCCTAGGTCAAGAAGAAAGAATTTGAGGTAAAGTTGCCTATTTATTCAAACTTTTTGCACTTTCTGTTAAAGTTCTTCCATTTCTGCTCCCCCACACTCCTTCACTAGATGAACTGCCATAACCTCAACATTCAAAGTTCTATTTCCTGGCTTCAGTGAACGAAAATGATTTTTCAATACTTTTCATTCCTACTGTGTGTAACCCTGTCACAGGTCCAGGAAAGTAGAGGCACGTTCTTTCTTCTTTATCTTTGGCATCACCATTGAGAAAACGACTCACCAGTTTCCTGGATAAGGCGCTCAGATCAATTGGCATAGATGCACCAAGGAAAATTGGTACATACCTCCAAAAGATCTTACTAGGAGCTAGACTGCTAAATACTGTGGGGCTTATGGGCCTGAATCCTTCAGAAGCAGTGACATTGCCTGGGACATGCCAAGAACAAAGCTGGTCCTGCAAGATCTTAAAAACTAGGGAGAATTCAAGGGAAAGAGAAATCCAGAGGATTCCTGGAAAACACGTATATGGAATTCAAAGATATACCTAAGCAGGCCATAACCAACGTTTCAAAAGTACCAAAGCTCCAGAACAAACACACCCAGCCTGACAATACATGAACCAGTGTAAGTGTGGAAGCTCTTCAAAAGGTAAACAGCTATGCAGAACTGAACTCAGGCTGCAAAGTCCACATGGCACTGCACAATGCAGATTTATTGTCCTAGTTTAGGGATCACCACACAATGGTCCATCATTTACTACAGACTTCCTTTCATATGCTCACTTTAAATTTTTCCGGACTGACAGCTGGCTAAAGAAAAACATGAGAGGCTGCTTACATGCTAACCAAGCATATATGACACAAGAAAACTTCACAACAGAAATAAACAGAGACCTTTAAAGCTATTTTTACAATAAATTTTCAGAGCATTTTTGTATTTTAACTGAACCAACTCTCCATTTTTTTCACTTCCGGCATTTGTATAAATGTTTACAGACCAGACATACGTTGCCAGCACTGTGAATGATGCAGGGCAATAAAGAAAGAAGTGTAAATTTATTTTTTTCAAGCAACAGAACTGAAATATTAATTCACAACCTGCCTTGCAAGACATGAAGTGACAACATGTGACATTTCAGTCTCAGATAGAATCTGAAGCACGGAGTCTTTGGCCATGACCACCACAAATAATGGAAAAATGTGCCAAAATCTCCAATATGGTATCAACCCAAGTTAGTATATCAACATGACTCAGTGTGGTGTCTTCTGCTTTTCACAAAGCATGCTCCCTTGTTATAGAAATAAAAAAAAAAATGGTCTTTTTTTACATTATTTGCTCAGACAAATGTATATTGTCTGTATTATCTTTTATGTGCTTACTAGTAGATAGCAGAACAAAAAAGAAAAATCTATAAAAACATGAGAAAATGCCCATACTAGACCCACAGTCCCTCTTGCCTAGTATTCTGTATAGTGCAGTGACTGCAAATTTAGTCCTGGGGAAGGTTAAGAACAAGACAAGTACATATGTTACCTCTCTCAGCCCCCAATTATTTTAATGTCAGGGGACTTTCTGCATATTCCTGTGATTCACTTTTGTTTACTAACTTTGAGTAGGTTTTTCTTCTGTAACAGTTCAGTCTCCCCCCAAAATGACTACAAGCTTTTAAGACCCTCAATACCCTTTGGGAGGAGCTCTGCTCCTCGACTGTTGGTCTGGTCTGCTACTGGAAGAATGAAGTGCCTCCTCCTCACGGTCATTTTGAAACTGGTTGCTGACTTCTTTCAAGGACCTCTAGTTTACAGAGCCTTTTATTTACAAAAAAAAGAGAACCAAGCCCTTTGTCCTAGATATTTAAGTCTTGTTAACAGGTTTATAATTCTCACATCCTACCATCTACCATACCTTCTCTTCTTTATACAGATAAGCGTTAAGTTCATTTTTTTCTTCTCAGGTCTTCTAGAGTATATCCAATCACCGTTACTTTTGAAAAATACTCATAAGTAGAATTTTTGGTGCTTTCTTATGTTCTCTAATAACTAAAGACACTCCAGATAAAACTATCCCCCCCCCAAAAAAAAAAAAAGCCTCTTGATTTGAAGACATTCAAAGCTGAAAAACACATGACTTTCTAGGGCAGACAGACCTCTTTCTGGTCTTGTGGTTTTGTTTTTTCCTAATGCAGAATGACATTTAACTTGATCTCATTCTTCTGCTGAGCCAAGCAACATATACCTTAAATTTTTACAGGAGACAAAATAATTAAGAAATATCAACAAAATCTTGCTGGTGAGCCATAAACACCTTTGGAAATCTGTCACTTCCATCTGGTACCCAAAGTAAAACAGAGTTGTTTTGAACTATTAACCCATGCTTTGAACAATAAACAACGGCCTGAGTGCTTTCAAACAAAATCACATACTAATATTCATTATCTTTGCGAAAAAGGTGAAAAAATAGGCTTACCCTCAGTCCAAGTTCCACATTTTCTCCTCCATAGATGTGCATTCCACCATCCAGTACACCAATCTCACCCAGAAATTTCCTGTCTGCAGCAAGAATCCCCATTATAGATGGGCTTCTGGAGAACCAAACAAGTAAAATTATAATGAAACAACAATGATGGAAATGAAGTAAAATCAATTAGCCATCAGTCACATCTTGAACTTCCAGAAGGATTCCAGTTGTATCCAAGAGAGAGTAACATATTTAATCGAGAACAACATGTGGATCAGCATTAAAGAATCCAGAAGACAGCTGATCAATGGTCTAAAAAGCATGATCAAGTATTTTTTTAAGAAATAGACCTATTTTGAGAGGAGATGTAACAACAATTTTCCTACATTCAAGAGAAGAAAAAAAACAGATTAAGCTGCAGCAAGGAAGAATTAGGTTGGACGTTATGCAATTTTACCTAACATTAAGGAAACTTAAACACTAAAGCCCATTGCCAAGAGGTATTGTGGAGTCACTGTCAATTGAGGTTTTGAAAGAGAGATGAGACAATCGTATGGCAGGACCAGCTCCACTGTGGATGAACTCTAGAGGTGGGGAGAAGGGAACTGAGAGGGGATTTGGTGCTCTTTTGGTGTCCCCATTTTCTATGACTAAATCTGCTTCTGTTTTGTCTGGTCTAAGAATTGTGGACACCCCCTCACAGAACATTCTTTAACCTACATTTGGCTTGCTTTCGTTCCATTCTCCTGCCCAAACCATTAACGCTCACTGTATAATGTTTTTAACACATACAGGTGCCAATTTCACCTATAGTTGTTTATTTAGGTATCTGTGCAGTCCTATCTGAATGTTTGGCTACCAGGTGTAGTAGTATACAAATGAAGAAATCTGTGATCTCATCTGAAAAAGACAGTACATTATTTTCAAATGTTTTCATGGTGTCTTTCCTCCTCAGGATCTACACAGTAAATTTTAAAGACCTTTACACAAATAAGAATGGTGGGTTAACCTCTGCTGGCTGCCACCAGATGCTCACAAAGTGGATCCCAAGCCTAGCAGTAAGGGGTCACTTTAGATATAAAACCTGTGTGTGTTGTGTTCACATCTTTTTCTTGCTTGTGATACAGAAGTGATAAGGGTTGAAAAGGCCTGCCAAGATTACTACAATCATCTGCCACTCCAACACCTCCAAAGAAAGAACTGCACAACTTGAATACATGTGAGTTCTCACAGACATGCAATTGTCCAACAAAGTTGTGAGATTCACTCCATATTGTTGGGCAAGCATGGAGAGGGGCCCCAGTTCATCTTGTAGAGTTAATAAATATTAGTACCACACTCCTACTTAAGGAAAATAGGATAGAAAAATCAAAGGCTCGGGGATTGCCTGAAAATCTGACAGAAGGATCAGCACAAGGCAGATCCTGTAATACAGCCCTGCAACTGCTGTACTGAGATTTTCAGAGCTGCTAAAGAACCTGCACTTCCAAACCAACTATTCAGGTATAATGTGCTTTGCAGGTATCTATCCCACCACCTGTGAAACATCTTGTTCCCTCTGTTAGCTCTACATTGGATATCATGTATCTTGGTCCACTCTCAGATTTTGTTCATACTTACCGAACTGGAGCTGTTTCATCTTTAAGAGCGTACCATTCATCTGGTAGAGCTTCATAAAGGCACCAGAGTGCCCAGTCAAATCCATCTGCAGCTACTGAATACTGAATAATCTTAAAGTCATCAAAACGAACATTGTCAAATACTGGTGATACTATAACAGTGCGATCTTCTTTTATTCGAGACAAAATAGGTTCTGCCCTACCAAAATTAAGAAACAGAGTCTATTAGAAACAGAGTCCATTCAGCTTTAAAAAGTGAAAATCTAATGAACAGTACTAAACTTTACCACCTGTTTCTAAAACTGGGTTAGCTAGTTTACTTAAGTCATTGACTTTGGTCTCTACAAAAAGTTATATGTCAGTCTTGGAGTGTTAGTAGCCCAAATTACTAATGCCATGGATCAATTCTATCTTCCATTAGGCAACTCTTGCATTTTTATTGTCATTAATCATGCTAACCATAAGTTCCACAGTTAATTTTCTGGGTTAATTGCTGCCTGGGTCTGCCTCCTGCAGGTTCTAGGAAGTCTTCACTCTCTGCATGAAGAGACAAGAAGGAAAGGAAAAGGAAGGGAAGGATACCCTGAGAGGTGCCCTGAGCTTGATCATTCACCCTCTTTCCTCTGTGCCTTGATGGCATGGCTGCTGTATGAGGGAAAGGGTGTGACCAGTCAATGAATACCTATGATGGAAGAAGGCTCAGAGAAGACAGGCAAGGACAACATACTCATAAAGTTGAGAGAAGAATGTAGGGAGTGGCCACAGCTATCATAAAGGAAGCTGAACTTATCCCAACACCAAGAGAACTGGAAGGCAGTCTTTGTGTTAGATAAATGGCAATATCAGTTAAGTGGAGGAACTGCTTATGTACAAGGCCTTCCTAAAATAGTCAACAGAAATTATTATCATCCTGAGTCAGCTAGACCAACATGGGGGAAGTGTATATGTGGCACAGCCCAACATAGAGTATGAAAACTGAACACCCAGCAAAATGAATTTTGAAGAGAGCAATGTGCTTGAGTTGGATTCAACCCATGTGTTCCTTCCCAGCAACTAGGGATGTCCAGCATCTTGATGGTGAACATATAGAGAACGGTAATGTGAATCATATTTATATTACAGTTCAGCAGTATACTACAATTGCTATATTGTGCTTGTGTTGTGATTTCAGCATATTACTGTATCACTTTTCTAAACCAAAACCTTGTGTAACGTCAAATATCTTCAAATAAGTAAAGTCTGAATGAAAATGTTAAACCTTCTCCATGTAGAATATCTAAAAGAACCCGCTCAGAGAGTATTGGACTCCAATAGAGGGAATCTTTTTGCTGAACCTCAATCGCTGTTAAGCCTAGAGGAAGTCACCTTGTCTCTCCCTACGTAGTCTCAACAGCCAAACCTATCCCATTGAGTCCTGAAAGCCACGACTAAAGGATTTCAGTATTACTTTTAAGATTGTAACAGCTCCCAGAAAGCGAGACAAATAGACAATAGCCAGTGAATTCAACAACCCAGAGGAGAGAGAACATAGAGATTTCACACAAAACAGTACCGCAGACATCACTACTTAACAGAACATAAATACCCATCATCAGATGCTTGTTTGTCTCTCTTTGCAAAGAGTCCTATAGAGCTATAGAACCTGCACTATTAAACTAGCGGGTAACAGTAAATAAACATGAGTCAAAACTGTAATAAGAACCAAACCATTTTAAAGTCATTCGGTATTATGGCTGCCTAACACACTTATAAAGGTCCAAAGTTGCTGGTATGCAACTAAACAACCTGCATCATTCTTAAGTTTTTTCACTGCATGAAGCAGTGAAATAAATATACAGAGAAAGCAGGCATTTATCTCTTCTTCTTCACTAAGCAGCTTACTCTGCTACTTGTCTGCTTTGGTGTTTATTTCAAACAATTGTATCCCTTTTCCTCTCAGAAATAAATGATTTTGTGGCTGTCAATTAACATGTGGCAAGTCAGAAAGGAGAACCACACATGGGACATCTGGCCCAGCTACAAAGTTATACTCCTTGCCCACCTCCCCCTCCCCATGTCAGAAACTCTCCAGCCTTCATAGTCTTACCATTCCATGTTCACTTCAATATGGGCATCTAAAATTGCAACAATATCTGCGGTTGATGCCTCCCAGCCAGAAACCCGAGCTTGTGTTAGGCCTTGTCTTTTCTCATGTCTGATGATCTTCAGCAGTCCAGGATGCTTTGTATTGTAATTTTTGATGTGTGTTTCCAAAGGTTCTTTCAGGTCATCTAAAACCACATTTTAATGATTAAAAAAAAAAAAGTTAATCAACATTAGGAAATAGAGAAGATCATGTTGGTAATGGCTTTCCAACTTCTCTCGATTCCAGACCAAAAATTGATTTCCTCTTTCTAACAGAACAGATAAAATTATTCAGGTACTCATGAATTCAAGAGGCTTATTTTTTAAAACAGCTTCTATTCCAGGCATTCATTTGACTACCTAAATTTCCTTTACATATGACGTTATTGTGTGGCTTCTAAATTGTACAAAAATACATCAGCATGTAGAAACTTTAGACAGGTGCCATAACAGCAACAAAATAGCTATCTTAGTGCAGTGATTTCTGTATGTATCTTCTACCATATGGAAATGAAAAGAGAAAATAAGCCCTGAAAATGTGAAATGCTTCTATAAGAGCTGTAGGTATGACAACTTCCTCACCAAAGAACACAATAGCGTCAGAGAAAAGGAGTAGAAAGTTGGGATCTCTTAGTATCATTTTGGAAATCCACTTAAACTCTTGCTCTGCTCAGACTAACATGTTTTTCTAGTAGCTATGATGCCTTGGAAACAGGAGAAATCAAACAGAGCACCCTTAAGATCAGGGGCAGGACTGTTTCTTATAGGTGATTTTACAATGCTTTGTTCAGCTCAATTTTAAGAACAATGACGCACCCACTTCCTCCTCTAGGAGTATTTTCCACAACCCAAGATACTACTCTTTGAAGAGTTATTTTAGACACCTACAGAGATAGTTTTCTTGGCATACTCTTTATTTGGTACTGTACCTGATGAGCCAGTTGTGATAAATACTCCCTCACTTCAATTTTTAACCTTTTCAAATACTTGCAAAGCATCATCCTGTTCCTTATTAGCTGCCTTTTTTTTTCAGACTGTTAAGGTTTGGAAATGTTTTTTGGTTGGACGGTTGGGTTTTGTTTTGTTTGGGTTTGGGTTTTGTTTTGTTTTGTGTTTTTCTTGTACTCAATTTACTTCTTAATTTTGAGTGGTCTACTCTGGGTGCACTCAAAAGGCCACCAATAGTCATTTAACACAATAGAGGCATAGATTAGCCAGACTCCATGCCTTCTCTTCACTTACCATTTGAACTGTAATCATCTACCAGGATGATTTCTTTCAATAAATGAGAAGGCGTTCGCTTAATTATACTAGTAATTGCACGTAAGATGATTGACAGTGCTTCGTTCAGAAATATAAGTACAACACTGAGTGTTGGAAGGTCTTTTGGATATTTTTTCGTTTTACAGCTGTAAAAGAAGAACAACTTTAGTACAGTTTCTAAAGAAACTCAGAAAGCAAGGTAGCTGCAAGAAGGCAGAATTAGGATGTTGGGCTTAAAACATCTAGTGAAAAACAGCATGAGTGATAAAAAAAGGAATTCCCAAATCTAAGTTTAATTATTCATTTGAGTTGTGTTATGTATGTATATAAACCATTTGGGTAAAGTTAAAATTTCTGCTAAAACAATAAGGAAGAATAATTACTGTTTCTCAATCCAAAATGCTTATAAAAATTGAAAATAAAGAATACAGTTGACTAAGCCAGGGCTGATTAACTTACAAGGTAGTGGACATGTGAGAGATTTGGCTTTTTGCACTTACAATGCAAATGGTTTTTGCATTTATGTGACAATAGCCAAACTTGACAGCAGACAAAAGCAAATTAGACAATAATGCTTTTGTATGTGCAATGAAGAAGAGCAAGGTAGGTCTAGCTATACTTAACTGCCATGGGAGAAGGATTCCCTTGGACAAAGAATCTCTTCAGAAGTTCTTTTAAAAGCTTCAAAAATCCTTCTTACAGAGTAAATTAGGCCTTGTGGAACTCCATGCTACTCCAGAATAAATTGTTTCCAGTACTGAAGTAAACCTGACTACCTCTGTACTTCCAGTTTACTATAATTTTTTTAAAAGTATGTATTTGGGATATTTATCAGGTCTGCTAATTAACATCCTGGCCACCAGGCAGATGGTGAGGACTGGGTCTTCTTCATTAGTGCTGAGCACTAACTCCCTCTAGGGAAGACAAGAGAGTATAGCTGGATTATTGGACTGGTTGTTCCCTCCCCTTAAAAACATACTCAGGAAAGCAATACTCAGACTACCTGAGTTCTGTAGCTGCATAATGTAGCTCTCTGGGAGGCAAGCTCATGCTCCAAGTAAATCTCTCCTATGGCAATTGTGCATGAATTGAATGAGTTTTTGTGGGAGTTCCTCCATTAGATTTATTACCCATTAGTTCGAGAGCCTGCGTGGCTATCTGCAAAAGGCTGCCTGTGCAAATATATCTTCATAGAGAGGCAAAAGAGCACCAGGCACTGCAAGCCACCCTTTGGCACCACACAGGCTAATCATGCGCTTGCTCCAGCCACCTCTGCGGTGACTGCTCCAAGCAGTTCTCTCCAAAATGATCCCACAGCAGAGTAGGGATCATTCAGCTTGGAGCTGCCTCAGGAGGATCTGTGACTGAATCACCACTTTATGCCCTCACACAACTCCACACCTTCTGCTTGAGCACCCAAAGATATGCTGCACAGAAAGTCCCCCTGAAACTCACTTTGGAAGCTGCTATACAGCCCTCACACTACTTCAGACACTAGGAACTGAGAAACACGTGCAAACTGTCATGTACCAGAGCTGAGGCTTGATCCAAGACCCAGAGGACAACTGCACTCAAGGGTAAAATATTACTGTCTGTCCTAGGTAGAACCAGCTCCATCGAAGCAGTACAATGAGGAACCAGTTGCATAACCTGCTTTTTGCATGTTCCAGAGGGCTGCCAGTAAGACAACTCCCCTTTTCCCAAGTACAGTGTTGTTAATTCACACCCAGTTTGCAATAAATTGTCTTATCATACTAACAGAAAAAAAAGTTCGTTTTTTTAACAGATACTGGTTCCTTATGAGGATTTGAATGATTACTTATGCCAGCTCCCATAATACCACTGGTCTGCTTAAAAAACATTATCTATTGGCTTTGAGAACCAACTGATTCCTAGAAAAATCCCTTAGGCTTCCTCTTATGAAGTGTAATGCTTACCTACATCTTAATCCTTTAGATGCTTACCCCACTATATTTTTCAAGTAATTAATTCTCAGACTCTGATAACTTGAGATGGAAGCAGAGAGAAATTTTAATTTCATGTCTTCTTGTGGATGTAGAGAGGGCTTATACTGTACCTGGGAGATCTGGTGTCTCTGATAGGTCGATCCAGAGGTAGCCGGTCACTGAGATAAACATTATACCCATATTTTATGAACAGATTCTCTGCAACAGTTTGCTCCTCTTCCCTTAAATCTGTACCCCAGCGTTTGAACAAAAATGAGTCTGGGTAGAGCAAACTGTGTACAATCTTCTTTTCCTCCTTCGCATTGTCAGCTTGGCGTACTTCAGTCTTGGAGTTATCTTGCAGCTTCAGATCATATTCTATTTGTTTTATATTTTCATGTAATGCTTCCACTGATTTTGCTGATTGAAAATAAGAAAAAGATTGACTATAACAGCAAGTGAGAACACTCTCCATCATCATAACTGAGCCAAATTCTCCTTATAAACTGCAGTTCAAGAAAACCACGAAGTTACAACTAAACTGATATTCACATAAGAGTAGCATCAGAGCCTCCCTCTGACACGAGGACAGTTTTTAATCACATTTCACAATACCCTGCATCAGATTTTGCTCTCAATTGCATGAGCACAGAGCAAGGGACACTGCACTGGAACCACTGGAGAAGCCCGAGAGTAGAGGCAACACGCAGATTGTTAAATCAGGCCCAAGTAATTTCCATGATGTTGTGCTTGAGTTACATTAATCTTCTCAGGATACATAATGGGATTCCCATCTAAGTCAGGTTGTTACTATATTTATCTTTAGGGTGAATACAGTAAATGAGCCCTTTGCCATCTCCTCTAATAAGCTTACTGGAATATTTTGATTTCTGTTTTGAAGCCTTTGAACAAGGTGAACCCTGACCTCTTAGAGTGTTGTTAGGTTCACAATATTGTGCCACAAATAAAATGCACAGAGCCTGTGTGAGGTTGTTTAGGACATATTTTTCTTGAAGGTAAATACAAGAAATAAGCCCTTTGCGTCATCTTTTGAAAACTTTATTGCCATTTTTGATTTCTGCTCTATCAGAAACCTTTGAACACATAAATACTGATCTCTCAAGGTCTTGTTAAGTTCACAATACTGGACTCTGCCATACAAAAATGGCACAGAAAAACTTGTAGAGTGATCTTTCCCCTCTACTCAGAACCGGTGAGGACACACCTGGAGTGCTGTGTCCACTTCTGTGATCCTCAGTACAAAAGACACATGGACATACTGGAGCAAATCCTACAAAGAACCACTAAGATGATTACGAGACTGGAGCATCTCTTATACAAGGTGAGCCTGACAAGGCTTGGGGACAGGGGGTGACTTACTGATGTATGTAAACTTCTTATGAGAGGGCCTAACAAAGATGGTGGAAGACTCTTTGTAAGTCTTTGTCTTTCTGGTGTCTAGCGAGAGGACAAAAGGCAGTTGGCACAAACTGAAACTCTCTTGTGTCTATGCTCAAGGTACACAAAGGCAAACGACTGAGTCACAGGTCCTGTTGTTGCTCACCCACGCAGAGGAGGCTGTTTCTCTTAAAGGTAGCATTTCATAGCAAACAAAATAATGACATGAACAATAGCCACCTGAGGTTAGTAGGCTGGTACAATGACCTAAAAATTGCTTACCACTTCTAAAAGAGTTCAAGGTCTAATATGCAAAAAAACATGATGATCATGAAAGACTTTATTTTTTCTTGTGCAAGTAGAGAAGCTAACAAATATTTTTCAAGACTGCAAGAAAAAGAAAAAAATCAATAGCGTCCAGGGGAATCTAAACAAACATTATCACTACTATCTGTTATTCTGTCCTTCAGGAAATCTAGATACCTAATCCTCAAAAAGTTAAGCAGCATGGCATTTTACTTACAGAGGTTATAAATGTTCCCATCCAAATGATCCAGTCTTTGAATGATGATATCTGGGTTCAGAGATCGAGGATTAACTTCCAAGGAATCACATCTTCCTTTTCCTTGATCTTGGAATAAGTGCACGAGATAACATACAAAACCTGTGATCAAGATTAACAGTGCAACTCTATGCGGTCTCTTCCAGGGTGCCATTGTAAGCTTAAAGAAACTCAGCGTTCTGCAGCTGTTTGGAGTTTGTGGTTCTGTGTCTGCACTGAGTCTTCTTGCCAAAGACACCGTTTGAAATTGCCTGTACTTGACTGAGAGCTAAGACTGCTCAGATGAAGTAATTAAGTCTAATGAGTCATAGAACTGTTGATGATAAGGTACAGCTTACAGGTGTATTCTCTTGCATGTTTACATACATTTGTATGAGTTATTGATGTCAGGGAAGGTGTGCAGCTCTCACTGGCTCATGTAATGAGTGACGTGAACGGAGTGAGCATGTGATGCCGTAGGAAGTGCAGGGCTGCCGTGTAAATGTTAGAAAACCTGTCACACAACAAAGCACCTGTAGACCCAAAGACAGTAGGAATAAACTGCAAGTCAATTCTGTACTTTCTGGTCATTAGCAGCTGGGGAATTGGGAATCTAATCAAAGAAAAATGTGAGAATATACATTAAAATGGATCTTCCATCAGTTTTTGAGCTATCTGGAAGCAACTGTGACTGGTATAGGGCACTTCATAGTCCTCTCCCACACAGGCCATTCCCGCAGTTCACCACTACTAAAACCCAGACAGTTTTGCCTCCCACACATACATGAATTTTAAGTACTGTTCACAACAATAACTAGCATACAGAGCTTTCCTTTCCATAGAACCACCAAGCTGCTTTATGCTTCCCAGCACTGCTGTCCCAGTGTGGTCATCTGCTGGCCACAGTCCCTCACGGCTGTGCCTGCCCCAGTGTGTGTCCCCCACAGGCCACAGTCCCTTCAGAAGCATCTCCTTCCAAAAGTGTGTCTGCAACCCCAGGTCTCCTCCTCAGGAGTCCCCTCTGCGTGTCTCCTGCCCTAAGGCTGATGCACTTTCTTCCTGGCCTCTTCCTCCCCAGGGCAGACCTGCAGCCCCTGTTACAGAAACTCTAACAGTTATGCCAGATACATATTGCTGTAAACATTGCTTCAAATTCACATCACTAGTGTACAATCCTTTTCTTTTTTTTTCCCTTCCTAGAAAACATCAAACTTTGGCCTGATTAATGTGAAAAGAAAAAAAGAACCAAGACTACTGAAAAACAAAACAGTCATACATGCCAAGATTCCTCTACTATGTTAAGTGTTGATGGAAATGAAAAAGGAGCCAGGGGGAAGAGGGGTATAAGGAAAAAACAAACAAACAAACAAACAAACAAAAAAAAAACCCTGAGATCATTCCTCAAGGAAAAAAAGGCAGAATAGATGGATCTATGGATCTCTTTGCTATTCACTTGCATTTCTTTGTCCTTGCAAGTTTTCCCACAAGCTGGATGTTGCAAATGCTCCTAGGCAGTGTGGCTGTCCACCCGACAAATCTGCCTGCACAGAAATGCAGAGTGGTTGAGCCCGTTTGCCCTGGACCATGTCCAGATGGCTTCTGAAAATCTCCAGGGATGGAGAGTACATCACTTCTCTGGGAAACTTGTGCCAGTGAACAGTCACCCTCACACAGTAAGCGTTTCCTGAAGTTCAGATGCTGAGTCGTAGCTGTTTTATTTCCTTGGGAATGCTAGGAAAAGTATTTGCAGATTGTACAAGAATTACAGGATGCATAGGAAAGGAACTAAAGGCAGGAAATAAAAGGGAGCAAGGTGGTTTCAGGAGGAACAAACATGGAAGAATGAGTGGCTGGTCAGTTTGCTTGTTTGGCCATGCCTTGTACCTGATCTGTCCTGTCTTCTTATCAAACTTCATTTCTGAGCATATTCCTGAATGAGGCACTCTGTTCTGTGTGCATTTGTGTGCTTGGAGCTCTAAGTGCCAGCAACTGGAGATCACAGGTCAGAAGGAGCGTGTGCCTGTTGTGCCAGCAACTGGAGTGACCAGAGTGAGTGAAATCAAGTCTTGACAACTGAACTGGTGACCTGGAGTTTATCACAAACCAATAGCTAAATCTCTCTTTCCTAAACAAAACATACATAAGGCTATAAAGCATAGGAGCATAGAAATGAGAAACAGGCAAGGATCATACCAGCAACATTGGAGACCAGCTAACAGCTTTCGTTTTTATTTTCACTTAGTTCTGTCACTATGCCCCTAATAAGTCCCAATTCCACTGGCTAAAGACAGTAGGCAACTCCACAGAGAAGAGACCCTGCCATTTACCCACTTGCAGAAAGACTACAGCATAAGTTTAAGCCTTACACACCAGTTAGTTCAATGGCAGAGAGAATGACAAACACCAGAACAGGGACAAAATGAAGTGCTGATGCCCTGTTAGACAGCTGAGAAACCAAACACAAGACACAAATGCGTGAGAAACTAAATTTCTCTAGGTAAGAATCCTTCAGCTGCTCACTGAAGCTCCTGGTTACAAAACATCACAGGCCAAAGAAGCTTAGACAACCTTCCTGCTTCTCTAACTCCCATGGCAATTTTTCATAGAGCAAGAAGTCAAAAGACTGACTTACCATGTTCACTGCTGAATGAAGGGATGTAGGAGCTCCAAGGAATAGCTTGCAAACAGAAAGTTACAGTAGCTTCACAAAGCTCCCAGGACTGTATTGCTAGAGAGATATCTTGTTTTGGGGTTTTTTTTGTTTGTTTGTTTGGTTGATTTGTTTGTTTTTCTTTCAGGGGTTAGAAGGGGGAGCAGGAAAGCAAAAATAAAAAGACAAATCCCAGTACCACAGTAGGTTGGTTGTTTTAAAGAAAAAAATCATTTCAATTTTACTTTTTTTTCGTGAACACTTACAAAGAGAATACAAAAGTATTTTCATGAAGCATAAAGATTATTCTTCTGTTAAAATTTTGTGGAAATCCAGGAAAGACAAAAATAAAGGACCTCGGGACAGAAACAAGACTAGAAAAAAATGACAGAATGAGGTTCATCCTAGGAAAGAAAAAAACTAAGGTAAGTAAGTCTGGTGGCTGTAAACTCTGCTCAGACCACAGCTGAAATATTATTCCGATATTATTGCACAGCCTGGTTTAGAACCAGGGGAAGGGGAAAAAAAAAGGATAATCAGAGGGATCCAAGAGCACTTTGTACTGCACAGGTAATGGTTAAACCACAGGTACTGTACTATGCACTGTAAACACATAGGAATACCTCAATAGCACAAGTGTAGTACAATAGTATTTAAATACCGTGTATTTAAAATTATTTATTTTTTAAATACTCAATGTTTGGTTAAAAGTACCAATGAAATACTTCTTTGGTGATAGGAACATTTTGTGTGTGCTTTGGGTATACTTGGGTCAATGGGAGAGAAAAGCATGCCTACAAGAACTGTACCACTCCACTCACTTTCAGGATCAAAGAATGATCCTTTACTGGTTTTTGTATCACAGCACAGATACCGCAGTGATACACTGAACAAAGGTGGGAGGGGAAATTATTTCTAAAAGGCAGAATTTTGGGAGATTGCTGGTAAGTATACTCAGCACCCTCCACAGCTCATAAGGAAACACCAAGCGAAAGTCCTACATGAGCTGAAGTCAGTGGCACTTCTGTCAAAGCGGAAAATTTTTACCCTCTGAGAAAGAAACTGAACACTACCCAGAGCAGGCTCCTAGGGATACCACTAGCCTTCCAGTACAAGGAAGGACAGTGCATCGGAAATGGAGTAGAAAGAGATGGTCCACACCAAGAAAAATTCCTGCATCAGCCAAGAAAGGATGTTGTGAATCACTCTTTATATTCTTATTGGTTCTGAAATGATTTGAACCCAACCCATAGGTTTCAGGAATGGTAACTCTGGAGAGTTACTCTCAGATCATGAACTGGCATAAATGGTCATTGCCATGAACAGAGTTGTGGCCTTCATCACTATCCCAAGATATGCTTCCAACTTTTACTCTGTGAAACAGTCCAGGGTGTGTCACGCACTACAGCCTTCAGAGTTGTTCAGCATATTTTTTCCCAAGAAGCTGTATTTTTTCCTTAGTGACATGTTTCGATCCTTTCCTGTCCACATTTACAACATCTTCAAAGTCACAGTATCACAGTATCACAGTATGTTTGGGATTGGAAGGGACCTCAAAAGATCATCTAGTCCAATCCCCCTGCTGGAGCAGGAACACCTAGATGAGGTCGCACAGGAACATGTCCAGGCGGGTTTTGAATGTCTCCAGAGAAGGAGACTCTACAACCTCCCTGGGCAGCCTGTTCCAGTGCTCTGGCACCCTCACTGAGAAGAAGTTTTTTCTCAAATTTAAGTGGAACCTCTTGTGTTCCAGCTTGATCCCATTACCCCTTGTCCTATCATTGTTTGCCACCGAGAAGAGCCTGGCTCCATCCTCATGGCACTCACCCTTTATATATTTATAAACATTAATAAGGTCACCCCTCAGTCTCCTCTTCTCCAAACTAAAGAGACCCAGCTCCCTCAGCCTTTCTTCATAAGGGAGGTGCTCCACTCCCTTAATCATCTTCGTTGCCCTACGCTGGACCCTCTCCAGCAGTTCCCTGTCCTTCTTGAACTGAGGGGCCCAGAACTGGACACAATATTCCAGATGTGGTCTCACCAGGGTGGAGTAGAGGGGAAGGAGGACCTCTCTCGATCTACTAACCACCCCCCTTCTAATACACCCCAGGATGCCATTGGCCTTCCTGGCCACAAGGGCACAGTGCTGGCTCATGGTCATCCTGTTGTCCACCAGGACCCCCAGGTCCCTTTCCCCTACACTGCTCTCTAATATGTAATTTCCCAACCTATACTGGAACCTGGGGTTGTTCCTGCCCAGATGCAGGACTCTATCCTCACAGGTCTCTGCCAATTTTCTAATACAGAAACATTTACAAGTGTCCTTAAGGCACTACCTGACTCCTCTTGCAAACCATAGGGAAAAAATTGCATTAAGATGAAACTCTGCCAGGCATTCCTTCTCTTTAAATCACTAGACTCACACTATGGATGTGCATACTGTTGTCACTGTATTTGGTTTGTAGTTCTTAAGGTTCTGCAGTTGCCTGTAAATCCACGTTAGCATTTAACCCCCATCAATTTGAATCACTTCTTCCTGTTGGAAGGAATTCAAAAGGATGTTTTGGAGAAAAAGAGATGGAACACTGCCAGCACCCACACATTTTGTAATTAAACTTTAGGATATTGACATATGTATTCCATAAATGTTCTGCATTCACTGAGGTTCTTTCATTTTGCTTTTCATAATTATATGTATTTATCCACCAAGGTTTTAAAGTAACACAAACTGAAAACTGGCCAAAATTAATGGAGTTGGAGTTGACAGCTAAAGATTGAACAATGTGATTTCCAGCTAATTGCCAACCATACAGATTTCACCAGAGCCAATTCAAAAATTGTTTTTAACTGTTTTCATGAAAGAAAACTTTTCAACTGGAATATAAATATTTTGATGCCCATAATTTTGTTAACCTCCCTATTTTGTATCCTGGGCTGCATAAAAAGCCCTGTCATATAAAAAGTCCTACCATATCCTGGGCTGCATAAAAAGTGTGACCCTTTACTCTCTTGAGACCCCATCTGGAGGGTGCACTCAGCTTTGAGGGTCCCAGTACAAAAATGACATGGACCTGTTAAAGCAAGTTCAGAGAAGGACCACCTTCTGGAACACCTCTCCTATGAAGAACACTGAGAGTCAAGGCTATTCAGCTTGGAGAAGGCTCCAGGTAGACCTTATTGAAGCCTTTAAATATATAAAGTGGGGGGGGAGGGGTCACAAGAAAGACAGAGAAAGGCTTTTTACCAGGGCCTGCAGTGACAGGACAAGGGGCAACAGTTTTAAACTGAAAGAGGGTAGGTTTAAGTCAGACATAAGGGAAAAAAAACGTTATTATGAGGGTGGTGAGACACTGGACAAAGTTGCCCAGAGAAGTTGTGGATGCCCCATCATTGGAAGTGTTCAAGGCCAGATTGGATAAAGCTTTGAGCAACCTGGTCTAGTGATAGATGTCCCTGTCCATGGCAGAGGGGTTGGACTAGATCTTTGAGGGTCCCCTCCAACCCAAACCATTTTGTGATTCCTCAGGTAGAACAAAAATAGTGGCAAAGGAATATGAACAACAGGGTAGAAATACAGGCATGATAAAAACTTATCCCTCAAAATTACTTTCTTATTTTTCTAACTGTTCTGCAGAAGCCATCTCCTTTCTTCTTACTTGTTGGGTCATCCTTTCTTGTATTGCACCAGGAAACTCAGGTATGAAAAACAATCCTTTCATATATGCATATATACTCACAAAGCAGAAAACTTTGAAGGAAGGTATTTAATACAATTTTAAACAGTTTTATCAGCCCAGAGACTAAGCGTTGGCCAAGAAAGTTACAGAAGAGGTGGAAAACCTAGAAAAGCATTTGCTAACCAGTAGCTCTGACTACTGGCCAATTTAATTCTAATCAAGACCATGGCAATACAGAAGGGGGCAATGCACACGGGTTACTATACATATTTCTCAAATTTGGTACCGTATGCCCTGCTCCAAATCACGATCCCAACAACAAAAGCCCTGGGACCTGGATGAGGTTCCCTAGTGGTAACAGAAAGGCAGTTTCCATTTTCTAGTTTTTACCCACCATCCCCCCGCTCCTCACCTCTCCCCTCAAGAACACCAAAAAAACTACGAACCAAACAACCAGCTAAAAAACAAACAAACTAACAAACAAAAAAAAAAAACCACCAAAACCAAAACAAACAAACAATAAACAATCAAACAAGCTTTGTCTATCAACATTAAAGCACTCTCCAAAATCCTGGAAGCAGATCATCTGTGATTTATTGTTGCTGATCACATAAAGGCCAAAATAGAAATGTGTGTCAAAACAGGCCTAAAAAAGCACAAAGGAAAGTAGAAGTTGGGATTCACAGGAATCTAGAACTAGCTTCATTCAGAATTTTCTCAAAAGGTCTCATTTGTTTATTACAAAAATTTTAATAGTACCACCTTTGTAAGATTTTTCAAGAAAGAAGAATGTTTAGGGTGAGTGCCAAGCTGTAACTAGCCATTAAAAGGACATAAGGATGCCTCAGCAGCACACTTCACTCTATTGTCAGCTCTGCTACCAGCTATCTCAACAGTGGCCTTCACCTTCTGTCTCTGTACCTCAAAGAGGCTACACTGGCACTGTCATAAAATACTCATCAATTTTAACAACACTTCCATTTACTTTATTACTTCCTTCACCAAGTGACAGAGGAGTGGTGCTATGTTGGACCTTGTTATCACCAGCAAGGAGGGGCTGGTGGGGAATGTGGAAGTCAAGGGCAGCCTGGGATGCAGTGACCATGAAATGGTGGAGACCAAGATCCTTAAGGCAGTGAGAAGGGCACACAGCAAGCTCACTACCCTGGACTTCAGGAGAGCAGACTTTGACCTTTTCGGGGATCTGCTTGGTAGAGTACCATGGGATAAAGCCCTGGAGGGAAGAGAGGCCCAAGAAAGTTGTTTAATATTAAAGGAACACCTTCTCCAAGCTCAGGAGCAATGCATCCCAACAAAGAAGAAATCAGGTAAAAATGCCAGGACACCTGAATGGATTAACATGGAGCACCTGGACAAACTCAAACACAAAACGGAAGCCTACAGATGGTGGAAGCAAGGACAGGTAGCCTGGGAGGAATATAGAGAAATTGTCTGAGCAGCCAGGAATCAGGTTAGGAAAGCTGAAGACCTGATAGAATGAAATCTGGCCAGGGACATCAAGGGCATCTAAGAAAAGCTTCTATAGCTAAGTCAGTAACAAAAGGAAGACAAGGGAAAACGTGGGTTCTTCCCAGAGGAAATGAGAGACCTGGTTACCCAGGATATGGAGAAGACTGAAGTACTCAATGACTTCTTTGCCTCAGTCTTCACTTCCAAGTGCTCCAGCCACACTGCCCAAGTCACAGAGGGCAAAGGCAGGGACTGGGAGAATGATGAACTACCCACTGTATCAGATCATCAGGTTCAAGGCCATCTAAGTCCATGGGACCTGATGAGTTGCATCCACAGGTCCTGTGGGAACTGGTGGATGAAGTTTCTAAGCCACTATCCATCATATCTGAGAAGGCATGGCAGTCTGGTGAAATTCCCACTGACTAGAAAAGGACAAATATAATCCCCAGTTTTCAAAAGGGAAAAAAGGAAGACCTGGGGAACTACAGGCCAGTCAGTCTCACCTCTGTGCCTGGCAAAATCATGGAGCAGATCCTCCTGGAAACTATGCTAATGCACATGGAAAATAAGACGTGAATGGTGACAGCCAACGTGGCTTCACTAAGGGCAAATCATACGTGAAGAATCTGGTGGCCTTCTATGATGGGGTTACAGCGTTGCTGGATAAGGGAAGAGCAACTGACACCATCTACCTGCACTTGTGCAAAATGACACTGTCCCACATGACATCTTTGTCTTTAAATTGGAGAAACATGGATTTGATGGATGGACCACTTGGTGTATAAAGAATTGGCTGGATGGTCACACTCAAAGAATTGCAGTCACTGGCTCGATGTTCGGGTGGAGACCAGCGACATGTGGTGTTCCTCAGGGGTTGGTACTGGCACCTGCATTGTTTAACATCTTTGTTGGTGACATGGACAATGGGACTGAGTGCATGCTCAGCCAGTTTGCTGATTACACCAAGCTGCGTGGTGCAGTCAATATGTTGAAGGGAAGGGATGCCATGCAGAGGGATCTTAACAAGCTTCAGAGGTGGGCCTGTGTGAACCTCCTGAAGTTCAACAACACCAAGTGCAAGGTCCTGCACCTGGGCCAGGGCAATCCCAAGTAGAGATACAGGCTCAGCAGAGAATGGATTGAGAACAACCCTGAGGAGAAGGACTTAGAGGTGTTGGTTGACAAGAAGCTGAACATGACCCAGCAATATGTGCTTGCAGTCCAAAAAGCCAAATGTACCTTTGGCTGCATCAAAAGAAGCGTGACCAGCAGACCAAGGGAGGTGATTCTGCCCCTCTACTCTGCTCTCATGAGACCCCACCTGGTGTACTGTTGTTTTCAGCAGAAGGACACGGACTTGCTGAAGCAAGTTCAGAGGAGAGCTATGACGATGGTCAGAGGGCTGAAGCACCTCTCCTGTGAAGACAGGCTGAGAGAGTTTGGGTTGTTCAGCCTGGAGAAGGCTTTGGGGAGACCCTAGAGCAGCCTTCCAGTACCTAAAGGGGACCTACAAGAATGCTGGAGATGGACTTTTTACAAGGGCAGGTAGTGATAGGACAAAAGGTAATGGATTTAAACTGAAAGAGGGTAGATTTACATTAGATAGAAGAAAGAAATTCTTCACCATTAGGGTGGTGAGACACTGGAGCAGGTTGCCCAGAGGAGTGATGGATGTCCCATCATTTGAAGCGTTCAAGTCCAGGCTGGATGAGGCTTTGAGCAACGTGGTTTAGTGGAAGGTGCCCCTGCCCACAGCAGGTAGGTTGAAACTAGACTATCTTTAAGGTCCCTTCCAACCCAAACCATTCTATGACTCTATAAAATACAGTAGTCCTCCGATCTCCTCATTTCATATACTGTGTATCCATGTGCATCACTTCAGGCAGGAGGAAAGGAAGAAGGTAAAGCAGCGGGGAGAAACAAGGACAGAACTACAGAATAATTGCTGTCAGTGTGACTTCTCAGTCGCTACCTTCTCCCCTCTAAGCAAGTGAAGGAAGTTTTAAGGCTTTCCAAGTTAAGTCAAAAAGGAAAAAGTATGAGGCAAAAAAAAAAAAGCAACAAACAGGGAGGCTTAATTCCATAAAAATCACCTGTTCCAACATGGAGTGACACACTATAAACAGCATAATTGAAGAGTTACCATATTTTCAGCATCATTATGCATATAATTAGCACTAAATCCAAAAGGTAAGCCCAAACCAGAGTCCTTAGGACACACAGAGTCTTTGAAGGAACACAACTGTCTACCCTCCAGGGAGGAGGCAGATGGGAACAGCACCCCAGCTCACTCAGCTGAGGATCAGCTCTCACCCTCAGGCTGTAGAGCTGTGTCCAGTGCCCTTGAACCACTACGCACATCAGGCTTTTTAAAAATTTCTCTCCAGACGTTAATGACATCCTTCACCTTCTTCTGAGGAATAACTCTAAATTAACATACACTCTTTACATGAGATGAAATTCCTCTGCTTTTCCCCCCTAGCAAATTTAACCGAAAAGCTCTTAGAACTGAACGCAGAAAATTGACACCTTCTGCAGAAACTTGGTTTTCTAAGTATGCCCTGGTCATAGTCAGTCTTCGCAAGTTCTGTGTGGATGTGTGTATGTCGTGGTTTAACCCCAGCCAGCAACTAAGCACCACACAGCCACTTGCTGACTCCGACCTCAGTGGGACAAGGGAGAAAATCAGAACAGTAAAAGCGAGAAAACTCTTGGGTTGAGATGGGGTCTATTAGAAGGGGGGTTCTCCTCCCCATCTACTCTGCCCTGGTGAGACCACATCTGGAATATTGTGTCCTGTTCTGGGCCCCTCAGTTCAAGGACAGGCAACTGCTGGAGAGAGTCCAGCGCAGGGCAACAAAGGTGATTAAGGGAGTGGAGCATCCCCCTTATGAGGAAAGGCTGAGGGAGCTGGGTCTCTTTAGCTTGGAGAAGATGAGACTGAGGGGCGACCTCATTAATGTTTATAAATATATAAAGGGTGAGTGTCATGAGGATGGAGCCAGGCTCTTCTCGGTGACAACCAATGGTAGGACAAGGGGTAATGGGTATAAACTGGAACACAGGAGGTTCCACTTAAATATGAGAAGAGGGTGACAGAGCACTGGAACAGGCTGCCCAGGGAGGTTGTGGAGTCTCCTTCTCTGGAGACATTCAAAACCCACCTGGGCACCTTCCTGTGTTGCCTCATCTAGGTGTTCCTGCTCCAGCAGGGGGATTGGAATAGATGATCCTCTGAGGTCCCTTCCAACCCCTAAAATTCTGTGATTCTGAAAAACAGTTTAACAGGTAAAGCAAAAGCCGCACACACAAGAAAAGCAAAGCAAGGGATTCATTCACTACTACCCATGGGCAGGCAGGTGTTCAGCCATCTCCAGGCAAGCAGGGCTCCATCACACATAGTGGTTACTTGGGAAGACAAATACTATAACTCATCTTCCCCCCTTCCCCCAGCTTTACATGTTGAGCAGGACATCATATGGTCTGGAATATCCCTTTGGCCAGTTTGGGTCAGCTGTCCTGGCTGTGCCACTTCATGTACACCTGCAGCCTGCTGGCTGAAAAGTCCTTGACTTGGTGTAAACATGGCTTGGCAACAGCCAAAACAGTGTATGACCAACATTTTTCTCACACTGAATCCAAAACACAGCATGATACCAGCTAATAGGAACAGAAGTAAGTCTACCCCAGCTGAAACTAGGACAATAAGGTCCAAAGCCTTCTCTCCATCCTTAGATGCAGATAGTACTCCCGCCTACACAAGCTGTTTCTAAAATGCAAGTATCCTCCAGTCCTACTTGCAGGGGGATCTCAAAACCCAAAGTAGTTATGTTTTCTGGTTTTGTTACCTGTTTTTCCTTCTTCCATACCTAATTCCTTTTTACAATGAGGGTGGCACAGGGAGCTCAGAGAGGTGGTAGATGTCTCATCCCTGGAGACATTCAAGGTAGGGCTGGATGGGGCTCCAAGCAACCTGATCTCATTGAAGATCTCCCTGCTCATTGCCAGGGGGTTGAACTAGATGACCTTCGAAGGTCCTTTCCAACCCAAACTATTCTGTGATTCCTTTCATACTGAAAAATTACACTAGCAGTTACCTTCCCAATAAAGGATAAGGACCATCAATATTTCTGACACAAACTCAAAATAAAGAGGTGCTCTAATTTATATTAATAAAACCATAACCACTAGAATAATCTCTCATGATATTCTCCTACTCCTTATAATTTTCTCTTCACATCAGCCAAGATATACTGGTGCTCAAAGGCAGCATGTGAACTAAAAGTTAACGACATTGACCAGAAGTGTCCCTTTTTCATTTCAGGCTAGATGAGTGCCAAAAGTGAGATGTGATGTTTTAGTGACACCTATGTGCTATTTCCTCCTTTCTTCCCAGTCCCAGGGAAATGCACATACTTTCCATTAGATGGTCCAAGGTGAGAGGCAGCATGTATACATACATATCTCTGTACATGCACACACACATATATACACACATAGATATATCTAACACAACTGTCAGTATGATTGCTTTCACCAGCTCTTCAGTCCTTGATGGTCCATAACAATTCATCTCCTAAGTGCGCACGCAGCCAAGCAAATACAATTCATCTGGTGCATAAACAGATGCTGCGAAGGGTCTGCTTTCTCACAAGACCCTCTAGAGCAGGCTGAAGGGGGGTTACAGATTAGATTATTAGACTGTTGGGAAAGGACCAAAGCCGGTTCCTTTACAGCTAGAGATGGTACCTGTGCCATGTATTATTATGCCACTGTACCTAAATTTGTCAATGTACAGTTTTGAGTCTGACCAGAAAATCCCTTTCTGGACATCCTTCTGGCCGCAGGCTGGCAAAGAACAGAGATAAGAAACGGCAAAGCCTGAGCAGGAGACAGGCTGCAAAAAAGTAAAGGCACGTTTAAAGACCGTTGCCACTTTCTGCTCTACTAGTGACCTCTTGTGGCAAGGGTGGGGAACAACAGCCCCCTCTTTCCCCCTCCATAGTCTTCTGAGCGACACCCTGCACAAAGGCATTAAAAATGTGCCCGAGTCCACACATTTACAGGACATTCAGTACTTTGCAAATTGAAGAATGGCTAAAAAATTATTGCAAGCTGAGAAACTAGGGACAAGATAAGAAGGAAGATGCTCTCATTGATAAATGAGCAGGGAAAAAAGTCACAGATTAAGCTGAATTTTAGAAATTTTGTATTCTGGACTGTATTACAAAATAAGCGACCTTTTTTAACAATGAAGAACCCTACAGAAATTACTTTGGAAGGATAAATAATGAGAAATCACACTGTAATTTCTACAAGGTAGGAAGCAGAAGTGCTATGTAAGGCAAAGTACTATGGAAAACGAAATTTGCAGCAGCATCTCAACACTAACATGACGCTCCCTTTCACTAGTGTTCCCATTGGATGTGGAGCAGGCTGCTTAAAGCAAACTTTTAATGGGTATTCATCACCTGCATGTTTCTCCGCCTAATGGCTGGCTGAATTAAGATCCTCTAAGAATGGTATGTGGTGCAACTGAAGCCATGGGAAAAGCTGTGCTTTGAATAGAAAAAAAAATCACATTATGGTAAGCATTCTCAGCATCAGCACCCAACATTACAGGATTAGCTTTGACAGGTTTTTCTGCCTCAGTTTGCCATCTGAAAATGGAAACTGCTTGTTGGTCAAACAGAACTATAATGACAATTACATATCTCTGTGTTGCTCTATGTGGCACCTGCAAAAATTTTTCACAGCAGGATGTAAATAACATGCAATGAATTAGCATTAGGGCCACACATATTAAATGAGCACTAACAGGGCTACTTCTACAGTTGAGGTCTTATGGAAAGAAGTTTGCAGTTCAAAAAATAAGGAAAGTTAAGGATCATATTATTAACAATATGCACTTCACTTCCAGTTTGTCCTAGCTTTTGAATGTTTGAATTTGTAGATTTATTTTAAAACAAATGAACTTACCTTATCAAAAGAAAAATAAACAACCCAGGAGAGCTACACTGAATGCATAGTAAGCAGGATCAAAAAATTTGTATTATCACAAGAGCTCACCTCATCCTAACAGAGTAAACATTAGCAGCAGTAGGTTTTATGTGGAAGAGCAAAATGTGGAAACTATTGGAATTTAAAAAATACTTTGCCCAGGACTTTCTTAGTAGTTTGGCAATAATACAGAAATAGTGAGATTCTAATCTTTGGCTCCAGCAATCAGTGTGATTTAATCAAGAGACTTCTGTGCTTTCCATAACCTTAACCTTTTTGCGTTTTTTCAATCTGTCTATTCTTTCTTCCTTACTCTCCTTTTTCATCACCTGTTCCAACCCAGTCTCCACATCTCCCCTCTACCATTAAACTTCTACTTTTGATACTCATTTGTCCCACTTGTCCCAGTTCCATCCCTCCAATTTCACATCCAACAAAGGCAAGTAGGAGGGAAACTTGGAGGTGAAGACACAAGATGTTCTGTCATTCATTTTACCTCTCCTCAGCCTCAGCTTAAAACTAGTTTTCCTACCAATCTCAACTCATACTAGTTAATGTGATTTGGCCTACTCCCAGAACTAGCAGCTCAGTCCTCAATTCAAGAAACATCTTCAAACCATCAGAACACTGCACTGCATATAGAAGATCTAGGTGTCTGCTCTCAGTCCTGTGCACAAACCCGTTCAGCTCTAAACTGTACCCTAGCTAACCACATCCCTGCCAAAACGTAACCAAAAGCCTCCAGCAGCTCTTTGGATATGGAAACAGCACAGTTCTTGATCAAATTCAGGCAGGGATTTTTCTTAATCTCGAAACAATTGAAAATATTTAATCCTGAAGTAAAGCTTATCCATTTTACCAAAAGAAATATGATGTCTGAGCACGTAAAAGCTTTGAGCATCTAAAAATAGACTTTCTCATTTAAAAATGGAAGTAATTATACTTTTCCTCATACCTATGAGCCACAGCACACGTAAGTATCACAAGAGATCAGATGACACGTAACAACTTGTTAACACATCCGACTGATGCTCCCTGACCTTATAAACAGCTTGTGCCATTTTAGCTGGCATTTTCAGTAACCTGCTCAGGGCAGAAAACAAAGCACAGAGAAATCAATAACTTGAAAATGAGGCTTTATCTAAGACCTCATAATCTGACGAGGCGGCAGTACCAGAAAGGACATGTTCTAGGCCACATAGTCCTGAACTGCAGTATTATTCAAATTACTCGAGTACTTAATAAAGCTCAGTGACATGCTTGCTTTGAGAGCTAAGGGAAAAACCGACTAGTGGTAAGACACATTCCCTCCCGTCCCAACCTTCAAAATTTTTTAATGTTCATAAGCTAAGCAACAGTTTAAAGTCATGAAAGCAAGTTTATAAAGAGACAAATTGCATTTCAATGACAGTCTTCCATAATTAAAGAGACAACACTGGTGAAACAGAGTTTACACGATTAATATATTTTACTCAGTATGTACACAGTTCTCCAAACAAATTGGGTCATACAAAGGCAGTTTAAGAAGTGTTAAGTAACCACCTCATCAACTGTTACATGGGATATGTCTTAGCTGGTTTTGCTTCCTCCAGCTCAGCATCCAACCAGCGGTATCTGCGGTGACGGCGCAGAACTTCAATCGCTTTCTGTTCTAAAGGTGTTGGTTGAATACCCAGGTCTTCCAAACCAGGAAGATCAGGAAATGTCATGTCTGTTGTGTGAAACTTTTAAAAGAAGGAAACAAAAAAAAAAAAAGGCTGAATTCACTGGATAGAATGAACAGCATTACACCCAATGCAATCATTCATGTACTAAAGTCAGTATTGTGTACTTATACCTGAGGTTACCTTTTTTTCTTTTACGGAAATGAACTACCATAAATTCATAGTACTAGAAACATTCAAAATGTCTCAAAACAATTTTCTACAAATGGCAGCTCTTGGGAGATTCTACTACAATTTCAAGGCTGCTGACATAAGACTGTTTCCCCCAAGAAAGAATCCTGCAATACAATACACTGCTGCACACAATCTGAAGACCTATTCAAACACAAATATGGGTCCAGCCAACTGTGTGTCAGTCTCAGTTCCTTGACCATAATTTTCACTCAGTGTTCTTTCCTCAGGAGGAGGAAAAGATTCAGTGTGGCCCTACAGAACTATGGTGTAATTATACAAGGTATTGAGTACCCAGTGTATTTCAACAAGAGATACAGACATTCTGCATCTGGCAAAAAGTCCTTCAGGCTTCAGATTTGGATTCAGGAATAAATAGCAGCTAGACACACAGAAAGTATCTTTGTTTTCTCTTCTTCAGGTATATGTTATCAGGAATATTATTCCTTTGCAACCACAAAATCAAGTCAAACTTGTGAGGGCGTCTTTGAAACACAATTATATGCATTTTACTTTGTCACGAAAACTTATGTTGAATTATCACCTTGTTTTTTTTTCTCTGTTCATGGTTTACAACAGAGTCCTGTTGTAAATGTTTAACATTTACAACAAATAATTCTATTACTATATTTGCAACACATATGACCTATATCTTAGAAAACAGGGATTTATTTTACGCAATTATTCCCTGAAAGGTCTAAGTCAATCACACTTAAATTTTGTGTAGATTGCTTAAGAATGAGAAGCCAGGAAAGAAATACAATCAGACACAAAGTGACAGAGAAACTTCCTGTTACAATATCCATGCTACAGCTGAACTGCAGTAATTTTAGTGATTTGGTGCAGTCTTATTTTATTAAATGTAACTCTATAAACTACAAAGGCAGCTAGAAGTAAGGTTTTCAGGATATGTTCCATCTACATCCTAGTCAATACAGCCAACAGAACTACAATGGCAGCACTTAGTACAGGGGATGAGTCACTGGTTTGGGGGAAAAAAAAAGCACTTTGTACTAGACCCTGAATAAGCTTAACTCCTTCATTACACACACTATCCACAGTTTTTCACAATAGTTTCCAAACAGAACAGGAAACCTGTCTATTTCACAGATGGATAAGTGTAAACAGAAATTAATTGCTTACAGCTATTCAGTAAGTAGTTCTAAGTACATGGCCCAGTTCTTTCAGATTTGCGGTAGTACCCCATCTCAAACTAATTTTGGAACAATCAGGTCAAAATAGGTTATTGATATTGCATCATAACAAAAGGCATTAAACCCCAACTCTGCAAAAATTTCAGACAGCAGCAAGCTTAGAGTTTGCCAGAGTACAGGACTCTACCTTTGCAAACCTACACATATGCCAACAATTTTGACATCAATACTTGCTAAATTGCTACTTTTTCCTTACTTGCAATTGTTTTTTTGCAAGTTATTTCTCCACCCCAACTTAGACACTCCAAGAAGAGTAAACATGAAGTTGAAATGTGTTCACAAGAAATGCATTCTAACGTTATGCAAGAATTTGGGCTGTATCCAGTGCTGTCAGTTCAACATGACTTGTTAAAAATGCCATGAGCTGGATGGTACAAGTGATTTTAATTAAACCAGAGGTACATAAATTCACTAGTTACCTAAAAGTGGGGAGTACCCCTTCCCCATCAGTTAGTTGCACATTGCACATCAAATCTCTAATTTGGCTTTGCTATTTTCAATAGCATGTGTTTTGGGGGAGTGGGCTGGGGGCACAGTGAAGCATGCGGCCTTGACCACTTCTAAGACATAAGAAGTTTGGGCCCTTTCCCTGCCCCCATCATGTTACCTCTTGCTATATAACCCACTTACCAATCGTTTCAACCACTTTTTACAACATATTTAGAGAAATATGTTTATTCTTCTTCCATCAATGTTAGTGGAAAGACTACATGATAATGATGCCTTTTTTAAAAAAAGTTGTGTTAGTCCCTCTCTCTTCCTATGTCTTGGTGAGACTACACCAGAGGACTCTCCAGACTGCTTTGACAGCGTATCTGTCTCATTGGAAATGTAACAGGTCTGAACAAACAAGTTAAGAGTCAGATTACAGAACACTAGCTGCAGCAATTGCATGGCAGGAACCATAACCATTTTTGAGGAAGGTTATATATAGACACCTTTTAAAACTTAATTTTTTGTAGTATCCAGGCAGTCTGAAAGCAATTCTTTACAATCAAATTCTAGCCATTGAACTGACTGAAATACAGGGTGTTTCAAAAAGACGGACCCAATTTAAAATCACTCTCTCTTTGACACTGGGTCCATCTTTTTGAAAAACCCTGTACTACACCACATGAGGTACACAGATTTCAGCACTCCTGGAACGCAAAACAAGTGCAAGTTACAAATACACAATGAAACATTTCCCAAGAAGAATTTATGACTTGTCCTACACTTACCCGGTCCACTTTGTCTCTTGTTATCCATGGTTCAAATGGATTAATCTCAAAGAATCTTGCAACTAAACTGTGAACAGAAATAGTATTGCAGAAGTATAGTCATTATTCAGATGCACAGAATAAAATGAGAACTCGTAAAAATATTTCACACTTAACAGAGAGTGCACAAAAACTTGGTTTTGCAAGCTATGAATTCATTAAAGCAGTAAATGTGTCAGCCAGCAAGTTCTTAGCTGTGTTTCTGGTAACTTTAATTGTTTGCTACTGAATTTTTTGATCTATTGTTTTACTTTGGAAGGGAATGGAGGAGTAGATATCTAGAAGTAAAACTGAGCATTAGTGGTGAGGAAAGTAAGCCTCTACATCCAATTCCCCACACACTAGAGGGTTCAGTCTTGCCCCTGACTTTCCTCCAAACTCTGTTCCCTAGTAGTATAGGCAGCAATCCAATTAGTCATGAAGTTTGATTCAGTGTCTCCATGAAAAAACATGCTTGCTGACAACTACATGATTTAACAGCCATACAAACAAGATGATGGAATCTGGAGCAATCTGCATATATAAAAAGGATGAGGATTAGTGTATTTGCAGTTTCCAGAAACAAAACTTCCCTTGAAAGAAATAAAATCTGGCAAATAATAATAATAAAAAAAACACTATAGCTCTCACTCAGCATCTTGGGACCAACAATATTCAAGGTAGAATTTCTTACTGAAGTGCTCACCTGGCAGACCAGAGTGTTACAAAGTGACTGCACATAAACAGCACTAGGCTTATCTACCATTTAGATACACTCTTTTCTCAAAAATATGAAATACCACTTAGTTTAGTCTATAAAGAAAAAAGCATAACATGGATAGCAGCAAATGTGAATAAAACTAATAAGCACACACATAGTTACATTTTAACAAGCTGCTCTGTGTCAGATGAGCCATGTTAACCCGATGCTTCTACAGCCAATTCAGAAATAGCCACAACAGTTTAAGAAATTGTTCTAGCATTATTCCTCATCCATTACATGAATCCAACATTGAGTCCTATCAGCAGATCGGTAGGAGAGTTCTAACATAGCTAATTTTTTTGGCTTAGTAGTTCACATTGTACTTAAAATGAGGACAGCAGCCCAAACACTAACATATCTCCACCATGCTGAGGGCAACTTCTGAAATAGCATTTACTGTTTGAGGTAGCTCTTCAAAAAGAAGTCTGATTATGCCTCAAGGACTAAGCCCAGGCTCAGATTTATACTACATTTTTTCAAGCACTAAGTAGCTGCAATTCAGCAAATCAGATTCTCCGTGCCCCCTGAGGCCAAAACACACAGCTGCAGGAGCATCTCAGGGCATGCAAACAGAGCCAAGTTCATCTGTTGTAGTCAGCTGAAGTGATGCTACAACTTTCCCTTCTTATCTCTCAATTTTTTACTATCTTCTAAAGATGTTACTGCCCTCATATCTCAGAACAAGAAATGTTTGCTCACAACTGCACTGCTCAAATTTCCAGGCCAAGATCTTGGTACAAAATGGGCTCCAACACTGGCTCAAATCAATACAAAGGACTGAACTACGAGGTCAAACAATATCTTTACCCACCCTTACCCCAACTCTGCTTCCAGGGTGGCAGTGCTCACCAGACTGGAAGGACAGCTGACAGCAGCAATACCTTAAGCTGCTGCAGAAAAATCTGTCAGGAGCATACAGACTCTCTTTGTGGTACTATTAGAAGTTTGTTTAGTTTGTTACTGATTGTTTCTGCTTAGGACCTTTTTCTACTTTTTGACTCAGCAAAAGCAAAGCCATTCAATGACTCTGGAATAGTTAAATTTATTACAAGTACACCTTTCACACACTACCCCATCAAATGCAGGCCTGTGCCTCAGCAGAAGCCTCAATGTAACTAATGAGTACCAAGGGAAAGCCAGTATCTGCACTCATCACATTAAATAACAATTGACAGTATTAAATAACAATTGACAGTATTAAATAACCAACACAACGGTTATTTATGCTTCTGTGCCACCTGGTAGATCCCAAGTTCTTAGTGAAGGAAGGGTCCCACTTACTGGTAGAGAGGACGTGGAAGCGGATAGGGAAGAAAGGTTCGATAGGAAACGGAGTAGATGTATTCTACTATGTCGTAAAGGAGGTATCGGTTAGGTCTGAAAGAAAATGCAATAAACATTGTAGGTAAGTTAGACATACTTAAAAACTTGCGGCAAGAGACAAGAATTTTAATACACACACCTACACTTCTCCTAAGCCTACCAAAGGCCCAGTTTTGCTCAATCTAAACAATTTGCCAGATTTGTCATTTTCCTCAGAAGAGATGAATACATTCCGGCCCTCAAGATTCTGTACTGGTTGAATTTAAGATGTTTTCAGTTAGAAACATATATCATCTGACACAAGCAAAGGTAACAGTGTAAATCACAAAGTGCAAGATTGTTTTGTGTCAGGTGCTGGGAGCGGGGAACTGCAGAGGCGGCCTGTGGAGAGAGGTCGGGGTTGCCCCGCGCTGGGCACAGTCGGCTCCAACCAAACCATCACAGGGCACAGCTGAGCCCCTCAGACAAAATGGCAATGTCTCCGCGAAAACATATTTAAGGAAGGGCAGAAATGCCACAGAGGCAGAGAGGAGTGAGGAAAAAAGTGTGAGAAACAGCTCTGCAGACACCAAGGTGAGAGCAGGACGAGGTGCTCCAGGCACCCAAGCAGAGACCCTGTGGTTCATGGAGAGCCCACGGTGGAGCAGGTTCACATGAAAGGCTGCAGCCCATGGAAGGGCCCATCCTGGAGCTGGGGAAAAGCGTGAGGAGGAAAAAGCAGCACAGAGGAGCTAGTAGGGACTGACCCATAACCCACCGTTGCCCACACCATTGCACTGCTTGGGGAGATAGGGGAGAGGACTCAGAAGTGAAGGACTGAAGTTGAGCCTGGAAAAAGGGTGGCAGGGAGGTGGTGATGTTTTATTCTTTTGGTGTTTATTTCACACTATCCTATTGTAATTGACAGTAAATCAATTTTCCCCAGTTGGATCTGTTTGGCCTACGACAGTAACTCCTTTTTTTTCTTTATCTCAAATTTTAAGTTTTTCATACTACTTTTTTCTGCTGTTTGAGGACAGGGAGTGGGCAGCTGCGTGGGCGTCTGGCTGCTGGTCAAGGCTGGCCCACCACAATCATGGTGAATAAAGTATATTCTGGGTATTTTTAAAGCACACATTTAATGTGCCTCCTCCATGCTGACTCAAATTCTGAATACAAGATTTTCAGTGCTTGGACATGACAATCATCTTGAGAGGGATTACTTCCCAGGTTGGGGCCTTCTAAAAGACTGTAGGGTTTTTTTTTTTAATCTTTAGTCTCCCTTTTTTTTTTCTTTTTTAAATAGGAGACACTGAATTACCATTGGAATCTAAACCCAAACAAAGTAAGTATGCAAAACTTCACACAGTCCAAAAGTCCAAGATTATGATACAAAGAACATGAATTTCAGTTTGATGAACCCAAGATCTCATAGATACCAAGGTCTTCAATTGACACGTTCTTCCAAATGAATAGCAATGTTAATAACCTCAAACAAAATTTATTGATAAATGCTGGAAAAAGGAAGATGGAACCCCAAATTACTACTACTTTAGTTTGTAAAAGCAAATTAGTGCAAAACATTCTAATGAATATACTTAAAGGTAGGTTAGCATATTTGGGAGAATTCAAAAGATTTCAACACTCAAAACTCCTTATCAACTTCATCTAGGTGGCTGGATTAAAGAACCTGGGAGAGATCTGCATTTATGAAGTTACACTAAAGGACTACCGTGAAAACCAAGATATTAAGTTTTCCTCTGTTAACAGAATTTACAAGAGAAACACAGCAAGAAGTAGTAATAGCCAATTTACTTACTCAGGTGAGATTAAAAAAAAAGGACACCACCTTTGTTTTCATTAGTCATTAGCAGGTTTTTTTACCTATTTTTTTTCCCTTATACTTTAACATCTTCATGTCTATCCAAAGGCAGCATAAGAAAATTTCACTTTTATCCTGATATGTAAGAACCATGTAAGGATGTATAGTAGAACCAAACTTAAAAACGTGAAGATAAAGATACTGTTTGTAACTTTACAAATTACCAAACATTAACAATACAGCTTCAGTGAGAACAGAATCACATTGAAGTGTCATTACACTAAACACAATACTAGCAGACAATGAGGTCTAGAGCGCATTAGCATTCAAGAGAGAAGATTGAAAGAGTGGATGAAGCAAAACCAATGCCACAGGGGGGAGAGGTAAAAAACCATACCAAATATTCAGTCATTTAGACATAGCAACAACATGACTAGCTGTCATAGCTGTAACTCTGTTCCACCACTCAAAAAGAAGGAAAAAAAACCCTAAAAAAACTAAACAAAAACACAGAAACAGAATGCTCTTTTACAAAATTAGTATTTGAAACACAAACTGGTAACTCCTCTCAAAAAAAAAAAAAAAAGTCTCATAAAGCTTTAGTCAAGAGGTATGCTTCAGAGTTCCTTTGGTTTTACAACACTAACTTGGATCTTCCATTTAGACCATCATTTATTCAAAGTGTTTTCAGTCATTGTTATGTGCCTGAAACTGTATTCCTTGCAGTGAGAGCCTGGCATCCATGCTTGAATTCCTGCCTCTGAAACCTGGGCACTGAACTCCTGGCCTTCCATAAAGTGCCAAAAATGTGAAACTGTAAGAATACCTTCAAAGTTTAGCCAATTGCTCTTCCATTTAGCTGCAGTGTTCTATTTAATGTGTACTTCTCAATTTCTCCTGCAGTTGGAACAGCTGCTTCTGCTGAGACAGAAATGAACCTAAAAATAGGCACCTCTCTTTTGAGGCAGGTGGTTTTGGATACATATTGACCCATCTTCAAGTTTGCCCCCAAGAGATAAAATAGTCATTCATGGGGTTAATTTTGTCACATTTTGTGGTTTTGCATTATATCCATCTGACACCTACATGTCTATTCTCTTTGATAAAAAGTGGTTTTGAATGGCTGTTTAGCCTTTTTTCCCACTTGTTCTTTACTGTGGCACTTCACATCATCCCAGTGATTTGAAAACCACTCCAAGTTACTTAATAACTTTATTGTTGCTGTTGGTCCTTTCAGACCATTTTTAGCCTCTTATTTTGCTAGTTTTTGAGCAGAAGTTCCTCAGCATCATAATCCAAAAGCAGCTGAAGAGCTACTTGGTGCCTCTTCCAGAGCACCAGCACACACAGCACATCTGGCCTGGCTGCTGGGATAACATCTTCCTCAAGAGCTCAGTTACAGTGCTGAAGAAAGACACATCACACAAGTGAAAGACAAACTAGCAATGATCTCTGCACTACAGGAGTAAACAGCTGTTAATGTAACAGCATCACAAAACCAACATGGCAAAAACAATGTAATCTCAGATAAGCCTTTTGCAACATCCAGATGCTACACGCATTTTCAGTGTATAAGTGGGGAAGACAGAAATATGCATGCAAAGGGAAAAAAGAGAGCTCTTCAGCATAATTTTTATCTCAACTAATTAGTAACTGCTTTCTTTATCAATTAATCTAATGTTCCTTTTACCACATATATTCGATGAAGACCAATTTCAGTGCCATGTTACAATAGCAAAACATGGACCCATTATCTTGGCATTTGCCATGTCGTTTATTCTTAATGCTAACGACATATTCTGACTTTTGCACACCAAATATTTCAAGAGATCCAGTCTCTACCCACTCTCATTCCAGGTGCTTTTCACACAGCTTTAGCAGAATTTTCTCCAAAGCTGTGCTGTCTAGTACATTTCCCAACACTGCGTATTTCTTTGTGTGCACACACATAACATTAAATGCAATGGGGTCCAAACTAGGATTTTCAGAGTACTCGCAACAACAGCTTGAGTCATTTTTACTCCCAAAAAGGAGGTGGAATTTATTGCAGCTCAAACTGTGTGCACGGATGGAGAAATTAAATGTACTGTGCAGCATGCCAAAAAATGACACCAAAAAGAAGTTCTTCACTTAATTAGAATCAGAAAAGTAACCTACCCAGCCAAGGCATATGTTTTTCCTTTCGCATCAGGATCCTTAATGGCATTTATAATTGCCTTTGCTACATCAACCACCTGTGAGAAACAAATTCAGATAATTACCAATAGAATACACGAATGCATGCGCATACTCCTCTTTGAGAAGTGACTTATCAGAGGAAAAGGAAAAACCCAACACACACACACACACAGGATTTGGGATTGTCTTGTTTTATAGAAAACTTACATATATTGGTTGCTTCACTGTTTTTTTGCCCAGAGAAATAAGAGGCACACCACCAAACCAGCGCATGTCTAATGAAAAGACACATATACAACTTGAGAATAAAATCTGTGAATCCTTTCAATAAATGAATAACCTTTAATAAAAAGCATGTTGCACTACACTGAGTATGGATTTCTTCTGAAAACTAACTTTTAAAAATCAGTAGTGCTGTTTTCAATGCACATTTAATTTTCTTATTAACAGCCATAGTAAGGCCGTATTTACTGTTCACCTAGAGTGGTTCGAAGATATCTCAGCTTTGCAAGACAGAAACAGATTCAACTCTATCTTGTCTAGAAATTTTGTTGGTGATACATCAGAGTCATTACAGTTGCTTCCGAGCCCAGAACAACTCAGATGGATTTCTGCATTCCCACATTACCAACTCAAAAAACTACTTTCATGATGAACTACTTTCAGGGCTGAGATGGCCAAACCTTAGCTCAGAACAATCTAAATTAAAAACAAACAAAACACAATAGTACATAGACCCACCTCAAAAAAAAAAAAAAGGCAAACAAAATAAAAAACAAAACCAAAAAAAACCCACAACCACCACACACAGCAAAATCTAACTAGATTTAGAAAGAATTCTAGAAATAATTGAGTCATGAAAGTTTTTTATGTTTCCATTACACACTTTCAGCTAACGACATACAGAATATTTCTGATAAAAACATACCTCTGTTTTTCAAAAGCAAATCACATTTTCTTTACAGACAGGTATACAAATCACATATAGTTTTATTATTTCAAGAGTACATACTTGCGTAATGATTGAGAAATCGGTCCTCTCTCCCATACATCTCTGAGGGCTTCAGAATTATAGCATCTGGAAATTCTTCCCTCACTGCTCTCTCTCCAACAGCCTATCATTCAATTAAAATTAACACATCCATTAGATTCATTCTGAACAGACCAGAAAAGGATGCCTTTTCAGAACTGGCTACAGCACTCAAAGAAACGACACCATCAGTAGCACAACAATTATTTGTATCTGAGCCATTTGATGGTTGAGACGCTATGCTGAGATACAGCTCTCACAAAACATCCCAGAAGTCCCATAAACACGTAGATAATTTCTTCTACTTGAGATACAATAGTCTCACTAGTGAAGTGACACAAAATTAAAGTAGTAATGTTCAAAAAGAAAGAGGCCTAACCTAAGTACTTCTCTTGCTTAAGTCAGACTAGAGCTTGGAAGAAAACAGAAGGTTTACATAATCCCTGCTACATCATCGGAACACTCCAAGAACTGCTGAAGTAGAGTTAGAAATTTCAGCAGCAGTTATCTGCTTTTCCCATGGGACTGGCCAATGCAGTAAGGCCTAACTATCCTGTAGGGCTGTTGTATGTTGAGAACTACCAAATTTGAAACCTGGTTTTAAAATTTTTTTATATTAAAGACAAGGTGCAGTACAATGAACTCAAATAAAACAAAAATAGCTGAAACTGGGACAACACCTATATTAAAAAGAGAAAACCAGTAATAGAAAACTATACCTCCTAATATGGAAAAAAATAATAGGATACCAAAACCTGTTTGTTTGTTTGTTTTTGCACAGGTAACAATCCCACTCCAAGGGCCTGTTATCATGCACTTTGCAGCACTCATTTTGGCATCAACTACTTAATTTGCTAGGTCATTCCAGCCTTAGATGTTAGGCTTCATATCAGATCCCGAACCATCATCAGACTAGTTCCTCTTCCTTAATGACAGCAATTTTAGATGCAAAGATATTCACAGCTAGAAGAAAGGACGAGTTTTCAGGAATACAAGTTCTATTTCCCTTCAAGGCACATGAAGTACTAAGGAGGATTTCTAGCTCAAATATGAACAGAAACTCAAAAATTCCTCAGTTGCAGAAAACATTCCATAGTCAGTACATACACTGATTTCCTTCAAACAGACCCAGTTGTGCAGAAAAAACCACCAACCAACCAATCAAACAACAACAACCACAAAACCACAAACAAAATGCACACACACAAAAGTAGGTCCTCTGAATACATATTCAGAAGGATTCCAGACTTACTTTACTCCTGAGGTATTTGGAAGGACTCTTCATGCTAGCATTCAGGTGAGAGATGTGAATGAGTGTTTCCACACCAGCTTCCCTAGCTATCTGTGCAATACTTTGAGGAATATTTACAAATACATCTTCATACTTGAAGTTTCTAAAACAAGGCAAAAAACCAAATGTTAACTTAAGAGCAATCAACAGTAATTCCCTACCAATCAATAGCAATTATTACATATTCCTTGAATATATTTCAAAAAGCTATTGTGACGCTCCTTGTTACAAAGTTTCCTTCCATGAGGGACTCTTCACATAAGAAAAACATGAGGAGAGTGAAATGCAACAGTAAGCTACAATTACAGCAATGGTACTGTCTGCTTTTTCACCTGTTAAATCGGTATCAAAAATCCTCTTGCCCATTTGTTTGTAACAGATGGAAGACTTCAAGTGAAAAGAGATTTTATCTTTTTTTTTTTTTTACGAGAAGTGCTGCATCTTGAATTCAGAGCAAAGCTGTCTTTCTACCACACCTGTTCAAAATTTGACTTGATTTGATGCTCTCAAAAGCTCGAAAGTTCTGAGCAGCCTAAGTTAGAGCAGATGCTAGACATTGGGAAAGTGGACAAAACCAGACCAAACACCATTCAGATGTTTATGCAAATGCAAAATTTCACATTGACATAACAGTTAGAACCATTTCATGTCAGCTGTAAAGGACTTTAAGGAGAAGCATACAGAAAGAACAACTTCTCTCACTTTATGGCATTCAAGGGGCCTAAATTAGGGGGTTCAACTGTAATCTAGTTTGGCATCTAATCAATAACAATACAGAAGCTCTGTCTCCCAGCAGAAATGACACTATAGGCTGGCAACAATCACCAAATTCTTTCCAAATATCACAAGACTGCAAGAAAGAGAATTGGCTCTCATGTCTTTATATTGTCCTTGTAAGCACCCTGCTCCATCTTTTCCATTTGCTTTGGAGAACAAACAACTTGTCCAAATGCCTCTCTCTCTGTCCTTATCTACTCCCACAGCTCTTCAGATCCCACTGGAGTCTAAAGAAAGCCTTAAAAATAAAAAGTTATTTTTGACCCTTCAATAACTAATCTGATCCTGGGAACCATCACTCCTGTTCTACTCACAAAAATAGATTTTAGAAACACACAAGAACAAATAACATCCCTCCTGTAACTATGGAGTTTCCAAACAACACAGAATACACAGAGGGCACTGTACACTAGTACTAGGCAAGGAGGAACATGTTTAATGGCAGGCTTTACTTTTTTGACTGATCTGAACTTCTAATTTTACTTTTTTTCTTTCCCCTCCTTAAGTTGCTCATAGACTTTGAGGTTATTACAATGGTTAGTATAACCTCGTGTTTAATAGAACATACAATTTTATCTCAGCACCATCAATGATACCAACATGGTAGATAAACCACATGATAGGAACATTTGTGCAATACAGGAGTAATTTTTCACCATTCAGAAGTCTTTAACATGTACCAAGACTCCTCTGCTTTTGAATCTGTTGAAACTGATGGGGGTGACGAGGTTTGGGGGCTTTTAACTAGAATGAAAGTTTTTGTGGTAGTCCTTACACTTCATTTCAATAACAAAGAGACCTTCCTTGCATAAATCATACTTTTTACATGAGTCCAGAAATTGGAAGTACACATGAAATACATATATGAAAGATGAACCAAGATTACATTGGCTTTGGGCCAAATGTACAGTCTCTTTTCTTCCCTCACTCTCATATTACGAAGAAATTTCTTCTATTTTGACAGCAATAGGTGTTTGAACTATTATGTTCATAATTTAGTTAACAGTGAAAAAAATCCTGACAGGTTAGTTTGTACCTTTTTACCTATATCTCAAAGTCTGAAGAAGATGTAAAACGAATAAAAAACCTTGACAAATGCACAAGACCAAAGTTAGTTTAGGTTTGGTGGGTCTTTACCAAATAAGCTATGTTATAGACTCCAACAATGGGACAAGGAACTACGCGACTATCAGAAAAAAACAGTACCTCTACGAATTTGAATTCAAAAATCAAAGTGTCTCCAGAAGTTATGTATGATATTTGACTAGACAAGAAACAGCTGAAATAGGTGCTTGCCAACAGACATACTATTTTAGGAAAAATAATTACACAATTTGACACTACAACAGCAAATGGCTGTTCACAAAAAAAAAAAGAGCAAAGGCATTAGGCTTGTAAGTGTAGATGAAACTGATATCTACATTTGTTTCTGTCTACTACAACAGCAAAATTATGTAGCCTATAAAGGCAAATCACACAACTAATGAGTTTTTATCTGGCAGTTCTCTCCAATGCTTTAAATAAAGTGGACATAATTGCGCACACACACACAAAAACCCCAATATGAGGCTATTACAGGTATTTCTAACATAAAATAAATATGGGATTTTTTTAAATGGATGTCAAAAAGGAACTATCCCACTTCTGCAACAATGTAATCATGGTCTCACAGAAACCAGCGACTCCCTGTCAGCTAGAGGGAAAGCAACCAGCAAACATCTGTAAGGTGTATGAAAGCTGTAAAATGAACATTCTGGCAGATCAAAAGCTGTACACTAGAAAATTACAGAAAGAACACACTTCAAGAGCAGATCACAACCAGGATTCTAGTTAACTATTTATAGAAATGAAAGAACTTTTATACGTAAAATTTCAGTTTTGCATTTTCATAGAAGCCAAGAACAATGTAAGCATTACTGTATACTGTACACATGCTGTAAATGTGGCTACAATACCCAATATCTAGTGCCAATCTATCTATATAAGGGAAAAAAAAAAAAAAAAAGGAAAATTACTTTGTTTCCCATTCCTTTCCAACAAGATTAATGACCACATTGCTGTGTTCCAGGGCTCTTCGGATAGAGTCTTTGTCCTTACAGTCCCACTCCTGTAATCAGAGCATCAAATGGGAAAAAGATGAGATAATGTGTAGATAGGCATAATCAAAGAAAGCTCTTTCACATCATTTCCATTTAGAGGCTAAACAATAGCTGGAGTTCTGACTTTGAGAACGATTAGCAGACTTCCTTGTATAGCAATGGCATTGTATTTGATCTAAAGCCAAAGTAAAAGACTTACAAGGAAGAGAAGTTGCCCCAGGTCACCCATCGGTCGCAGATACATGAGGTCATACCGATCACAGCGATAGGGTATGATTACTTGAGATCCAATGCGACCTAAGTGTTCAAAAAGAAGTTTCATTTCTCTCAAACTACTGCATCACTTTAAGCAGAGGAACTTCTGAATAGACAAAAATTCCTTGTTTTCTGTGATGTTAACACACAACAAATACACATAGATATCTTGAATAGTTATCTTCAAAGCTAAAAGTAGCATAGAAGTAAGTTTTGGAACCTACATCATTGGAATTCTTAAGCAGGGACACACTTGAACATTTGGGCTTGTAAGAAACAATATAAGCTCATTAACAACAACAAAAAAAAAATCATTGTGTGTGCTATAAATATTAGTACAATACCTAAAAATGTGTAACATAAGGATATTTGCATTTTCTAAGTTGCATGGAAATGAGAAGAAAAAAAAAAAAGCAAGAGTTATTTTCTAATACTTAAATTCAAATGGCAATTCTAAAGAATTCCAATCAAATTCCTGCAAACATTTTCCTAAGAAGTCCTAATAAGGCCAAAACCAGAAGAAATAAATACATGCTGTATGCTCCTCAGATCTGCATTTTACAGACTGAAAAACAGTACTTGAAGGAGAATTGCTTATTTTAATCACTTTAACAACCTTCAAAGGCTTCTACATTTCCTAGTTTAAACCAGCTTTTACTAATTGTCACATCCTGGCACTTTAGCAGACCAAACACTATGAAAATATCACACAAAACACTTCTGCACTGCTGTACTTTTAAGAACCAAAAATGCTACAGATTTCTAGCTTATCCTGCAAAATTAAGCAAAACCAGAGTTTTGTTAAACACCGAAATTTTTTACTTAGCGCTACTGGCGAATATTACCTAAACGGTTGACAACATAGCGTCCCAGGAAACCTGTAGCCCCAAAGACAGTGGCCACGATACCACTAACAGAGGATCGTCCACTTCTTCCATGAGGGATCACCGCATGATGAACCTGGCGGTGCTGCGGCAACACAGATGGTGCTGCAGCTAACACAGAAATGCCAGGGCCTATAACACAAAACAGGAGAGAGCACATTATAAGCTAAAAGCTATCAGCGTCAAACCATAGTTAATGTTATTTTTCTCATTACAGATTCATTTCCTCTAATCTCCCTCACCAAAATTTCCCATGTCAAGAGTCCTGACAGGCTGTTCCAGAGACATCTGGATAGATCAGAGGACAGGAAGCTTAAGGAAGTGGTTACAAAAGTCAAAGACCAAATTATGACCCGAAAAGTGCAGACTAAGGTTATCGGTTCCTAAACAGCAAATAAAGCTTAACCGGCTAGCATTAGCACTTGATGTATAAGGTGAAGCACAGAGGTTAAGCAAATAAAGAATACTTGCTACAGGTAGGTCCCATCCAAGTATATTCACATCTAGATCTGGGTGTTGCAGGATAAAGACCTCAGAATCACTCCAGATGCAGTTAACCAGACTTTTTACCTCAGTCTAAATATAGCACACCCAAATGTTGGAAGAGCAACCCACCTATATCGAATCTCTAGGAGTGAGGAGAAACGAAGAAATGCAAAGAGCCAGAGCCATGACATACAGAATTGCCTCCAAGCTGTCCCTTTTCTCAAAGGGCAATGAAAAGATGACAGCCAGGGAAACAGGACATCACTAGGATATTGCTAAGGTAGCTCCAACAGGGAGTTTGAAGAGAAGAAGCCTATGTCCCCTCCAACAAAGTTAGCCAAAAGGAAGAAATTAAGTGACTGAAAGAGATTTTTGAAATTAGAAGTGTTTAATGTTAGTACATGTCCATGATTATAAAAAGAAAGGAACAGATGAAATATAGAGTGTGTTAACATGGTACAGACATCTGGCTGTTGACAAGAGCAGACTCTAGGAGCTGACCTTGGAAAACTAGCTTGAGAATATAACAAGTATAACAGAAATCCAACTTTTAGGAAGTCACAGCCATAAGCATTTTCTGGATAAGAATAAGCAAGTTTCATCTGCCCCATATAAATCTATGTACCAAGAATTATCATGAAAACAAGACTAATATTTGATAACAGAATGATGGATTCTTTAGGAAACCACAAAAAAATCCCCCTTGTACAACGAAAGAGTACCTTTTATCCACATATGGTTCTGTATTGCCAGTTACCCTGTGACACTTATGTTGTAGCCACGACATTAAAAAGACAAAAAGGACAAGGTGTGTTTGGACAAATTATATTTTGTTAGATCAGCTAATAGAATTCAAACCAGAAAAAAAAAAAAAAAAACAAAAACAAAACCAAAAACAAAATAGCAAGATTTCAGTGCCTTAAGGAGGCATTTCTGTACCTCAAAGTTTGTCTATCCCTCCTCTCTCCATACTGCACAAACTGGAATAAAAACAGATACCGTATCTCCAACCTTGTCCTGAAAGTAGGCTAGCACCCACTTAAATAAATAAAGCAATTCCATATATACATTTGCACTTATGAAATTAATACAATATGGCTAGAAGATATACTCCAATTGGCTGATAGAAATGGGACAAAATAAGATATTACCTACACAAACTTCAAGTAGGTATATGACTTCTTTAAAAGCAACTCTCTTACCAAAAAGCTCCAAGATCAGGAACAGCTAAATTGGGCATGGTATCTGCCTTAAAGTGGCAGATACGCAGGGCCTCTCCATTACTGGAGCAGATACCTTGAGACTAAGTATAAGAAAGAAGGAAAATATACCCTTTGATAAAGACCCAAAAAACAAACAAACAAAACATACAACACTAATCTAACAAACCAAAAACTCCACACCCAAGCAAAAATCCCACACAACTTGTGAAAGATCTGCTACAGTTTAATAGAAATACACACTTCTGTGGTATCCAATTAATATCTTAAAATTATATGTCAGGTTCTTAAAGTAATGCAGTATGTTCATATTAAACTTTACAACACCTCAAACTGAAATTTTACAGAACATGCCAACTCATCACTGCTATATTCACCAGTTATCTTCACTCTCTGCTTTTTCTACCATCTAGTTAATTTTACATTGCCCTCTAAAAACTTCATGTATACTTCTGCAAAATTACCGTGAAGGTGAAGACAGTAATTTCAATGGATTTCCAATATAGCATGTTTTAAAACACATTACCACGCTATCTTTACAACGTTATCTGACACAAAATACACAAACATGCAGCTTATACCCTAAATTCTTACATTCAAAAATCTTGAGGGGAAGGGGGAATTTTTTTAATTTATTCTTTTAAATGACAACAACAAAATAAAGTAGCCAATGAAATCAGGAGTGTATCCTGAATACTCTGTACAGAATAAAGCCTGTAGCTATGTAATGGATAGCCGGAGAGCGAACATTAACCAAGCTCAGTTCGAGTGCAAGTGCAAAGGATAATACTGAGAGAGATGGTTTGATTAACTTGTTACCTTTATTCTTGTGGTGTTTTAATAACGAGGGTTTTGTTACTAATTTTTAGAAAAGGCGGGCTCACAGAGAAATGACTAGGTTCTTTATAACCAACAACATTCCTTCAAGTATGCAAAGAAGCTACATGGTATGCTGAGATGGTGAAACAGAAAGCTCAGTACTACGTTTACATACGCTTCTCTAGAATCTAAAGGTTTGTAAAAAAAATAACCACACAATATCCACATTTAGAGAGCTAACAGTATGTGTTACTTTCAGATAGGAATATTTCAGTCCTTACAATACAAAACCTAAAAGCAACATTTTAGTCCACAGTGAACCCATGCTGAAAAAAAGTATTATTAAACAGAACAACCTATGTAAGAAGGTAAGGAAAGTTAATCTGAAAAATATTCTACACATCTTCCAACTACTTTGTAGCTTTTTTGTTGTCATTTCTGCAAAAATTATTGATGATATGCTCTTCATGATGCTATGACTGTCACACTAACAAATAACATCCAATTCCTCTTTTGTGCTCTCCCACCTGCGCATATACTCCTGTTTTCACCTTCCTTATTTTCCAAGGTCTTTACTGGTGTACTTCTTTTCTTGTTCCATAACTGTACAAGATCTGCCACAATATATCACCATCTATGGCTCAGTGCCCAGTGACTACCATGTTACACATATACAAAAAAAAAAAAAGTTGAGTTTTAAGGATGTCCATGAGACTCAAAGAAAGTAGGCTAGAGAGATCCTCACACTGATTCAGAACCAGTAGGACCTTCCATGTGGCACAGAGCCCTGTCAAAATGCAGCCAACACATAATAACTCTGGACTACATAATTTAATAGAACCATACAGCTTTCACAACTCATGTTAGTATCGCCAGACTGAGCGACACTGCTAAAACTCTGAGCTTCAGTGTAACACACACTTGCTCAGAGATTATTTACCCAAAAGAGTACAATTTCATCTTCTTCACTAACCATAACCTATTTCTCACTTCAAATTTACTTTAACAATCCATATCTGAAGCAGTTTATGAGAACTGATTTGAATTAAACCTCAAATATCCACAGTAAACAAGAACGATCTTTTTCTTTAAAAGACACATTGCTACAATTAGAAGCATATTAAATTCTTTCCTCCCTTTTATCAACCAACATGTCCTGTTTCCCATCTCTCACTTCACTCAACAGAGGAGCAAGTGCTGAATCAATTTAACTAAATATCAGCTCTGTTTTAACAGCAAAGGCCCAAATACAAGCTTTATATATAATTTTTGGTAATTAAGCACGCTTATAGACCACGGCCAAAACGTCAAGGTCGTAAAAGGAATTTAAACTTTTAGCCTACAGGGCAGCATTTCATTTGCCGAGATTTTGACAGTCCCAGTGAGACAACCCACTGTACCGCTACACCGGCAGCCTGAGCCAACTCCACGCAGGCATTAGGGCAGCAAACCCCAGTTCTCTAAAGAGAAGGAAGGCAGAAACCACATCATTTCCACCGCAAGCAGTTATCTTAACCAGCTGCTTTTCAGGCGCTGCCCTGTGAGTTCCCTCACCGCTCCCCACCGAGGGCGCCCCGCGGTGAGCGCGGGCAGGCCGCTGGCACCGTACAGGCTCCGGCCGAGAGCGCAAGAGCATTCGGGTTCCACCGCGACCCAGCGGGGAGACGCAGCACTCCGGCCCCTGGGCGGCAGTGACACTCACCTGCCCTTGGCAACAAGAGGCCGCGGGGAACCCGGGAGCAGCGAGCCGCAGCCGCCATCTTGCCTTACCCACCAACCCTCGCGCCGGACGGCACGCGAAGAAGGTCAAATCTCTCCCCCGCGGCGTGCGCAAGAGCAACAACGGGAGTGGGGAAGGAGAAGTAGTGCGCATGCGTAGTCCCAGCCGTCGCAGCACGCATGCGTGTGTGAACACTGTTTACCTTCTCTCGAAGGGCGGGCTTTGGAGGCGGAGCTTCGGGCACATGAGGCCCCGCCCCGCGGTTGGGCCCCGCCCACCCCCCGGCTTAGGGGGCCGTGGTGGCTGGCGGGGGTTCCCTCAGCTAGGGTCTGGCCGCGGTCCTGCTGGGGCGGCTGCAGCCCCCGCCGAGCCCCCCCTCCCCGTCCTCTGGGCACGGCTGCCTGGCAGCCGAGTAAAACACCGGCACAGGTTGCCCAGAGGGGTGGTAGATGTGCCAACCCTGGAGAGCAGTGTAGGGGAAAGGGACCTGGGGGTCCTGGTGGACAGCAGGATGACCATGAGCCAGCACTGTGCCCTTGTGGCCAGGAAGGCCAATGGCATCCTGGGGTGTATTAGAAGGGGGTGGTTAGTAGGTCAAAGGAGGTTCTCCTCCCCTTCTACTCTGCCCTGGTGAGACCACGTCTGGAATATTGTGTCCACTTCTGGTCCCCTCAGTTGAAGGACAGCGAACTGCTGGAGAGAGTCCAGCGTAGGGCAACAAAGACGATTAAGGGAGTGGAGCATCTCCCTTATGAGGAAAGGCTGAGGGAGCTGGGTCTCTTTAGCTTGGAGAAGAGGAGATGGAGGTGTGACCTTATTAATGTTTACAAATATACAAAGGGTGAGTGTCACGAGGATGGAGCCAGGCTCTTCCCAGTGACAATCAACAGTAGGACAAGGGGTAATGGGTTCAAGCTGGAACACAAGAGATTCCACTTAAATTTGAGAAGAAACTTCTTCTCAGTGAGGGTGACAGAGCACTGGAACAGGCTGCCCAGGGAGGTTGTGGAGTCTCCTACTCTGGAGACATTCAAAACCCGCCTGGACGCCTTCCTGTGTAGCCTCATCTAAGTGTTCCTGTTCTGGCAGGGGGATTGGACTAGATGATCTTTTGAGGTCCCTTCCAATACCTAACATTCTCTGATTCTGTGTGTGATTTACAGCCAGACTGGACTGGGCTCTGAGCAGCCTGATAGTTGAAGATGTCCGTGCTCATTTAGCAGGGTTGGACCAGATAACCCTTGAAGGTCCCCTCCAACCCAAACTATTCAGTGATTCTATGGTGGGCTGGAGCCCAGCCAGCCCCCAGTGGACACGGCAGCCGGAGTGTGAGCACTGTGGTGGGGAATGACACAGAGTCTGGGCCAGGCAGGGGGAAGGAGACTTGAGGTCATGGGCTCACAGCTCTGGAGAGTGAGACAGAAGTTTGGAAGCACCTAAGACAGGAATTTCAGAGTAGGGGTCACCCCCAACATTTACAGGTGCATGTGAAAACCCCAAGCTTAAATATTTATTTCTCTCTCTCGGGTAAATGCTCTTTCTCAGTTCCTTGTGCCTGCTTCCGAGTGCCTGTCAAGCAGGAAAGCAGCCAAGTCCAACAATTAAATGACAGTAACTTTGGCCACTACTGAGCTGGACTGATTGAAAACATTTTCAGTAACTCATTACTTATGCCTTGAATTACCTGGCCTCATTAAATTAGCCTTTAAATGGGCATTAAAGAATTTTATGATTACAGACATGCAACTACTCTAAAATTCCTAACTCCCTCTGTCAGCCCAGGTCTTCAACATTTCACTGAGACTTTTTCCCCTAAGCAAGTGCTGCTGTGAATGTTGCATCATGATCACACACAGGGCACTCTAAATCTGCCACTTGCACTATTATAACCTCGTTTTTCCCATGGGTTCCCATTGCTTTTTAGCCTGCATTGAATACAAATGGCTGTTCTTTTGTAACCTGGCTTACCCCACTGTAGCCAGTGCTTATATTCACAAAAATGTTTTTAAAACATCAGTGCAGTAAAAGGCAGAGCAGTAAGAGAATATTTCTAGCAATTTGGTACAGACTCCAAAATAGTTTTAACTCAACTCCTTCTCTGACACAGATCTTAAGGGACAGTTCTGCCAAAGCTGTAGCATAGTGGGTAGTTTGGGGGTTTAGGCAGAAATCTGGATGCTCTGTGAACTCTCGTCACCTCCAGCTCTCAGCGACAACACACGTTTTCTTTTACGTGTAAGCCAGGTGCACATCAAACTAAACATGCTCATCTCTTTTTACTCGTAGATGGGAACCACAGCAGCAAGTCCCCTCCATCTCCTATGCTCAAACTACCTACACACCACTGCTCTCTCCACGTTCCTCATGCCTGATGATCTCGCCAGAGCTTTTCTGAGTGGCCCAGCCTGCCTCATCACCTTTGGGAAATCCAGTTGGTACCTTTGTGCTTAGATACGGTATGAAACATCTGATGCTCACAATGTGTATTTGTATGTAATGGGTGCTCATGGAAAGTGGTGGGAATTTACCAGGCGAAACTGGGTACCTATTCTCATTTCAGAACTGGCGCACAGCTACATGAAGGCAACAGTCCAGCTCCAGTATCTCACAAAGACATTTTGTTCTTGATCCAAGTCAGAATCTCTTGCTGTGGAGGCTTAGAATCATAGAATCATGGAATCATTTTAGTTGGAAGAGACCCTCAAGATCATTAAGTCCAACCATAACCTAACTCTGGCACTAAACCATGTTCCTAAGAACCTCGTCTAAACGCCTTTTAAACACCTCCAGGTATGGTGACTCCCCCTGGGCAGCCTGTTCCACTGCTTCACAACTCTTTCCATGAAGAAATTTTTCCCAGTATCCAACTTGACCCTTACTTGCTTTGTATGGTGACATAGATGTCCATGGAAAGTGATTTTCTAACAAATTCTAAGACTGGACTAGAAAGAGAAGGATGAATTAAGGCTAAGGCAATGAGTATAAATCAGAAGATGTGTCTTCTGCTCCAGGCTCGCCATCCCCTGACTTTCAGAGAGATGAACTACAACTCTGTCGTTTCCACTCTCGTTTTTTAAAAGAATATTTTTGTATTTCAGCAGTGCTATTGGAGGGCTCAGATGTGCTAGTTGACCAGAGATGCTTATGTCTTACAGTGATGTAATCACGAAGAAAAAAAAAGCAGGAAGGTAATGGATGGACACATCCAACTTGTTACAGCTCCAATTGCAAGTTAACTAGGTTAAATGTGCAATTTACAGGGAGAAGAATTTGATTTTAAAAGCAATTTGGATCATCATATTACTGATTAAGGACTATAACACTGTATTTGAATCCAAGGGAAGTTAAAGGCAAACATCTAAAAGCAGCCTCAGGGCTACACCTAAATGTGTGAGGATTTATTAGAAGTCCTGTGCTGAGTGTTTCTGGCATCTCTCAGCTCTCCAACATCGGGAAACAGCAGGCTAATTGCAAATGCTGGCTTTAAGGGCTGGCAGGTGTAGAAGGCATGCCTCAGTTTCCACACACCCCAGCACCCTTTGTGTCCTTGTGGCCTTACTGTTGTTATGGAAATGCTGATGTCACTCTGCTTTCTGGTTGGAGCAAGATAAGTGGGAGACCAAAGAGCCTGTCTGGTGACAGTGACTGAACAGCTTAGTTATAAAACCATCCATTGAAAGCTGCCTGGACCCAACAAACACAACAGTGCTGCTGAGGCAGGAAAGTCCAGTTGATTCTTCAGATTATTCAGCACATGTAAGGGACAAATAAGGCCATGAGCTAATGTCTGGAGACACCATTTTCTTTCTGTTTTCACCATCTTTTGAATTCATCTGGATGTTTCAGTGGTCTAAGAAACCTCTTTGAAATAGTTCCAGACTATTCATTTCTGAGGCTTCCCCTCACCATAGTCTGCCTTATCCCTAATCTGGCTTTTTGAGAAGTGTGTGAAGAACAGCCAGCAGATACTCTCCTTCCTCTGAAGCTCCTCCTTCCTTTTCTGCTGGGTTTGTCTACTGAGGAGTTTCGGTGGCTTAGGCCAGCAGTCAGGAATGGTACAGGATGAGAGGCAAGAGGTATCTCTGCTCTGTACATGCCATGTTGCATCTGCATTATGGTATCTTGCATCTGTTTCATTTGCTGACTCCCCAAACAGTGTTTGATTTGTAAAATTTCATGTAATTTCCCTAGGGTGTTCACTTCTCATGCTGCAATTAAAGTACCCCATGAATCAGAATGAAAGCCATTTCTGAGTGCAAGAAAACTGACATATACTGCAGAGATCTTGGTGTGATAGGTTGTTTCCTGTGATGCTACTTATGAATTTGACTTAGACAAAGTGAAACGACATGCTGTAGATGGCAGAATGGGATCACAGCATTGCCAGTGAATCAAGCACCACATTAGCGCTTGGGAGACCAAGGCTGTGTTCCCAGTTTTGTTGCTGGTCTGCTCCATGACATATAGAAGTCATGTCGCATTGTCACATCTTAGCTTCCCCATCCATAAAATGCAATAAGGATGCCTACTTTGTGAAACATCTAGCAATATACTAATGAAAAGCACTCTATTAGAATAAAGTATTGATATTATTGTTAGTGGTTAACTTTATTTTCTATAGGTAGTATATTTTTAGGTTAATATCCTAATCCTACAGCTTCCCCTGTTGATATAGAATAACTTTTATGATACCTCTTTGCTTTTTAAATTTTTTTCCCACAAATTGTCTTTCTTGTAGTATATAACAATAAATAACTTGAGAAAAACAGATGTGACCATCTCACATTAAGACCTATACAAATAAAATATTTTAGTGCTGACAATAATAGCTTGTTCTTAGATAAACAAAAAGGTATAGTTGGTTAAATTCAGCCTTGGCTGAAATAGATGTTACACCTACGTGTGAGGCCTCTGGGACAGAAGTGTCACGGGAAGAAGGTGAAGCCACATGGCAACCACATTTCCTGGAACTCATAGCAAGGTGCAAAGGGAACAGGGGGTCCCCAGAGCTTTGTTATGCCACCAGTGTGAATTTGTGGCTACTTTGGTGCAGTGGTAGCACCAGGGAAAACAGTGAGCCCTCACATCCATTGTCCTTCCAGTAGATCATAGAACCATCAAATCACAGAATAGTTTGGGTCAGAAGTGACCTTCAAAGGTCATCTAGTCCAAACCCCCCTGCAATGAGCAGGGACATCTTAGGCTACATCATCTTGGATGTTAGCTATGGTGTAGTTGGTACTTGCAATATCCTGGATCCCACTCAGCACATCTGACCCAGCATCGGACTCCAACACTTTCTAAATAGGTGCTTTTAGATATTCCACACTTGAGGGATTTAATCTTTAATACCAGATTTACTTACCTGAAAGTATTTGATGTTACAAAGGATTTTCATTTAGTAGAATGGCAATCACAATAAATCACAGTAAGTCACAATACAAGTACAAATTACACTTAGCAGACTACAACGATTGCAGTAGTCAGCTGAATCACAATACTCACATGTTTCTCATAGTAGGTCTCTATAACATGCTCACCATCATGACCATGGGCATCCTCTGCTGCTGGAAGTCATATTATACATGGTCTGAAGCCAGCTCAGGTGCAGGACAAGGAAGAGTATTGATAGAAGTCTCAGAAATGTGTAGTCTAGAACTGTTTAAAAGGGGCTTCTCATGTTTACATTCCCCATCCTGCTCTGGCTTATGCAGGAAGACATTTGTGCTCGTTGGATTAAGTCAGGGATGTGCAGTTCTACAGCCAGTTGATTCATGCAGCTGATGTAGCCATTCCTCTAGAAGAAAGGATGTCCCCCAGTTCCCCTTTGTGTCAAGGCAAATTCAACATTTTGTGTGACAGCTGTGGTCAGTCACTGCATATTTTCTCCCCTAAGCTTCATGAGCACACTGACCTTGCTTGTCTCCTCAGAGGCTTTTTCAATCATTGGGTTTCAATTATTGTCACACCCAGGATCTGTGTAAAACATTGCTTCAAATAATTATCTGAATGCCTCTATTTATATTGTCTGTAACCCATAAATCTTTATTTCCAGCAACTCTTCCTCAGCCAGTACCAACTGCCTTATCTGGTAAGAGATTCACTTTTTTGATAGGTTGCGGTGCCCCATCCCTGGAAACATTCAAGGCCAGGCTGGACAGGGCTCTGAGCAACCTGATCTGGTTGAAAATGTCCCTGCTTATTGCAGGGGGGTTGGACTAGATGATCTTTGAAGGTCCCTTCCAACCCAAACTATTCTATGATTCTATGAACAATTAGATTCAATGACAGCAAGACACCCCTGAGGCTTCCCATTCCCGTTTATGATCTTGCTGAATTGCACTGACAGAGCTGTTTTTCTTGGTCCTCTTTGCTCTCCAGCAAGGTAAACTTCATGCCACCATAAGGTGGCTGGAATGAGTTGAGCTGAGATTTTTGCTGACTTAAAAGGACACCATCAACTTGAAAATTAATAACTTCCAAAATAAAATGAATAAAAATAATTTCAGGTGCCATATCTGTTCTTGAGTTTTCATTATCAGGATTTTGTAATCCAAGTTGTAAGCATCTTCTCCTACCTCCAGCAAAATGGAATACCCAAATAAAGTAGGAAATTAGGTGAGAAGATTATATGATTGAAAAAAGCAACCAAAATTTATGTCAAATGCACAAAATACAGTGCAGCCTACCACCAAGATGATTCAGTGTCTATGGCAAACATATTATTATGGATGTCAGATCCAGGACTGAGCCACCAGATTTTCACTTGAAGATGAAAACCACTCAAAATCCAAAAGAAGCCAAAGAGAGCAGAGGGTGAGGCCACTACTTGAAGGCAAGTGAGAGTTAGAAGAGGTTTCCTTTTAGGCTGACAGACTCTCTAATCTTGTCATTGCAATGGTTTATAAAGAGATTAATGAAAAGTCAGATGGCCCTGACCCATGTTTTGCTGTCCTTGGAGAGCCTGGTCATAAATCTGTTGGACTAGGTACAAATAAAGATAAAAATAATCCATCAGCAAATGTTACTCATCTCAATATGAAAGAAAGCAAATATGAAGAGAGTCCATCTTTCAACAAGACATTTTCTATAAATAAGTAAACTAGTCTTCCAGTAGAAATTAGTTTTTCCAGAAGAGAAGAATGGGATGAAAAGAAGAAAAGAGAAGCAAAAATGGCATCACAACAACAAAAAAAAAAAAGAAAACAAACAAAAAACCACACACAAAAAAACAACCCACACATTTTGGCCAAGATGAATTTGCAGATAATTTAAGCATAGACATACTAATTTATAGAAATAATTTAGTTTCAGTCATAATGGTCTCAGTGATGAAGACCAGGGAATGTCAGGGAAATTACTCAAACATAGCTTGTATTGTGCCAAAAAACATCCTGCTGAAGCACTCTAAGGTTGTGGTTTCAGACTTAGACTCCTCTATGAAAAACTTACATGACATAGCAGGCCAACTCTTGACTAATTCAGAGTTTGCTGCTTCAGTGAAGCTGACTGTTCACATCAGGTGGTCAAAAGGCTGCAGAAATTAGTGCAAAACCGGGAGGAGATAATGTCTAGCATATGCCTCCACAAAGACAGGTTAAAGAACAGATGCAAAGACTCAAAACGAAAGTTTACAGCAACAAGGACTGAACATTACCAAAAGAAAAACAAGTAACCTGTGCAGATGCAGTGGGTAACCACATTATTAAGCAAGGGTTTACCCTCTGGCATGAAGACCAAAACCAATACAGCCAATGCTCAAAATCATAACCAGGAAGGGAAGCTGAAACAAGATCACCGAAGAACATGCCCTGGAGTTCAGAAATTTGGGATGTAGCCAAAATGTAACCAGAGTCATGGACTTGATTTTGATTGCACTGTTGCCCATACAGTGTCATCTAATCTAGCAGAAGAATACCAACAAAAAGCAACAGAAGTGGCAATGCTAGCAAAACAGGTCCCACTGCCTTTGGGTTGGTATTACAGGGGCCTCATGACCCTGCCTTCCAAAGATTTAAAGAAAGATGTCAGGATCCACCAAAAGAAGCTGAAGAAATAGATTCACAAAAGTCAGACACTGAAAAGCAGAAGCCAGAAAATGATGTGCCCAGTGTTACGTTAATGCTAATCCAGAAGTTAATAAGGAAAAATAGAAGAGGTGTTTTTTTGTTTGCAAAGTAGAAAGCCAGCCTGGAAATCCAATTGCTGATGAAACAAAAACACTGGGAAAAACACTAAGGGACATATTTGCCTTTCAGACACTGAAAAATCCTGTAAAGAGGCCATATATGGACTGACTAAAATGCTTACTGATAAACTTGACCTGAGCAGAGGAGGTAGCAGCAGGGTATATTTTGTTGTCAGTCTGGTGGATATGGTGCTAAAGCTGTGTCTTATAATAGTTAAATCCAGTAATCCTGAGTCACTTCTGGCAGAGTGGAGGAGCAGGGAGGGTGGCACAGGACCTGTGGGCTCTGAGGGCATGGGAACTGCTGAAATCCAGTAAAGGTACCACAGGACACAGGGTGGTAGCGGTGAATCAGAATCCTTCTGAAAAATGTAACAGCTCTGAGCCCTTTTGCAGCAGGTGATTGCCTCTCAGGCAGGTGTGCTTGCTCTCCACTTCTCAGATGGCGACGAGTTAATTAATAAGCAAGGCAGAAATTAGAAAGCGACTGGACTTAGTTATCTGGTTGGTTCTCCCCATCTATGCTGCCTTATGAGGAACAAAAATCTTTTTCTTTAAGAAAAGATTTTCTAGATATTTATCTTTTTAAGCTAGTTCCTGCATAACAATATTGCTAATCTACAGTCTTGTTACAAGAGAGTAAACTCACAAGAAATAAAGACGTACAGAAAAATACTGACCTTTAGCTCAGAACAAAGGTGGTTCAAAATTATCTTATATACTGTATTTCACACAAATTCAGTGGGACTAATTTTAAAGGTAACAAATACATTTACTTTCAAAATTTATTACGTAAATTAAGATATTTACATTTGGAAATGTTCTAATGGCAATGCCATTTAATAAGGAAATATTTACATTATAAACATTATGAGTTGTTCACAAACATTTTTACCGATGTTACGGAATTGCTATGGATTCTGAGTATCCAAATAATTCAGAACCCCAAATTACTTTTCACTCTGTATTTGTTATATTTCTTTCAACTTGGACAATGAAGAGCAGTCTGAGTTGTGTTCAGAGCAGCTCTTCACCTCTTATAATCATTCCATTTGGCAGCCTCTTACAGAATCCAGCCATGGAGAATTCAAGCCTCCAACAGCAGGATGGAAGTAGAGGATTGAGATACATCTGCTACATCGTGCTCACACACACACACAGACATGTGTGCACAGTCTCTTCAGTTTCCTTTTAAAATAATTGACCTTATCAGTACATCTGGTGTATCACACCTGTATATCACTTCTGGTTTAGAGCACACTTCTGTTGTGTTTCTGTTTTTTTGCAGCTTCAGAAAGCATCATCAGTGCCATTGGAGAAGGGATACAAAGTGTGAGGAATTTTACAAGCAATCCTGAAATACAAGAGGGGAAGGCAGTCTGGTGAGACTGCAGGGAACTCTGTTTAGTTGCCAGTCTTGAACTGGCTGTTGCCTATCATGTCCTCACCAGCAGCATGATGCTGGGCCAGCAAAGCATAACATGGTATATCAGACAAGAACTTAGCACAACTCCATCATCTCAGACTCATTTATACAGCCATGATTTGTAGGAGCTGATATTAGTTGCACTACTCCTTGGCAAACATGGATTTAAAAAGCAAGCAAAATAGCTGGGGAAGTCAGTCTGAAAAAAATAGTTGGTCATAAAATCTACTGTTTACCTACCTCCTTGATGCAAATTTTACACATTCTTCTTGGCTGTTTCCACCAGAGTTCCTGTCCTTCCTGAGTACCTTTCTTCAGGCAGAGTTTATCCCCATGCAGAGGGGTCCAAGGTCTTTACCCCAAGTTTTCACTGTTCTTGGAGTCAAGCCCAGGAGATATCGAGTCATTACCAGGTTTGTTTCTCCTCTGTACACACTAAATGCAATACAGCTTGATTCTCCCTCTGTTAGATAACTTCCCATCCATGAAATTGGAAAGTGGGAGCATAAAAGAAAAAGCAAGCTCCTTGCTCTGTGGAGCAAATCAGGGTTTACGGCAAACCAGCTTGTCACTCATGCACTCCAGCCAGTCCTTGTCCCCCAGCAAGCTCTATGGTTTTAGCATTTCTCCAACTTTGCTCTTTATCCCTTGAAAGAATTTGCAAGTTTGAGACTGGTGTCCAAACAACCAGGTTTTTTGTTCTGTACTGTGTAGTCTGTTCTTTAGAAATCTGCACAGTGTCATGAGAAAAATTATGGACATCCAGGGACAACATGTTATGACACAAATGTAGGGACTGCAGGCTAAGAGTGATTTTATATAATGTGAAAAATAGAAAAAATAGGATAATATTGAAATTTTTAGATAATGCCAATAATAAAAAAACAAAAATGACCACTGAAGGCATAGAATATGACTCAGAAAAAAAAAAAACGAGAGACAGCATACAGTTTCAGGACAGAATAATATAGTATTTATAATATAATCTATAATATCAAGAAAGAGAGAATTTAGAATAATGCAAGGCAGCTGTAAAAAAAAAAAAAAACAGCTGAAATACAAGTACCTAGTGAAATGCAGAAGACAGGGAAACAGCACCAAAAGAGGCCAAGGAGTGATAGCGAACACCAAGTGAGATGTGTTTTCAATACACTATTATACACTGCATGGAAGCAGAGGGACTATAAGGAAATATGTTAAGACCTGACTTAGCAAAGTACAAGGGCGCCATAGTCCTCAGTTGTACATCCCTATACGATTGCTCCTTGAATGGTAAATCCAGTTCAAGAAACTACTTTAACAGAAAAAACACTGTAATAATGGAGGAAATTTAGAAGGTAGAAAATTGATAATGGGCTACAAGTTGTGGGTTTTTTGGAATAATTAAATTGGGGGTTACAAGATTCCATGGGAATGGACATATAACATGATGTCTGCTTGTGCAAGAGATCTTTAAATATTTAAACAAGAAAGGAATTTGCTTAGAAATATAATAGAATACATAACTAACATAACAGAGATAAATACCAGTAAGTAGTTGTCGTGGTTTAGCCCCAGCTGGCAACTAGAACCACGTGGCCACTTGTTAACTCCTCTCTCACTGGTAGGATGGGATAAAAAACAGCTTAACAGAATAGCAGAAGAAGAGATAACAACAATAATAACAATAAAAGAATATAAAAAGCAAGGGATACACAATGCAATTGCTCACAAAACTGATGCCTAGCCTGCTCCTAAGCAGCAGTATCCCAAGCAGTGATTCCCTGCCCCAACCAGCTCCCCCAGCTATATACTGAGCATAACATCATATGGTATCAAATACCCTTTTGGCTAATTTGGGCCAGCTGTCCTGGCTGTGCCCCCTCTCATCTTCCTGTGAAAACTAACTCTATCCCAGCTGAACCCAGGACAGTAATCACTACCGTTCATCAGGATTTATAACTCTACTTCCTAGGTGATCCTGGCCAGTCATTTGTGTTACTTTATGAACACTTACATGGCAGTAAATATACATAAAGGTTACAAAGAAGGTCAGTGAATTGAAAACTAACATGTTTCTGGTTCTTGCAGCCTATTGAATGCATTTTTGCCCAAGTTTGATTGTGTTTGCACTACTGTTAAGTCTGGAATGACTCCATGGAGTTCAGTAAACAAACTGACCCTCTGCACCCCAAAGGGCTCCTGCGACAGAACTAGGACCATAGTGGGGAGACAGCATGAGTCTCGGGTGACTTGGCCTGTATATTTCCAGATGACTCTGCTTCCTATACAGGCATATTTTGCCAATCCAGTATTTCTCAGCAGGAAACTGACATGGCATGTTCCAGTAATCATGCTGTATTTTCCACCACTGAAGGCCCTCAGAGAGGATCCTGCACAATGAACTCAGTAAGTGATTTTGTCCAACACACCTTCTCTGTGCTTAATGTGGTGAAGGCCAACATCAGACCCTTTCCATGTGTTCATAGTTACAGTGAGAGAAAGAAAAAATGTCAGATAAAATTCCTTTCACAGTGAACAGGAGAAGTCGCATGAGGAAAAGTTCTCTGCACAGCTGGAGGACCACACAGATCAACCTCATTTGCCAGATTATAGCGATGACCTCATTTCAGTGCATGATGTAGTTAAAACAGGGAGGTCTAATTAAAGCTTCCTTTGGATAGAGAAATAGTATCAAGAGCAGGGAGAAGTGGAAGGATTGGTTTACTCTGTGGCTATCATCTTAACAGAGCTAGGAGACAGACTCCTCAGACTGTAGGTTAGTTCCTATGGAAATATTATCTTCTGTTTCCTTCAAAATGGACAAGAGTTAGAAAAGGATACAACAATCACAAAGGGAGTATTAGAGGCCAAGAGAAGCAAACTAATTTTTCTATCTGGTAACAGGACATCTAACTCCTGTGTGTAAGTACAAATAAGTTCACTACAGGAGTCTGTAGATTTCACACAGAGCAAACACAGACTTTCCCATTGCTTCCACCAGCTGACATAAGGTCTTTCATGAAGTTGTAGTGTGCTTGGACTTGTCCTTATGGCAGGAGCTGCTGTGTATACCACTGACAGAATGGAACTTTGCGTTAAAGAAAACACCTAAAACAAAATTATTGCTTATAGATTCTGAGAAAATAGAAGTCTCTGAAAATAATATGTTGTTTTTCTCTGTAACTAGGTAAAAAGGTGCTGCCAAGAGTACACTGAGTGGGGTGTAGTGTTTCTGTCATCTCTGTCTACCTACATTCTAAAGTTCCTCACATAAGCAAGGATCTGGAGTTTGATTTGATTGCTTCTATCGAGTGGAGAAGGAATTTTCCTCAATGGCTTTAGATTTCCTTTTGAACAGACAGATAGGGATGGCTTGTAGCCAAGGCAGGTAAAAGAGACTAATAGTTTGTAAGAATTGAAAAACTAAGAGATTGTCAATATCTGCATTCATGGGGTTTTTAACCCATGCTCATTTCTATGATTTATCTCATCACCTGAACTCTTTCACACTTACTTGCCTAGTTGTTTCTTCCAGCTAATCTCAGAATTTTTGAATATCCAGTATTGGTACAATTCTGTGTCCACAGAACCCAGCAAGATTAATTTTACTGTTTACTAATGTCAGTGAATTAAGACTTTGCTCAGGCTTCCTTACTATGCATAAACTGGGGATGGGTAAAAGGGTGCCTGTTGCCTTACTCACTCTGTTGGAAAACAGTGTTCAGCCAGTTCATCATCAGGGCATATCTCTAGAGCCAGCTGTTGGTCTCCAGGTGAAGCTTTGGAGACTCAACACCAAAGCTATTTCCTAGGGCAGGTGGTCAGTTTAATTTCTAAACACTTAAGCCAAATTTTCAATGGCGGTATAAATCAGCTGGTAGGCTGTTACCATGAGTGCTGGGGGATTTATTTGTGTGCCTCAGTTGCAGTAGCAGCAAACTTGAATTTTAAAGTCCCAGCTGAGCTGCATCCATTATGGTGGTGCTTTAAACACACCAATCTAATTCACTCTACTCAGTCAGCCAGAAGACTCCTTTGTAACATAAATGATTTTCAGGCTTTGCTTTCCCACTGAGGGTATTATTTCAGATTATATTTTCCCAAGTATGTTAGCATGCATTTTCCGAGCTGAACCCTGTTTTATTTTCAGCCTGCATTTCAAATACCCGTGTTTTACTTCTCTGTCATCTCTCATTTGCAGTTCATCACCTCATATGTATATTTTCTTAAGCTTTAGTTTGTCTATAAATGCATTTAAATCATTATTGCACACCTTCCCAAGTTTAGCATGTTCTGGGCTAATGCTCCTTTCTGTTTGTAAGCATAGAATCAAAGAAGATAAATTTACAGGAGACCTGAAAAGGTCTTCTGGTCTATTCCCCTGCTCCGCCATAGCATCGGTGCTACCTAAATTGTTCCTAGCAAACATTTGCCTCGTCTCTGCTTAAAAGTCTCCAAAATTAAAAATTCCATGATTTCTCTAGGCAGTGTATTCTGTCCTCTTCTATAAACCATCCTCACCAATAGAAAATGTGTCCCACTGTTTAGTTTAACTTTCCCCTGAAAGACTTGCAATGGCTGAATAATCAGCATGTTGATGTTGTCTTCACCAGTTTTCATTCCAGTGTCTTCTTTCAGGTTGACCAGAAATCTGTGCTCCCTTAAATATATGATTCTGAGTTATTTTCAGTGAGGGTGAAAGAAAGGAATATTAGCCATTCCTTAGCAGTTTCATTATTATTTGTTTGTTTGTTTGTTTTCCAGGTTTAGCTTGAGAGCCATCCATAACAAAAGAGGATTTCAGGAGAGATCTCAAGTAGACCCTTTGACTTGCCATTTAAAAGAGTTTAGCGGCACAGCAACTACAATAGCTAATAGCCACATAGAGACATCTTAGGAAACATTTCACACAAAAGACACAGTGAGAGCAGATTCTAAGACATCTCAGTTGTATTTGGCAGTGTTGTGGGGGTAGGTCAATTCTTGGATTTTTGTTTTAAAGCAGCAGTTCACTGCGGGTAAAGGGAGTCATCCTGACAGACATGGTGACTTCAGCCTGCAGCCCTGTGGACCAAATACCTTTTAGAGAACAGGATGGGGTTTGCATTCATCTGACTGCTCCTCTAGACCTCTCGGTGAGTGTCACGTGCAGACTGATAAATTCATTATTATTGCCTTCATGCCCTTTTCTTCTGACCCCAGAACACTACGAAGAATGAAAAATATTTTGTGTCCGCAGCCTTTGGTCACTGAGTATGTTACTGCAGCCATCTTTTTGATTAATGTGACTCACTAAATAGCCATTGGTTGGTAGCAACTTCTGGTAACTGTGGGCCTCAATTGGATCTCATCCAGTCTCTCACAGACCAATTCAACACTCAGAGGGACAGAGAAATCTTTCCATCGACTTTAAGAAGCATTGGCTTTGACTGTCTCCATAGACTTCACCTTCTATCACAATATTTTGAGCTACTTAGCTGTCACTGGTAGTCTTTTAGAGACTTTGTATCACTTAGTCACGAGTAAAACTGAAGACTTCCCCTAAAAATGGCTGGAAATTATATTATAATTTTATCTTAATCCATAAATACTTCAGACTGGTGTTTTGCTGTAGACAGTCAGGTCCCAGGTATGCCACAAGGTTTTAAGCAAGATTACATTAGCACAGGTCAAAGATGGCCCCTGGAGGACTAATAAATGCTGGCAACTGTGCTTGGCTTATAGTTGTGCTGGGTCTTTAAGGAGAGATTCCACTGCCTTTAACCAAGTATCTTACAAGTTCAAATCACTAAATGCTCTCTAGGAGTTCACAAACAGGGAACCAGGGTTGGCAGACAGCCAGTGACAGGCAGGATGGTATTAGCACTAGTTCTCTTACTGGGGCCAAGGGAAAACTTTGGTTTTTTTCCATCTGAATGGCAGGAGACTACATGCACCAGCTGATCTCAGAATGATCAGTGTCTGTCTGTGTTCAACTTCTCTTCTACCATTTGTTTATTCCCTTTTTTCACTTTCTTCCTTTCAGGCCATTTTTTCTCCCTATCTTTTCTGCTCATTCATATTGTGTTACCCATATCTCTTTTCACTCCCATCTGCACTCTTCCACCAATTGATTTGATTATTTGTTATAATCTATTTTTACATGTTATTATTTCAATTGCAGTAGCACCAACAGGCTGAACTAAGACTGAGTTCCCATTGTACAGTTAAAATGGTAGCAACAGGCAGTCCCCACCCTGAAAATATACTATGAGTGGGCAAGAAAGAAAAGCAAAATGAATTTCCCAAGGTCCTACAGCAGGTCAGTGGCAGAAATTAGTGAACTCTCTCAGCTTGGTCTCCTGAGTCTCAGCCTAGTTTCTGTCTATCATATCTGTTACTTTTCTTGTTCTTTTTGTATGTGAAAGCACATATTTTGTTCTTGGCAGTCTTGATCATCTGTCCATGCAGGACCAACCTGGGGAATGGTAGGCAGAGTTTTTGTGTTATTATTGTATGGTGGTGTTTTCCCACACCTTTTCCCAGAACTTTATCCCCAAAGTTGAGGCACCTCCTGGGATTTCTGTGTAAAAGTGCTATGCCATTTCTGCTTTTGCTTCAAAGCCTTGATACTCTTGGTGCACTGTATGAGCAAGGCTGAGTCTGTTCTCAAAGCTGAACTTGTCCACTGCTTTTTGAGCATGCTTGTAAGCTCTTAGCACTCTCTGGAGGATAAGAGTCTGAACACTTTCTGCTCCTTAAGGTGTGTCATAGCTCCTTTATGTAAGGTGTGTGACACAGGGACAAGAAGAAACAACACAACTTATGCTATTTAATTACCTTGGGTTCATCTTGTTTAACCACAGAGTAGATGCTCTGAGCTCTTGTTACAACCAGTCTTGTTGACAAAAAGTCACGGAACCTGGCCTGCTTAACCCTGCTTCTCACCTCACAATACAGCTGTAACACCAGCCATTCCTCCACTTACTACAGCAACTGGGAAAACTCAGGAATTAACACATTTCTAGAATGAATTATCTCAGAGATGTGTTTCCCTTTGAGAATGAGGGGTGAAATTATGTTCTTAACCTCTTTCACCTTGCCTTTGCCACCTTTGCCACCTCAGCTTTTGATGGAAACTGCAGGCATACTTCCAAGAGCTCATGTGTAAAATAACCAGGGAGGTCCAAACAAAAAAGCACCTTTACAAGCTTAACCCTGAGAGATTTTCCCCTCTCCCTCCTCCTTCTTCCTAAATATTCTCCTCACTGGATGTAAATGTAGGGTATTATCACTTCCACAGTCAACAGGTTAAAAAAAAAGCCTCAATTTTCAGTCGCTTGAACAAGTGCTTGTTTAAATGATCCTTTTCCAGATCTGTGGAAAGAAAGCTAAATTTATAATCTGTAATTTTGTCAAAGTCAGTCTGGGCCGTACTAGCATCTAGGAAAGCAAAACAAAGAAAATCCCCAAACCCAGCACACAAGCTTATTTGAGTGGCAACCCAAAGGCATAAAACCAAGAAAGAATTTTTGTGGATGGTTTCCTCTCCACAGAAAATCCTGAGCTTGGAGACATTTTGACAAGCCAAATGCTGGGTTTGTCTGATTATAGGTGCTGTTGTCAGTAGATTTATTTTGTGGGTCTCTTTAGAGATTATCTCCAGTTCCGAGGTTTTGTATTTTGATGCAGGGCGCGTTTTGTATTTCGATTGCGTATGTGTTGGAGATATTCATTAGGCTTTCAGAAGGATATTCCATAGCTGTAAGCCTTTTAAATCACATACAATGTGTTTCTTATTTCCCTATGGCATTCTGCTTGCATCTGCTTGGTATGTGGAACGTCCAGGCCAGCCACATTTCAGTGGACTGTTTGTCTCCCAGTGATGAAGCACGTGGCTGATAATACAGGGACATGTAAGCATTCATGGTGCTTTTCTTTTGAAAGCACGTGCCTAGTGTTTAACACAGTCAATACTTTTAGGGACACAAACAAGACAGAATTGTCCTCTGTACCCAAGAAGAAGAGAAAATATTGGAGCATTTGTGCTTGCGGAAACTTCACATTTAAGGTTTGTAGAAAATAGACTGGAAATTCCTCCTCCTAAGGGAACGATGAGGATTCACAAAGAATGTTGATTATGTCTGCTAGTTTATTTGCTAGCAAAAACCCTGAATCTTTCTTGGTGGCTATAATATCAGTGCATTCCTGCTTCACTATGAAATAGTTTACTGATGGCTGCAGCAGGCAAGCAGGGCAAAGCCTGAGGACAGAAAAGCTATGAGAATATCTAAGAGAGAAATCCTTCTGTTCTTCCTTTTTTTCTTTTTCTGCACTCACCACAAAGGAGAAAGGAGAAAAGCCTAAGACATGAGAGCTAGGATTCCTTAAATTCCCCGAACACCATGCAGCTGCCTAAATGCCCTTGCATCTACCAAGTGTTCTCCCACAGATCACTAAGCATCTGAACATCTGCTGCTGGATAGATGTACCTCACTCCTTTCCCTATCCAGGGTGAGTGCATTGAGCCCTGGTTAAGCTCTATTAGTCTCCACAGGAGCTCTCCATGTGGTTCAGTTGCAGAGTTGAGTATAATCAATGTTTTCAGAGCATGCTTCCTAGGTGAGGCTCCACACACAGAAGCCAGAAAAGGAGTTTCTTTCCTTGCCTCATGATGGGCACTTGGATGAAATAGTTAGCATCCAGCATCCCTTCAGTCCAAGCACATGTGTTTTCATTTCTCCAAAGCAGATGGTAAATACTCGGATCAACAACCTCAGAAGAAGAGACTAAGACAGACTCCCTTCCACAGGTAGTTCTGTGGTTGGATGTTCAGTGCAAAGGCAGTAATCATATCACACAGAGCAGGGACTGAATCTGAACCTGGCATAGGCTGTTCCTCTTGTAGAAGGTTGTACCTTGCAAGTAGGAACTCTCTTGGCTCAAACACAAAGCTCCAGAAGAAAGCTTGTTGGTGAGAGGTCCAAACAGGGATGGATGCTCTTCCACAGAAGACTAACATTATGCCATCTCCCATTTATTAGTGACAACATAGGGGTGTCTCCCTTAGCTTTTTAGGGTGCTGTGTTTTGGTATGCCTGACTCTACACATGTGTAGGTGCCTTACTCAACCAGGGACTCTGACTGAATGCTTTGGGTGCCTAAAAGCTGTGAATCTTCATTGATCTAGCACAGAAAGCTTCCTTATGGGACTGGGTAGACCTGCTAGAAGGATTCCACAGAGTTATCAGGACAGCTGTTCTATCTGCCTTCCCTTTTCAGCAGTTTCCAGTTTTATGTGAAAGGGATGTCGGGTGTACATTCTGCTGTTTCCAAAACTAAGACGTTTAGTGAGACAGAGACTCAGCTGCGTTAAGCCAGAATGCTCCATAAAAGTAGTGAATGTCACTAAGGAACTCCCATGATTTTAGTCTTTTTAACGCTTATTAATGTTATTCAAAGATTAAAAATTCCCAATATCATGCTTTTAAATGAGGAAAACTGCAGTGTTTTAGTAACTCAGAATCTTAACAAGACATAACTGTACCCATTTTGCTTCCCCACTTAAAATTTTGCACGGCATGATGGAGCAGGAGGCGCCATCAAATGGGCTCAGTATCCCCTTTCACAAATAAAGTGTGTACAAAGTGTGTCAGCATTTCAACTGGGGCCCTTCTCCTGAAGGCCGTTAATTAGTGCAGAACGCAGACTTCAGTTCTTTTGCCAGGGTAGATGAAAATGATTTTGGAAGACAGCCCAGACAGAGGAATTTGTCATAGGTTAGAACTGTTCCAACTCTAAGAACCGAGTGTACGGCTTATGCAAATCACTTTCCTAAACACAGATTCTGTGTTAATTTTTTTAAGGCTTTTTCTTTGACTAGCAACAAGAGCTCACTTGCCAGATCTTGTCTGAAATTAAAAAGAAGTGATTCCTTCTCTGCACCTAAAAAAAAAGAAAAATGTTTCTAGTCTAAAACATGTCAAGAAAGAGCTGGGATGTAAGAATAAGGCAAATGTTCGTAGGAAGTAGAAATGGAAAAGCCCGATGACATCACCGCTCCATCTGCCCAGGGCCGTCAGATTCCTCAGTACAATGTGCTCCACAGTGCATTGAAGATGAGGCTGGAAGAAGCACTGAGCTGTGTCTCAGACTGCACTGAAGAAATGGCTCCACAAATTGAATGTTCAGACCGTTTTCATGATAACTGGCAGGTGCCGCCACCGTTCCCTCCAATAAACCCATTCATAGCACATAAATCTGAATGCAGGTAGGTCTGGCATCTGTTTCAAATTGTTAATGCTGAATTTTGTCAACCGTTATCAAGTTTTTTTGGTGATTTAAGGTTGCTGGTTAGCATTTAAAGCTCTATTAAATAACAGTGCTTAACTGTTGCAGGGGTTTGTTTGTTTGGGTTTTTTTCCAAAGTCCAACACCAGCAAAATTTCAGAAATGCCTTTTTTATACTCTTATAAAGGCAGTGGGAAGAGAAAGAACTTTATGCAGATTTGGCGACAACTCTATGATGGGGCTTTAGAGGAATGTTGTCTTAGTTTCTCTGCTTCCCATGGTATTTTCTACTGGAAAGGTTAAGTATTTCCTTCTTTCCTGCTTCATCCTTCAGAATCAGCCAAGATTTGAAGAAAATGCTCCAGTTACATCAGTGAGGCTGTGTTTTGTCACAAGGTCCTATTAGAGCAATGTGAACTTGCCCCATCCCTTGCCACATTTAAGCCATTTCAGCTGATTGAACTTACAGGCATTTCAGGCGAAGAATACATAGGTACAGACTACTGCTGCAGATTAAAAGAAAAAAAAGAAAAAAGAAAAAGACATCAGTTTCTGCCTTCTGCAAAGAAAACATGTTGGTCAGAGAATAAGCTGCATTTCCAGTAGGATCTTTAAGATGACACAAAGCATTTATAGGAGTTATACTTGTTTCTTTCCATGGCAATTGAATGTCTTTCTCTTGCTCACTCCCCCACCTGACCAAATCTTTAGCTTCAGTTCAACGGAGTATCACAGTATCACAGTATCACAGTATGTTTGGGATTGGAAGGGACCTCAAAAGATCATCTAGTCCAATCCCCCTGCTGGAGCAGGAACACCTAGGTGAGGTCGCACAGGAACATGTCCAGGCGGGTTTTGAATGTCTCCAGAGAAGGAGACTCCACCACTTCCCTGGGCAGCCTGTTCCAGTGCTCTGTCACCCTTACTGAGAAGAAGTTTCTTCTCAAATTTAAGTGGAACCTCTTGTGTTCCAGCTTGATCCCATTACCCCTTGTTCTATCATTGTTTGCCACCGAGAAGAGCCTGGCTCCATCCCCATGGCACTCACCCTTTATATATTTATAAACATTAATAAGGTCCCCCCTTAGTCTCCTCTTCTCCAAACTAAAGAGACCCAGCTCCCTCAGCCTTTCTTCATAAGGGAGGTGCTCCACTCCCTTAATCATCTTTGTTGCCCTACGCTGGACCCTCTCCAGCAGTTCCCTGTCCTTCTTGAACTGAGGGGCCCAGAACTGGACACAATATTCCAGATGTGGTCTCACCAGGGCGGAGTAGAGGGGAAGGAGGACCTCTCTCGATCTACTAACCACCCCCCTTGTAATACACCCCAGGATGCCATTGGCCTTCCTGGCCACAAGGGCACAGTGCTGGCTCATGGTCATCCTGTTGTCCACCAGGACCCCCAGGTCCCTTTCCCCTACACTGCTCTCTAATATGTAATCTCCCAACCTATACTGGAACCTGGGGTTGTTCCTGCCCAAGTGCAGGACTCTACACTTGCCCTTGTTAAATTTCATTAGGTTATTCCCCGCCCAACTCTCCAGCCTGTCCAGGTCCCGCTGGATGGCAGCACAGCCCTCTGGCGTGTCAGCCACTCCTCCCAGCTTGGTGTCATCAGCAAACTTGCTGATAGTACACTCAATTCCCTCGTCCAAATCGTTAATGAATATATTGAATAATATTGGCCCCAGCACTGATCCCTGAGGCACTCCACTAGATACTGGCCTCCAACTAGACTCCGCACCATTGACTACCACTCTCTGGCTTCTCTCCCTAAGCCAGTTTGCAACCCACCTCACTACTCTATTGTCTAGACCACACCTCCTCAACTTAGCTGTGAGGATGCTGTGGGAGACTGTGTCAAAGGCTTTACTGAAGTCAAGGTAGACCACATCCACCGCTCTGCCATCATCCATCCACCTTGTTACATTCTCATAAAAGGCTATGAGGTTGGTCAAGCATGTCCTACCCTTGGTAAAGCCATGCTGACTGCCCCTAATAACCCTCTTATCCTTGATATGCCTTGAGATGGCACCAAGGACAAGCTGTTCCATTACTTTCCCAGGGACAGAGGTGAGGCTGACCGGTCTATAATTACCCGGGTCCTCCTTCTTGCCCTTTTTGAAGACTGGAGTGACTGGAGTGGCTGAGAACAGCCACTGACGTCCTTCCCCAGACATATAAATGTAAAAAACCCCTGAGGCCCAGTTGTATCTGTCATTTCTACCAACACTTGCGGGCTGCGGAGGCTGAAAACAATCCTCCCCCTCCTGTGCCAGGACTGCGCAGTTATTGTTGTTCTCTCTGTTTTGTCCTGCGGCGATGCCCTCAGGATCCCCCGCATGGAGCACAGAGAGACAGGGAGCAAAACCCAGTCTGAGCTGTGAGCTGCTTGTGAATTGCTTGAGCAGACAAACGAGAGGGAGGAGTTGATACTCATTATTTCCATTTCGCAGGGGCCAGTGAGCTGTTTGCCCAAAGGCACCCAGAAAGCCTCTGGCAGAGGCAGAAGCTGAGCCTGAAGCTTGTAGGTCCCAGACGGGTCTGCTGGCCAAAGGAGTCATAGGTGTCTCCTAGAACAGCTCCTGCCTCTCCAGTGTAAGGCTGCACCTCCCTGGTAAGCGCATCCCATGGCCCTGGCCCTGATGGGGAGATGAGTCAGTGGGAGGTTGGCTGCAGCATGAGGCTCTTCGTGGTGTCTTCCAGCCACCTCTGGCAGCTCCATGAAATTCCCTCAGCCTGGGCTGAGGTGATCGAGGACAGATATCTACAGCAGGGCCAGTCTTCTGGAAGAGTAGCTTCCCTGTGTCAAGAGCAGCCACCAGGTCCCTCACATCCTCAAGGAGAGCATGGGTGCATCTTCAGTTCCTAGCCAGGCTAGGTCAGCTGCCATTTCCAACCAGATTGCACAGTGTGATCAGAGTTTCCAACTCAACCTGAGCAGATGGCTTCTCTCCTCTCCTGCCTCTATCCAGCAGGGCTCCCTGCAAGCTGCTGTTTGCAGTGAACACTCCTGCTTTCCCCCTTCCCAACTCCTGCACCTTCACTGTTGTTGTCTCACCTCTCTCCATCACCAGTCCTCCTTTACACTTGTCCTGTAATCCCTTCTGTGCAGCACGCAATGGCATTCTAAACACTGTCGTGGTTACTTTGCATGTATGATGATGTTGCTGTGGAGAGAGCGCAGACTCCCTGCCTTGTGCTCCTGGCCTTGTCCATGACTGCAGGCTCTCCATCACTGAAGCAAAACCCTTCCCCATTGCACCAAGACAACATCTATGCCTTCATCTCCTATGCTTTTTCCTTTGAGGACAGGCTGAAAGAGTTGGGATTGTTCAGCCTGGAGAAGAGAGGGCTCTGTGGAGACCTTATAGCAGCCTTTCAGTACTTAAAAGGGGCCTGTAAGAAAGACGAGGACAGATTTTTTGGAGGGCATGTTACAATAGGACAAGGGGTAATGGTTTTAAACTGAAAGAAGGGAGATTCAGGCTAGACATGAAGAAGAAATTTTTTACAATGAGGGTGGCAAAATACTGGCACAGGTTGCCCAGAGAGGTGGTAGATGCCCCATCCCTGGAGACATTCAAGGCCAGGCTGGACGGGGCTCTGAGTAACCTGATCTAGTTGAAGATGTCCCTGCTCATGGCAGGAGACTGGACTAGATGACCTTTGAAGGTCCCTTCCAAGCCAAACTATTCTATGATCTTATGATTCTATGATTCTATCTCTACTCTGGTCTCATTTTACAACAGACAAACTATACCTTCCCCCTTTTTTTCATTTTCTTTTCTGCTGTTCTTCAACTTGATGCCTTGTGCATATCCGATACTTGTGTTAGTCTTTTGTACTTTCTATTTATGATCTGCTTATGGTTTAATTCCTATTATGTCTATTTGTTTCCTATATAAAGCGAAGTTTATTGCTGGGGCTGATCCAGAGCTGGAAGGAGAATGTCATCGCTTTTTTTTCTCCCCATCAAAATCTGAGGTTTCACATTCAGCTCTCTGAGTGGGTGAGAGTTTTGCTATTTTCAGAAACATTTTAGTCAAAACCTCCAACTCTGTTGTCCAACAAAATCTGAATTCATGCTGAAAGTTCCAGCCAGCTCTGCTCTACTGGTGCAGTTCTAAAATGATGTCACTTTGTGGACATTTCCTAATAAATAGTTGCCAGTTTGGGGGGAGAAACTCCATTCTCTCTAAAATGATTGCCTGCCCCATAGAGTACATCTCACACAATAACAATAAGATGCCTAAAAGAAACCAGAAAGATGCCCCAGTTTCAACAGACCTGAATTTTGAAGGGAATTTCAAGATTGGTAAACTCTGTCAATGGGCAGAGCAAGGCTTTTTGCAAGCAGTGTGTATTGTGTTCCCTTTGCTAGCTGTGCACATTTAGCACAGGCAAAACATTTTGAAATGTCCTTGTTAACAGCACTCAAAAGATGAAGCAGAACTTCTCAAGAGGCAACAACAGCAAAAGCAGTACAAGTTCGGAGTGATTTTACAGCTTATGTCATGGCTAAAACCTGCTTTTCTGTTGTATTCATAACCTTGCTTCACTACAGGGTGGCTGAGGTACCCAGAAAATGGTCTTGGAAGACAGCTCTTAGCACATGGCAGCATCACTAGGGGTATGCCACAGAGAGCTGAGGAGGATTTTCTCACTTCATGGCTTTGAACTTCACCTCTATACCTCCTTGGCCTGTATTACAGCTATCAATTCTAAGGATCAGAGCTGGACATCCCACATGTCAGGCACAAAAAATGGCATTACTGGTAGATAGAAACACAGGCATTGCACAGTGGATCATTTTAATATGTGTGTGTTGCTCTGCACCCTGTTTCCAGGAAGACTAGAAGAAGTAAGGACCTTAAATCAGGTCATAACAGTTTTAGGAATTAAGGTAATGAGCAGTAAGCATGTAAGGTATGACATCTTCATTGCTTTTCCTGATTGTGGAAAAAAAAAAAACGAGTATGATACTGCTCACGTGCATAATGCTGAGGAGATCTGACCACGACAGCAATGAAAGACCCAGCTTATCACTATAGCACACACTGAATTTCATGAAGGTGCTTAATTGCCGTTGTTTTCTGTAGACTGGATTATTTTTTTAAGCCTTTAGAGTGCCCTGCCAAACTGAAGGACTTAAATCACACTACTGAGGTTTCCAAAAGATACGGCAAGAATGCTTGGCCTAGAGTCCTAGTGAACCCCCTATTCCTACCTATAGAAGAAGTGACTGGAAGAAACCCAAACCTGATCACAGTCTTTGTCTCACAAGACTCTTGCCAGGCACAGACAGCAACATCTCAGCTCTGCATTCTGCACGCAGCTCTCGTGGCAGCTGCTTACAACAACAGGGGCTCTATTCCTTCTTGCCCAGGCAAGAAAACAGAAGCATAGAGAAAACATAAGCTACTCAGATGAGATTAAATGCAAGCCATGTAGTCATGAACATCACAAAACCATTCAGGTTTCCATTCTTGGGTCTGCACCCTGCTGCCTCGAGTAGATGTCACTCTGGCATTACTGAGCTCACCTCCACCTGTATGCCCATTTGTGTGTTCCTTCTCCCCACTACAGATATGGAAATATGCTGTAGTCCAACCTGAGCTCAGCTAGCAGAGATGTCTCAGTAAATCTGTGAGCAGACTTGCAGCTGAATGCAGAGACAACAGCATTTCCACCACTGCTATCATAAAACAAGTCACTAGGACATACCCCAGTATTGATCACAGAGCTCGGGCAGTTCATACCAGCCCTTGATGTGAGTAACTGTGCTTTCCTCTAAATCCTAAACCAAAATCATTTTGGCAAACAAGCAAAGGAGTCAGGAGGAAAAATTTTCATTAAGGCAGAAATTTTTAGGCTATTTCAGACTCCAGCTTTTATGCAGAAGCAATTAACAAGTAAATGCATTTTATACGTCTGATCTTTGAAAATTCTGTCCCAAATCAGCACAGGACTGTGACTAATTGCATGGTTTGCATTGCATAGTCTGTCTTGTAACAGTTGGAAGGACAGTCTTTTCCCTTGATAGTGCCTGAGTGTCAGGTTCAGGAAGCGCATGTAGATTTGATGGCCATGCCTTCTCCCCTGACTGAGATTAGCTACCATCTGGTAATGCTTCAGAGAAGAACATTTCCCCATTGTCACTTCCTTTGTCTGATGGTCTGTAACATCTGACCTCTGCTTCACAGGTCATGGCCTTCACCTCCTTTTTTTTCCAATAGGAATAACGACAGCAGGGTTAAGTTTATATGATACCTCCGGTAAGTGCTACTTGTGAGCACTGGGCTTTTGCAGTGCTCCTCCTTTCTTTGATGCTAAAGTTTCTGTTTTGACCTCCTTGCAGCATTAAATCAGACTGCCCTATCTGCCACCAATCTGGCCCCCTGGTTACCGGGGTCTGTACTTCTGTTTCTCTCTTCAGACTCATGACTCCTGAAAATCCTGAGCCGAAGGTACATATCAGTTGTCTTCTGAAAAGTATTTTTTTTTCTTTTCCCTTAATCAGAGCCTTAAAATCTCTCTCTCATTCAATTATATAGCTCTTATTCCTTGCTCCATGTGTAACTGATGGACTAAAGGGCCACCAACCATCAAAGCAAGAGACGGTCTTCGCTCCAAAGCACTTCCTCTCCAGTGTCAAACAGGACATTTTCCATTTTTGTTTATAAAAGGACTGAATTCCACAGAAAGACTCCCATCAGCTACTGTGAGAACAAAATTCCTTGTTAAGGGACCTCCCTAAATTCATGGCCTAAAATCCTGAATGCCTGTCTTGTCTTGTAACAGCACAAGTGCATCCTTCCTTATATGGACCCTGCACCAGCATCACTGGCAAGAGGAGCATTTCCACAACAGGGTCCACCATCCTCTTCCGCTGTCACTTTCCCTACTGCTGTGCAGTGTCTTCACATTCTTATTGCACAGGCTGAGAAGCTCAAGCTGACAAAGTTGTCTGCATTGAATTTAGGGCCCACATAAATGGTAAGCTCGACAGCCTTGGAAGCAAACATCTAGCCACATGTGAGAGGTATAGACATGAGAATACAAATGTTCCTTGCATGAACCTGCCAGTTCCCAGCCCTGAGGTGGAAGATCTCCCCGTACAATGCTATGATTCTACTTTCTGTGGCCATTCGGGCATGTGATTTTGAAGAATTCAGACAGATGCTAGTGCTCTGCTGCCCCTGGAAATCAGTTCAGATCAGACTTCCAAGCACTTTTTGGTCCCTTAACTGCCACAAGTGGCAAGAAGAGCTGCTGAATGCATTGACAGTTCAATGATATACCTGCTAATATCCTGGGAACCAGGCTGTCCGAGTCCCACAGCCATCTCTTGCCAGTCCCTGCCACTGCCCAGGGTCACAGAGCATAAACAACCTTAGGCTCACGAGCTCTGCAAGCACGTGGCTTCACCCCATGGCCAGCAGCAAGGCTGTGATGATGTAGGGATGGCTGAGCAATCTGAAGGAAGCAAGGCTGGAGAGGTGAGAGCAACCATCCCCAGGTCAGCTTGGGAGGGAGCTGCAGGGCCAGGCATGCCCCAGCCCATAGTGGAGAGGGGAACCCTCAGGAATTCATTACCTCTGTGTCTGATTTCCTCCCAGGACACCTCTTCCCTGGCTCTCCAAGGCATGGTTAGCTGTCATGCTGCTTTCAGTCACATGGAGATTTTGGTGTGAGGTTCCTGGCTGGGGAAGGCTGGAAACTCCTCAGGCACCATTCACAGCAAATATGCATCCAAAAAGTATGGCCAGATAGTGCTGTCACTGTGATCAGGGGCCACATCAGGTGCAATTTCCTTTCTAGGCTCCTTTCAGCCTCATTTCTCTGACAGAGCTATGCAAGTGCCACATAGTCCATTAAAAACAAAACAAAAGCTAAAAATCCCAAACAAACACACACACAAAACCAAACAAAAACAAACAACAAAACAAAACAAAAACTAAAAATCCCAAACACACACACAAAACCAAACAAAAACAAACAACAACAAAAAAAGCATCAGTTTGGAGAAGATAAGGATATATTTGCTTCAAGATTCAGCAATAACATCATTAGCACTTTCCAGAACTTGTACCATTGTTCTGGGGATGACAAGAGTAAAATTGGTAGGGTGCAAAATTTATGGCAGAAGAATAATGTGTTCAAGAGTGAACAAAAACAAAACAAAAACAAAACAACCAACCAAGCACACACACAAACAAACAAAAAACAAACTGACAAACAATAACAACAAAAAACAGGTGTTCTCACTGCTCTTACTGCTGGCTTGTAGATGTTTTGCATTTAATTCACTTTTCTCTTTCATTGCTAGGAGCTGGGCTGGAATACTGCTTCTGCTTCCCATTTGACTGGAGGGAGAAAATCTCTTTCAGGCATTCTTCCTTATTTTAGAAATATCACCCAAATTATTATTGAAGAGGCTTTTAAAATTGTAAAGGTTTCAAAACGAAACTACGTCCAGTAATTTCAACAGGTGTGAAGTAGCTCGAGTTGAATTTTTGGAAGCAAGGGAAAAAAAAAAAAAAAAAAAAAAAGAAAGAAAAAATATATTATTCCATTCTTAACGTTCTGAAACAACACCGTTATTTTCCACACTAGACCAACGTTGTTCACCCCTCTCCAGCAGCTTCCCCGAGCGCTCGGCTCTTGGCCGACCCAGGCAGCCGGAGCCCGGCTGCCCGGCGGGTCGGGCGCTGCCGGTGCCGGCAGAGGGCGGGCGCGGATCGTCGCAGCCGTGCGACGGAGCCACCACCCCCGCCGCCTCCTCCCGGCCCCGCAGCTGCCGCGGGACGGAGCCGCCGCCGCCCTGGGCGCTTGGTTCCTGCGGGGATGGGGGTACCGGCAGCCCCGCACCTTTGGTCTCTGTTCCTGCCCGAAATCGCAGAGTGACATATACATTATATATGTAGCGGCCTCCAGCCGGGTATGGGTGCCCATCGTTGGCACTACACCTGGCGATCTCTCGGTTTAACCTACCTGGTCAGCCTGATCTTTGTCCCTGAGCGTGTTTGGGGACTTCTCAGCTGAAAAAGAGAATCAGATTGTCCCGGCTGAATCTCATTCCCAGCAAAGCAGAGCACTGGCCTTGGCAGGGCCCTCTGGCTGTTACTGTAGTACCAAGTTTTCTATCTTCTCTTTTCCATCTGTTTTTGCTCCTTCTCTGCTTTCACTTACCTGCTCAAGCCTGAGCTGCTGCGACAGATTCTCTTCTGCAACCAGCCTCCCTTCAGCAGAGGACCAAAGCATAAAATGGCTTACCTTTCTTGAAGGGCTCTTTTTTGCTGCCAGCGGGACTGGGGGAACTTCAACAGAGAATGAAGCCCACTGTTTTGCGACTGCTTTAGTCTGATGTCTCAGAGCGTTGGCTGGCTTTACGTACAGGTCGACCAGACACGCAAAACTGCTGCAATTGCGTATGAGTAATGCAAGTCATGCCAAGATTTACTTGTCATCTTAGCTAGGGAATGCCCACTGAAGGTTACTCGTGTATGTTGAACACAAGATCCCTCTTTACCAGTATAGATAATAAGACATTTTCTCTGTATGTCAAAGAACCTAGAAAACCCAGGAGAAAATAGTCCAATCTTTGGATTTGGTAACTACTTTAGCACTCAGAAGTTAACCACAGAGCTAACAGAAGAATGTGCAGTAATTCATTTCTAATGATCATTTCCTGGGTGTGGTAAGTGGTTTTGTCGCTTTAAATTCTTATGCAAATAAAATCAGGCTAATCTTCTTAAATAGGTAGCTGTAGCTGTGTCAGCCTATTCTGAGCTGGCAGGAGAGCTGCATAATACTTGGAATTCTCTAAATTGTTCATGTCAGTGGGATATCAACAATCGGCACAATAATAATGATAATAGGCATGTGTTTGCTTGCAAAGAAATTATTGCATAACTAAGGGCCTCATTAAGGGTTTTCAATACCTCAGAAGAATGTCCCTAACTTTCTGATTGTTTTCATCCTACTAATACCAACATCACAAAAGCCACTCCCCAAGAGGCTTATAACAAGCATGTTGTTTTAATCACTGGTTAGTTAGGAAATTCAGATGCAGCAACATATTTGAAATGAATTAACAGTGCAGTTATGTCTGGAGTCCTTTGATTAACAGAGAAAAGTGCCTGCTTTGAAACTGCCATCTCTCCAAAGTAATGTTTTCTCATTCCAGTGTCCTTGGGTTGTGCAACAACCCTCCTAATGTGATTCCAGGTAGAGAAGCAGCAATTGTTAAATGTAAACCTTGTAGTAATTTCTACAAGATACTGCTAGAGAAAGTGAACGGTACCAACACAGCCCCACCTCAGCAACACAGGAAGTCAAATGACAGCTCTGTGGCACTCAGGGAAGATCACCCACATCAACAAGTCCAGAGCATCGCAGTCACAAGCATCCTGCAGTCTTGAGAAGTTCCAGGGAGTATCCGCACCCCCAGCACAAAATGCTGCATCACTCAAAACAGTCTGAAAACCTTTGCCGCCAAACCTACTGTGCCATAGGAGAAGAGAGATGAGCAGCATGGCCAGATTTCCAAATCATACTCTTACAGGGGTTTTATTAGGTGGAGATGCTCAGATGACAGGGCAATCTGAAGGATGTTGACAGTCCTGAGGACTACTTCTACGCTTCTGAGGCTAGAGTCTCTGCACACAGTCATAAAGTGACTGCATGATTATATGAGGCAGGACTGAGATCTGTAGGGCTGGATCTACTTTTCCAGTTGTGGGCCCAAAGCCTGGGTCTTTAGCTTTTCTTGAGATGGCAGTAGATAATATAGGAAGCCAACCACAGCCCACACTGCAAAGCAAGGGAAACAAAACCAACACAATAATCCCTGCCAATGTGACCTAGGGCAAAATTCCTTCCTGACCCTAGACCTGGCGATCAGGTTTAACCCAAGTATGTGAGCCACACCTGCCCACAGATACTTGAGAAATTTTCCAATACCACTACAAGTATAAGCATGCTTGTCCAGCCTCCTTTTTTTCCAGCCAGGGCAATGTTGGTGCTTCAAAAAGTGAAATTAAACACTACAGTGTTTCTTTCTAGTTCTTCAAGCAGCCAGCAGAAGCACAAAGCAGGTGACTGACACAAGATAAACACAGTACAGAAAGTGGGAACTGAGTCACCTTCAAACTCCGTCCTGCTTCCCTGCCACAAGCTTGAGAATAACAACAAATCAACCCCTACCTCCCCCAGCCATGTCCTGATGTCCTTCCCACTTGCAAATACAAAGCAAAGGGATGAAACAAAACTACCTGACAGGGAAAGCAGAATAGCAACCTGGAAAGAGCTGAAAGAGCCAGTGGTGTGCTAGCTACATGTCAGCCCTAGTCCTGCACTGTCAGCACAACTTGCTCCAGCATCTTGTACCAGCACTCTTGTTGCAGCCACCAGTGGTCATGGATGCAGCCACCTGGCATCTTCCCCCTTTGTTATTCTCCACAGTCTGCTGGTGAAACCAGTTGCTGCTTTGCACCCCTGGTTTTCTCTGCTGAGGCATCCAGTCAGTACTCTCCTCTCCAAGTTGTTCCCCACAAAGTCTCCATCCAGACTTTGTAGAGTCCAACTGTTAGGTCTATTTTTACTTCCAGAGAAGCACAGTTTACCTCCTTTCAGGTAGTTGTAGACAATGATAAGGTCTCCACTCAGCCTCCTTTTCTCCAGGCTGAACAGCTGCAGTTCCCTCAGCCACTCCTCATAACACTTGTGCTCCAGATCCCTCACCAGCTTCATTGCCCCTCTCTGGATGTGCTCCAGTTCCTCAATACCTAGCACAACCATAACTGTGTAGTGATTACTACAGATGTTGTAACACCAGCTGTGAACTTGCAATACAGCCACTGTAATAAATTATAACAACAAGAAGCATGTTAATGTTTTAGCATTTTCTCAGCTTTGGTCACCCATGTCTGAAGGCTATGAATAAATTCTAGTCTACCTGTGCTTTTACGATATCAACTCTGTAAATGTAAGATAGCCCACTTCTTCCACTTAAATTAATAAGAGTGTACACACATTAGCATAAAAACATGCAAACCAGATAGGCAATCAGAGAAGTTTGTGATAATTGGAAGACCTGTGTTTCACATTTCAAGCTTATCAAGCTGTATTTTTAAAAACAAAATAAATAACTAAATAAACTGGTTCCATATATGGTTTTAGGCTTTTATTCTGACAGCTTAGGATAAGGTCAGGGCCAGTGGTAGGAGCAAGGCTGAGGAAAGAATTATGGTTAAGGATAAACACATCCAGAACTTCAGAAAGGAGGCAAAATGAGCACGTGCAGTTCTTCTTAGTTTATCAGTGATCTCTGTTGGTAATACTGAATATACAAAAGAGACCAAATGGTTGGCAAATACTAATTGGATCACATTATCAATGAAGCCATAATTTTCATACATCTTACAAACCAGACTGTATGTTACAGCAAAGGGCAGGAAAATCATAACCTCATGATCAGTGCAAAGGGTCTGGGAAGCAGCGCCATGCTGGTTGGGCATGAGGTGTTTGGACTCCTTGGCTGTGGACTTGCTGTGGGAACTCCATCAAGATCCTCATGCAGGCTTCTACTCTACCCCCACCTTTGGTCTGGTTTTATTTCATTCGAACGCCTGGGAACAGTCACTGTCTCTGAACACGTCTTCTTCAGAGCCTGGCGTAACAGTCTGATTTCACAAGGACACTCTACATCCTACAGAAAACACAGACAAAAGCTTTACTAAAACAATATTGTTTACACTGTGATTATCTACAACACTGTGGTCCAGCAGTAAATAAAAAGTGGACAGAGTCATCTGCTAGGCGGGAAAGGAGATAGATAGACTTTGCCTCGTCTAGAAGCAGATGAGCTCTGCTCTCCTTTTAACCCCATTACCACTGCTTGGATCAGGATCTGTCACTTTCTTCACTTTCTGACATGTGTCTGTGCCAGTTCAGTAAGCCTGGTTTTGTACCTGTTTCCTTTGGATTTATTTAGAGCTAAAACCCTACAAGATCTGCTATTCCAGAATCTTACTTATCATCCTCACCAGGGAAGAGTTTTACAGCCAGACCGCTAGGACTGCAGCACACATCTCTAAGGTTTTGTCTTCAGGACCACTTGTGTTCAGTCACAGCAGGAATACACATCAGTCCTGGAAGCTCAGGAATGGTTTCTGCACCCTGTGTCAGTAGGCCTAGGATAGAAAATCAAGGCTAGCTGCCTCTATAAGAAGCTACCACCAGATATTCCCAAAGGAACATCACTTTGAAGTGAAGTGTCATACTGCTCTGGGGGAGCACAACTGTCTGTGTTCAGTGTTATCATGGGATATTGCAGGATTTTTCTGACAATCACAAGGAGAGAGCAAAAGGATTTTTAAAGCCATTTGTGTACTAGCTAAATCTATGTGGAATACCACAATGTTTCCCTCGTGTAGGTTTCAAAGGTCCACCATAACAAATACAGGCCATCATTGCTCAATCCTGTAACTTCAGCAACAATAGCAGTAATGTTGTGCTCTGAAGACATACTGAGCAAGGTCAATGGACCTGATTTGGAGCTGACAGCGCTAACTCAATTGAAGCCAGTGGAGTTATTTCTGTGTGAGAGGAGAAACCAACCAGTATTTTTCCCTGTGGAACTGAGGCACCACTGAGAACACTTCTGTCTCCTGCTTTCTCTGCAGTACCACAGGTAACACTACAGTGGCAACAGCAGCCACACTGAAACTAAACCCAAATACATAGATTTGGTAACTGAGAAAAATAGCATGTCTCAAAGATGATGCCTGTGATGAAGTCTTCAGCAACTCAGTCTTTTGAGCATTACGTGAGCAGCAAGCTACCAACTTAGTGCCTTACACACTGAGATGTTTCTAAGATAACGTCTTCTTAGAAAGAGATCAAATGTGAACCTGTTTTGCATGGCTGTGTTTTGCGCCAGTGCTTCCAGAATTCTGCAGCTCTTTCTTCTTTGTTTTGGTACAGATTGTATAGATGAGTGTCTCACATCAGGTGCTTCTTAGAAGCCCTTTTAGCAGAAGCAGGATATTTGAGGCATCAAATTTTATCCCATGGGAGTTGCAGTATTAGACCATAGAGGAGTTTATAAGTCCTAAAGCACAAATAGCATCATATGTTTTGTCTGTTTACTTAGCTATGCAATGGTGCCCTGCTTAACTAAATTTTGGCTTAAATCAGCAATCATTTGCCTTAATATTTTTCTCCTAGACTCTTACCCCCATGTGGTTTATGCTAGGATGGTTTGCTGTAATCTCCTGATGCAACAAATACATTAGAATAAAACCAACATGGTGTGAGAGACCAAACATCAAGGATTCAGTGTCTGATCTTTTCAAATATTAGACCTGAATTATCAGTTGGTTAACTCTGAACTTCTCTCTTTGCTTTGCACACAGTTCAAAGCAGGAAAACCACGATCTCTCCAGATTACTAAAGGACTGTCCTGGAGAATTTCTCTTTTCCCGTTATGCAGCATGTTAAGCTTCTGGCTTTTGCCCTGCCAGACCAGAGGCTGGTGAATAGTTATGGTAATTTTTGTGGCTGATGAATTATTCTGTGGAAGAATTCTGGTACTGTTACTATTATTTATTATTTGCTGAGTGCTGGCAACATGCTTCCACCTCAAAAAAGATACTTTACATGGGGAAACTTCTTTATCTGCATATGCACATGAATTTGCCCTCCCTTCTACCTCAAGTTCCAGTAAGTCATCGTTTCTCTGTGAGTTTCTGCACAAAGTGCCCTTAGAGGAGTGATGCCTGGATGGAGAGATAGATCAAGACAGTGGGCATAGACTTGATCAAGCACATTAGTGTCTGTCTTCTAGAATGCATGCTCTCACATGGGAGAAACTCATCAGAGCTGTCTCCTCCAGCTGTGCAGAGCAGCTCCAAACCGGAGCCACATTTTGTGCAGTCATGGCTGACTGCGTGCCAGATGTAGCCACTCTGCCCATCTCCAGGCCCACGCCAAGAACAATGGCAATCCCATTGTGCACATCTCTCGGGGGAGATGCAATGGTCCCCAGGCACTTGAAGACCAACACAAGGAACAGTGGGAAATGAAACAGCTCTTACCAGCACAGGCTTCAGATCACACCTGCTGTAATTTAACAGTATTGGGCTCAAAACCATTTGTGCATCATGGACAAGACCAGCCATTATTCATGACAGAGCTGCCTTGATCCTTCTGGACTGGGGAGCAATAGCCTAAAAGCTCTGGGGCAGCTCTTTTTAAACCAAACCTGTACGAACATGAATAATACAAGCTGCACATTAGCCTCAAATATTTATTTTGATATTGAAGTACATTTATATTAGCCTTTCCCTAAACATCCTCAGCAGTCTTCCACTGAAGTGGGAAGAGCAGCACAAGGAATACCACAAATACCAAGGTAATGTTATCTGTTTTTTCTAAAGCAAACTTGGCGGATTTTGAAAGGACACCCACTGTGGCAAATTCCAGGCTTCAGTAAAACCTTTTGATAATGGAAATATGAAATCTCAGATATCGATAATGGAGGCCAGATTCTGTGTTTTGTTGTGGCCTTTTCAGACTGGGGCGGAAAAGGAAGCACGCAGCTTTGCAGCAGTGGAGCATTGGGAAAGAAGCTCAGGGACATGCCCTCCCCTACAGCTCCTGAAACAAGGGGCACACTAGTGAGTTACAGAGGTATGATGGGAACGTGTAACTTCAGCTCATAAACCAGCTCATTAAGGGCTGGCACTAATTGGCTGGGGAGGCATCAATATTTTCTCTTTGCACTGCCGCCCCACCCAACTCAGTCATTTCCAACTGGACAATATGTGGACATAGGACTGGATGAAGAATCTGGTCCCTTAAGTGATTATGAAATATTTCAGAAAACTTTCAACTTTGTTAATTCTACCACTTAATCTCAGGGCAGGGATACTTGTGGATACTTCCTCCATCCTTTTCAAGCAAACAGAGGCAAATGAAGCACATTATCAAAATAGAGAAAATTTAGGCAGAAGCCTAGGGAAAACCTACTGAATGATGACACCTATTCCTCTGCTGAGTAGCATCAGTGTATAAAGAAGATGCTGTATCTGATTCACAGGGGACTTCAGTATGGAAAACCCCAGGGCCTGTACTGGGGCAGAACAGTCCTGCCTCTACTGGAAGCCGACAGTTGCATTGTGTGCCCTGGCAAACTTTTCTCTTCCAGAACATGCCATGTAGACAGCTCTGAGGAAGAAACCTCTGCCTCTGTTCCCTTTTGTTCATGAGGGCTATTGTATGCATGCTGAAAGTAGTCTGCATTTGAGTTGGCCAGAGATATGTTTGGCATGTTTGTTTTCACCTCTACCTAGCCACTGGTACCATAGCGCATGTTTCTAAACAGCAGATTATCAGAAAGCACGAGGTGAGGTTGCAGCCAGACTGTGGTTTCTTCTCTCTCTCTTTGAGGCAGGGAGCATTTGTAACCACTTTCCTGTCTTCACAGAGCTGCTGATGACTGCATCTTCTTGGAATTTGCTTGCTCGTGCTGGCGCACAGCAGCAGGCAGAACCACCGCAGCTGCCGGGGGCTTGCAGATTGTCTCTCTTCTCCCGCGGCTAGCCGGGGTCACTCCAGTTTCTGCTTCCAGGGAAGGGGAGCCCAGGGGTGTTTGTGTGATCTAGATCCAGCTAAACTCATGGCGGAGAGCGAAGCTGGAGGGGGGTGGGAGGAAGTGGGAGTGAAGAGGAGATTAACTCTGCTTGAAGCCCAGCGAGACGCTGAACCATGCTGCAGCAGCTGATGGGCGGCGGGGTGGGTGTGGGATATTTGGCCCTTACCTCTCCACATCAAAGCTCTTGAGAAAAAAAAAAAGGAAAAAAATCATCCCAAGGATAAGGGAGAGCAATTCAACAGGGTCACAGTGCCTCTTCTACCGAGACCAAGCACTTCTAACAAAAGGCAGCTGACCAGAGCAGGGGTGACTGAATGCAGCTTAGGGAAGACGTCTTGGGGCTGAACTTCCTATGAAATCATTGTGTGGCCTCAAAGGTGAGTGGCTCCCCGACCTCTCCCCCAGTGGGGGGTGGTCACAGACTCAGGCAGAAGGAAGCAGCAGCACACAGAAGACACGTGGAAAGGCTGGCTGTTGCCATCAGTACAGTGGATCAGGTCTCAGCTGGGATGAGTCCTGAGCCCCACTGACAGGAGGGCTTTCCCATTTCACTCCAGGTGACGATTTGGCTCACCTCCTGTGGTATCTATTCAGAAAAGCCACATAACCTCTGTTTGGAAAAGCATGTCCTGCGGAGTTCCCCCTTTTTGGATGAAATCTCTGTTTCAGCTCTAATCTGTCTATCTGTCTCGCTAATCTTACCTCCCAGGATACAGCGCTCTCTATCGCTGCTTCCATCTAAAGCTGGTCTAACTATAGTCCTTACTTCTTTTCTGTTTGGTTGTTTGTTTTTGTTTTTTTTTTTTTTTTTTTTTTTTTTTTGACCAGTTTAATTCTATCCAGCTTGCACTGGTGCTGCTCCCTGGTGGGAAGTTGCTAGGGGGTGCAGGCTGTTGACGCTCAGAGCAGAGTTTTGGAAGCTGGGCTCTGTGGACCATCTTTTGAAGCTACTTCTGACTGGGCTGCAGGCGTGGGCTCCTCATGAGTTCTGTAATGACTTGTGCAGCCCACAGCCTCTGAAAAGCAGCAGCTTGTGGTAGTTAAATGACTGCTTGGTTTTGCCCAGGCCTGCTCAGCCTTTCAAGTGTTTGTTGTTTCTTCACACAGGCTCTTTAAGCACGAGCACCAGGGTGGCCACTAGCCTCTTCTCACTAATCCGTTAGCTGTCATAGCCTGACACTTTCAGGGAGAGAGTGTATGAAATGAGGGTGTCCCCATCTCTCTGGTTGGTGACAGCCCTTCCCCTGTGCCAGCATCCTTGCTTGAAGAGCAGTGTGGGAGTCAGATCTGGGACCTGATCCACTGGCATATAAACCTTAGGTAGTAAATTATTTGTTTCCAGCCTGGTTAGCTCCCCCATTCAGCTGACCCTGTTGCAGTTTGAGATCTCACAGAGCTACAACACGGGCAACGGAAGCAAGCAACTAGTGCCAAGGGAAAGAAGGAGAGGATCACCACTTTTAATGTTTTCCTAGCTAAAAGCCATTCTACCTTGGCTGTGAACACTGCGTCCTTGCTATTGCCTTCATTCTGAATACCTTGAGTCTTGAATCCTGCTTCCACTCTCCATATAGTCCCATCTGCCCTCTACCACGTAGCCACAATATAAAGCACAGTCTCCCCTGGGTTTGGATCTTCTGCCTGTTCACCTTAGACTTTGGATTCTGATGTGCAGTTCTTCTCATTCTTTTTCCAGTTAATTACTCCCTGATGGTTGAATATCACCAGAGCTGACACAATTAGTTGAAGCTGCACTGGCCAAATTTTCCACTGTTCTCTGCCAAAAAGATCCCCAGACTTTAAGGACAAGAGAAAACTTGGTCCTACTGTACCAAGGTAGAGGACAGTATGAGCAATTATTGCCAATAAATGAAATATGAGGATAAGATTTACAAAAAAAAAAAAAAAACCACCACCAAACAAAACCAAACCAAACCAGCATAATGGGCTAAACACAGGTCTACTACAAATAGGTAGTATCTGTGTCTCCATCAGTACATACTGATGACATATCATGCCGATAAGTGCAATGGGGAATCCAAGATGTAGTCCTAAACAGCATGTGAGAACTTTCTCATTCTCCAAGCAGTTTTACAAGTTTGCTATCTTTGAACACTCAGGGACTGATCCAAAGCCCTGCGAAGTCAACAGAAGGAATGCCAATGTTTTCAGAGCCTCTTGGATCTTGCTTGCCTGCCCTGGCCCCTGGAGGGGAAGAGGAGGCAGAGCTGTTAGGGGAAAACAGATTCTCATGCTTCAAGAATTTTTTCTGGATTCCTTGGGGCGTGTCAGGCTCGCAGCATGCCAGCAGCTGGAAAGTGCACACTTGGAGTCCTCTCCTTTGCCATAATCTTCCATCACTAATCAGATGAATAAGCGACCTTCGCTTCATCTGACTTACCCCATAATGCAATTGGTGAAAGCCTTGAATACCCCTCTTGAATTGTAAAGTCATTGCATGGTTTTCACCCAAAGTCTTCTCAGCCTGGGAAAAAAAAATGGTGTTGTCCACTAGATGAAAACACTGTGATCTCATTAGAGATCCTTTAGGTTTTGAGAACGGGAATGCGTAAATGAGGCATCCACAGCACATCTTTTTATTCCATTTCAGCCTTAAGTCTCATTTCAGAATGATGGAAATATGTCTGCCTGTTTTAGGGGCATAGCTCAATTCTGGATCATCAAAGACAATCCCCAAGTTTGCTGCTGCTTGCATTGGAAACCTCTTGAGATTTTTGTTAGCATACATGATCTCCACTAGGACAAGCAGCAAGTAAAAAAAAAAAAAAAACAAAACCTAAGAGTTTGAGAACCAGACAGAAAAGAGCAGAATAAATGTGAAAAATATGCCAGGTCAAAATGTCAGACAGCTACATGTCCTTTGCACATCAAAGACTACAACACCCTAGAAGGCAAAAGCCACCCCAATTCTATCTAACCTCTCGTGGGTAAGGACTGGAATTCAGGTGTAACTTATGCAGGTGAGTTAAACCACAAGCCAAGGGCTGTTTCACACTTGTAGTAAAATGATCAGCAAAGGCACGAGTGCTGGAGGAGGGATACACAAAACCTCCCTGTAGTCTCCACTGCATTTTCAGAGGCAGATACTGGTTCTTTCTGAAGTTCAGGATCATTTGGAGCAGTGGCAGGAGGCTTGGAGGTGTTAACATGTTCCTGATTGTCTCCTTGACTCCTTGTAAAAGGACTTGCCTCCTCAGCACTGCTCTAATCTATAGTCAGAGCACAGTAGGTGTAGCTAAAGGATGCTAAAGGACTCTCAGTATTGATAAACTAAAGAAAGGGAGGAATTTCATTTCAGGAATTTGTAAACAGCTGAGAACGGAGCTAAGTATGAAGCCTCCTTGGGTTAGATTGAACTCCTCTGCAATGGTACGCGTGTCTGCGCTTGAGCAGGAGGCACTCATGGTCAGCGCTCTCTTTAGGGGGTGTTCGGCACCTTCTGGGTTTGTTTTTGCTTCAATGCTTACACACACACCTTCCCGTGTAAGCAAGGGGAGGGAACAGACATGTGTGAGACCGTACGCCCATAATAACATGATTATGCCACTCATACCAATACCAGCAACAAAACAATAAGCAGAATCAGACAGCACTGGCCCCACCATGTGTGGGCTGCACACGCAAAGGAAGGGTAAGACTGTGCCAAAACCTGAGTCTACAGACAGAGAGAAATGGCTAACTAACAGAAAGAGAGACTGTGGTGTGTACAAGTGACACTCTGCTGGTGTGTGCACGTGTGTGTAATGAGTTGCACATGTGTAGTCTGCTTTGTGTGTGTGTACGTGTGCATGAGACGTGCTTCAGCCTTCATAATTTTGAATGACTTTTTTCTGCTTTTGCCAGCATGGGAAGGCTGCCTCCCACTGCTCACCACATCGCTCTCCTCCCTGTCTTGCTCCTCAGCCATGCTGCCAAGGTTTCAGCTGCATCCCTCCAACCCATGCGAATATTTAAAGCTGTTAAATTGATGGGCTGAGTAAATAGGATTAGCCCCATGCGTCCAAGGGGGGAGCGCCACTGCTTGCATGGACTGATAGGAAGACAAGGGGGAAGGCTGATGAGGAGAAGATTGCTTTCAAGCCAACAAGAATATACTATATGGGAGGTACACAGATAGCTTCCAATCTGCCAGGGATTGGATTAGACATGCTCTTAAATGTGAAGTGCCTATACAAATCTGAGGCTTAGCTGGTGCCGGTCTGCTGAGAGCCTGCCGAGGTGCTCCCCAAGGATTGCTGCCACCCCAGCAGGCCCTGTAGACGTCTGACTGTCAGGGGGCAGAAAGCCCCCGCTGCTGGGGCCTGTCTAGCCCACCATCCCAGGCATTGGATCTTTAACCCGCTCCCAGTGAAAGCTGAGATCCTTTGCCTCCATCTGTTCACATGAGATGGCTTTACAATTGCCCCTGTAACCTACCAAAGCAAAGCGTGAAGTGATCTCTCACTCCCTGGTGGAAGGAAATCTCTCCCTCCCTCCATCTCCCCCTCCTCTTTTTTTTTTTTTTTTTTTCCAGATAAAGAATTCAAATGTCTTTCATGGTCTGTTTAAAATATGAAGTGGGTCCTTGACATATTTTTTGAAGCCATGCTTGTCTGGGCATTGATTATTGTTACTAACAGTGATGTGAGCCAAATGCTTCCCTTTTTCCCCAAGCTTTGATAATATGTCCAAGAACTTCGGCTGCTTTTTTATTAAGTCAATTTCAGAACCAAAGCACTAATAAGAAAGGGTACACCTGGCCTGTTATGTAAGAAGGCAGTGAAGGGTATTGGGTGAGACCTTTCTTAGGTTTATAGAAAAATAGCTCCAAATATTTTTAATTGGAGCAGAAAAAAAAAAGTCATAGTTACTGAACAAAGGAAAAATGAAATTAATTTTTCAGCTGCAAATCTTTTGCACAGTATGCAATTGTTATAACTGGGTCTATTACATGGATATTATCCTTTACCTATTTTCTAGTCAGAGGAAAAATATTGGTGAGGAAAAGCTTTGTTTAACACCTATTTTGACAGTGGTTAGGCAGCACTCTGATGTCCATGTGCTCACTCTTAATTAAACACTGACCTTGTTTTTGAAACAGATGTTTGCCCTGATATTCTATAAAGGTAAAAGTTATACATCTTTGTTTTCTTTTTTCCTTATTTTTCTTTATTCTGCCTAGAAATAACAATATCTCATCTGTGAGGTGTAAGTTGCAACAATAATTTGGATGAATAGAAATAGTGGAGAAAAATACAGGAAAGACCATGATGTCTGTTGCCTATTGCAAAAACAAACAAACAAAAAACCATAAATTAAAAAAAAATCCTGTTTTAGCCAGGGAGAAAAAGGAACAAAGAAGGGATTTGACCTTAAGAAGTGAGTTATGGAGTCAGAAGCCAAATTCAGGTGTCAGTACTGACTCCTAACCTGCTGCTCTAGTTACTTATCCTGGGTTACAGGCAGGCAAAGGCATGAGGCAGGAGTAGAGCAATGCCTTTTGGGCACAACCAAAATTAAAGTGCAGCGTTTCTCTCTGCAGAAAAGGGCTGGGCTTCCTCATCATCACTCAAAAGCTGACTGAGAAATACATCTAGACTTCAGGGAGACATTTATGTCAGAATAATATGTAGCTATGTATACAGGTGTGATATATAACATAGATACTACCAGTAAATGATATAATAAATAGAATGCAAGAACTTTCAAACATGATGAAGTTTCTTTGCCACAACATGGTGAACCCCACCAAATAAGGTACACAGGCGGGAATGGAGCTGACCAGAGTGTCCACTGGCCTGTGGCAGCTGGGAAAGAGACACCAGAACCTCTCAGCTGCAGAGTCCAAGCTTGATCTTGCTGCCCTGAGGATTAAGGGCTCAGAATGGCCCACAGCCAGGCTGTGGACAAATTCCCAAACTACTTACATGGCATTTCACTTTTGTGCACATATGGGCATCAGAAGAGGCCCCTAGTCAGAACCTGAACACTGGGAGAAGCTTTAGACTACCTACCCTCCAGGGAGGAGGCAGATGGGAGCAGCACCCCAGCCCACTCAGCTGAGGATCAGCTCTCACCCTCAGGCTGTAGAGCTGTGTCCAGTGCCCTTGAATCACTATGCACATCAGGCTTTTTAAAAATTTCTGTCTAGAAGTTAATGACACCCTTCACCTTCTTCTGAGTAATAACTGGATATTAACATACACTCTTTACATGAGATTAAATTCTCCTGCTTTCCCACCTTTCTATCAAGTTTAACTGATAAGCTAATAGAACTGAATGCAGACAATACTTTCTGTAGAAACTTGGTTTCCTAAGCACTCCCTGGTCATAGTCACTCTTCACTAGTTCTGTATATGGATGTGTGTATGTTGTGGTTTAACCCCAGCCAGCAACTGAACACCATGCAGCTGCTCACTGACTTCCCACCAAAGTGGGAGAGAATCAGAAGAGGAAAGGTGAGAAAACTTGTGGGTTGAGATAAAGACAGTTTAACAGGTAAAGCAAAAGCGGTGCACACAAGCAAAGCAATTCATTCACTACTTCCCATTGGCAAACTGGTGTGCCGCCATCTCCAGGCCAGCAGGGCTCCATCACACGTAATATTTACTTGGGAAGACAAATGCCATAACTCCAAACATCCCTCCCTTCCTTCTTCACCCCAAATATATAATGAGAGGGACATCATATGGTGTGGAATATCCCTTTGGCCAGTTTGGGTCATGTGTCCTGGCTGTGACCCCTCCCAGCTTCTTCTGCACCTGCAGCCTCCTGGCTGAAAAGTCCTTGAGTTAGTAGAAACATGGCTTGGCAACAGCCAAAATATCAGTGTGTTATCAACATTCTTCTCATACTGAATCCAAAACACAGCACTTTACCGGCTAATACAAAGAAAATTAACTCTAGCTCAGACGAAACCAGGACAGTGTACATGATCATTCCTCTGTGGCCATCCATTCCTCCTTCTGATCTGTCTCACTTCACTCAGTCCCACCCAACTGCAACAGATACATCAGTCTACAACAGGCAGCAGTGTACGTCCACACAACAGGACTGCTTCCCCAAATGACTGCAGTCTTAATTCCTTTTTGCACTTCCTGACACGATCTGTATGAAGATTACCTGCTTATTTCTGGACACTGAAGCCACTGAATATTCTGCTGGTTCAAAATCAAACTTCTGACTCCAGTCAACTTCTTTTGTCTTAGCAGTGTTTCCATTTCTTTGCTTGAATAGCACCAAAAGAACCTTGTAGGTTCCCTGAACTTACTTCATTTTTCTTCCTTTTCTGGCCTCATTAAAGCTGTTCCTGATTTTATCGCTTCTTCCTGCACTTGTGCACTTGAATGTTATGTAATTAGATCAGATAACCTATTCAAACAAAGTAAGAGGAAATTAGAGATGGAAAGGCTTCTTTAGATCGATGAGACAAGCCCCACTCCCTTGGGAAGAGGGCAGGAAAGGAACATGCATTCCTAATTCACCTGAGTGGAGTGGTGTTCATTTTGCCCCTCAGAACCAGCTCCAGACTCGGACCTCACTACTAGGAAGTATTCCCTGATATTTTACCTAACACTTAGCCTGCTTAATTTGTTGGCCCACACCTGGTTTTGCTCCTCACCACTCAAAATAGCTTCTAAAGAGTCGCCCTCTAAAAATACTTGTTCACATCTACCTCCATCATTATGCAGCTGAGCTTTGCATTTCCTAAAGGCAATTATAAAATCTTCCCACTGACCTCAGTGGCCTTTTTCTTGGTTTCTCAACCTTTCCTCCCAAACAGAGGACTATTACCACATTTTTCTAATGCACCTCTTCCTCTCAGATACCTGTGCAATTTGCTCCAAAGAGAATCAGATTCCAGAATCCACTGCAATGATTTGACTCTGTCACTACAAGACCCTCCATGAAAGGAAAGGTCTTTGGTCCTTCCCATGGAAAGCTTTCCTGATGTGGTGGAACACTTGGTAGACCCCAGGAACTCATCAGTGACAAGTGGCGTTCCTCAGGGGTTGGTATCGTGTCTGGCGCTAACATCTTTGTCAGTGACATGGACAATGGGACTGAATGCACCCTCAGCAACTTTGCCAATGACACCAGGCTGTGTGGTGCAGTTGACATGCTGGAGGGAAGGGATGCCATCCAGAGGGACCTTGACAGGCTGGAGAGGTGGGCCCATGTGAACCTCATGAAGTTCAACAAAGCCAAGTGCAAGGTCCTGCACATGGGTTGGGACAATCCTAAGCACAAATACAGGCTGGGCAGAGAGTGGATTGAGAGCAGCCCTGAGGAGAAGGGCTTAGGGGAACTGGCTGATGAGAAGCTCAACATCACCTGGCAATGTGTGCTCACAACCCAGAAAGCCAACCATATCCTGGGCCATATCAAAAGAAGGGTGACCAGCAGATTGTCTCGCTCTGTTCTTGTGAGACCCTACCTTCAGCTGTGAGGACTCTAACATTATAAGGTCAGGGACCTGTTGGAGCAAGTTCAGAGGAGGACCATGAAGATGATCAGAGGGATAGAGCACCTCTCCTACAAATACTTGCTTAGAGACATGAAGCTGTTCAGCCTGGAGAAGAAAAGGCTCTGGGGAGACCTTACAGCAACCTTCTGATACCTGAAGGAGGCCTACAGGAAAGCTGAAGAGAGACTTTTTACAAGGGCATGCAGTGATAGGACAAGGGGCAATGGCTTTAAACTGAAAGGGGGTCGATTTAGATTAGATATAAGGAAGAAATTCTTCGCCAGGACAGTGGTGAGGCACTGGAACAGGTGGGAACAAGGATATCCCATCCGTGGAAGTGTTCAAGGCTGGGCTGGGTGGGTTTTAAGCAACTTGGTCTAGTGCAAGGTGTCCTGCCAATGGCAGGGAAATTGAAAGTAGATGATCTTTAAGGTCCCTTCCAGTCCAAACCATTATATGATTTTCTGGTTCTATTATCTGAGTGCTCCACAACCTATATCATCATGAATGCCTGTGAAACTACCTACTTCAATTGCAAACTATCTTTTTGGATAGGAAACCAAGATTGGGGGTTTGGGGCAGTCAGTGAAGTTGTTCCCTTAATTTTCCGTCTGGCCTTGGCAGCCCAGGGAGTGACTTGTACCAAACCGCAGCCCACGTGTACAGTTGGCAACAATCCTGTGAATTTGCAGGATTCCCTTTAGATTTCTGCTTGCTGTTCAAACACCCTCCAGAGTATGTCACTGTGGGCCTCTTTGGCTTTTTGAGACTGTTTAGAGTGATAAGGACAACTCTACACAGAAGCAAAACTGCATTCAACCACATGGAAATCAATGGAAAAACTACTCTGTCTTTGGAAATGAAGGCAGTGTATGGGTCTACTGAAGCCACAGAGCAGAAACAGGAGGCATCCAGTTTAGACTTGACTTCATGGACATTAGGCTGGGCTATTCTGGTAAGAATCCATTCTGGCCATTGATCTCAAAGAACAGCAGTACATTAGCATGAAATGAAGCTAACATATCAGAGAGTTGAGAACAAAGGAATTTTAGATCAATAGAAACTTGTACATTGACTCCTGTCATCTTGCCCATTGTTACATTTTTGCTTATGTTTACTCATCTGTGTTATAAACATAATATTTATCTGCATTATCCCATCACTGTGATATTAAGTTGGATAGTGTCTTCACAATGTTATATAGCTGCCAAGTATTGTATGATGGAGATGGGAGACAGTAAAAGGCCACTAAGATCAAAGAGATGAGCAAGTGACTAGACACAGCAGAAGTAAACTGGTATGAGATAACTGCTGATTCAGTCCTGTTGAAAATCTGACTTCAATGAAGCAAAGGTGAAGAGTAGCAGAGGAGGAATAAGGGAAAGTAGGACTCCTTCAAGAGGAAGAGATGGCCATGTTCCTGTGGGTTGAATTTGAAAGGATGAGAGTAAGCACGATGTTAACTTACTAGGGAAGAAAATAAACAGACAGAGAGGAAGAAAAATCTCAAGCTTCCCAAAACTAGCAGGAGATAGCATGGATAGCTTAGAAACAGAAGACAGAAGAGGAACGAGGAAATGGTAGAAAGCGATAAGCTACAAAAGACAGCTCAGATTGTTGCTCCTCCAGAGCAGGAATTATTTTGCATTGTCTTTCTACGATGCCTTATACTGCAGGGTCATATTCAGAGACGGCTCTCCAATAATACCACAATGCAAATGAAATAATAATCAGCTACAAACATTCAGTAGTTGCATCACCCAATTATAATCACTATTGGAATAACACTTAAGGTAATTTATCTTATCTATACATGTTATTTTTGGCCCTTAACAGCGGACCAGTAGTTGTAGATGCTGAAAAAGATCTTGAGTGACTGTTTCAATATTTGTTAAACATTTATTAACTATACACACTAAATTAAGGGAAAAAAGCTGAGATGCCTTCAGAATGTCCACATAACCTAGTTAACAGAAACCAAATTGACTCCTAGATTCAAAAAATATATGGCATAATTGTCCCTTTAAACTTCTGGACTTCTTGCAGTGACAGTGGTAACACTACGTAGATACTGAAATAATTTTTTACAATATTTACTGGGAAAAAAAAAAAAAAAAGTAATACATTTTGGAGAGCTGTATCCATCTGAAAGAGTTTGCTTTCAATGTGAATTCCACATACTATATTTTATCGTCTCCAGTGTTAACCCATTTTAAAGGTACTTGGACAAGATTCTGGAGTTAAAGAAGGATACACACAATAAGAATTTACAAGTTTTTCCCCAATTTTGAAAAGACACTTAGGAGTCTAAATTCAACTGATACAACTAGTGCAATTCTAATGCAGCTCTCACTGGACTCACATTAACATTGGCAGAAAAAAGAACTAAGTTAAGAAAATATTAAGCATTTTTGAGATCCTATTCTGCAGGATTCAGGAGAACAGAAGAATGTGAATTACTCAGACACCTACACCTATCTGACCACAGATATTTTGGGTAATAAGAAAAGCTGTGGGACCAAATTTGCAAAGGTACTTAATCCCTTCAGTTTCAATAGGAGTTAGGCATCGCTGTTCCTAAAAATCTGGACTCAAGTTATTCAGTCTTTGGGCACTTTATTCAGGCAGTTGTTCTTTTACAGTAATTCAAATCCATCAGCAGAACAAATTGTTCTCTCTTTTTTTTTAGACTTTGACCAACCAAACTATTACTTATGATTCATCATTGAGAAGGGATATATACCTATTAATTATAACAGTAATATTCACAGAATATGTTTTTATGGCATCTTCCATTTAAAGAGCTGTTTCATTATCCAGCACCTGGAAAATGAATATTTTTCACATTTCATAGTTAAGAAAACTGACACCTAGAAGTATTAAATGACTGCTGTAGGACCCACAGAGGACTTAAGACAGGTGGGGATCTTTCGGACACATAAGGCTGCTCATAGCAATCCCAGGCAAACACATCCTAAAATTCCTTCCTAAAACTCATCAAGCACCTTAATTAAACATCTTGGTTAGACTTTTCTGCCCCCATGCCTCTAGTGTGGCTGAGCCCAAAACTGTAGTTTGTATGTATATAGGGCTTGGCTTAAGCACAAAATTAAATGGTTTGCTGAGCTGGGTTTCAGGTTTCCTGCCACATATTTGGGGAGGTTTAGCATTCAAGCAACAGTGCCTCTGCTTTGCTCAGAAACACAGCTTCCTGAAGGTGACCTCGGGACGCAGCATTGCTCTCCACCGCCCAGGCAAGCTGGTTGAAAGGCAGGAGGCACAGTAGAGCTTTGCTGGGTCCCCCCTGATGTTGTTGAGTCACCCTTGGCTTGTGGTGTGGATCCCTGCCAGCTGGCCACCTGAACTGCTTAGACGCTCTCCTAGACAGGCACTGCTGCCTCCTGCATCTCAGCCTTCGCATTCCATACTGCTTGCAAGCATGTGAATAATGCATGGTATTCCTCTGGTTCTTCCTCCCTGGCCTCCTCACTTTACAGGAACTGAAAACCTTTGCCGTAGGAGGAAATCCCTGGAGATATTCGTAGAGGTTCCCTTGGCTGGGCGCTGTTAAAAATAAAGGGTCTGAGTGGTATTTCCATTCCCAGCAGGGCCCCAGACTTGCACAACATAAAGCAAGTGACTTAACCTTTCCATACCTTAATTCCCTTTGGATGAACTGAGACACAGTGTCTCATGTTAGTAATGGGAATGCTGTGGTGGAACATCAGGGCAGAGCTTCAGTCTCCTCTGAAAGGTGTCACAGATAGACATGCTGCTTCCCATACCATGGGTTATGAAAGATGCACACTTCTTCTGATCAAAGCACCACTTTCCCAGGATTTCTGGGAAAACATTCTGGTGCAAAAACTGAGATCAGAACTTGTCCCATCATGTTTCCTTTTCCTTCTCCCAAGCTGATGCTAAACAGTGGCGCTCCAGATTGTTCTGTCTTTCTGTCACTGATGGAGTCCTGATGGTATTTATCTTAAAGAATAGATATATACCAATTCCTCATTAGTGATACGACTCACAGGGTAGATTTTTAAAGGCATTCCAGTTACATACATGTGCCTAAATGTCTTCAAAATCCTTTGCTTTTCATATGTGGCCTAAGTTCCCCGAAGTCTCAAATGTTCAACTTCATGACATATTTGAGTCATTGGCTAAATAAGGAACCCATGGTTGCCCACGAGCCCTACTACAATGCAGTAGTCAAGTGCCTTTCACAGATCTGCCTCTCTCTTCCTCCTCACTTCCTTGTTTGCCTCTTTATGTAAAGCCCTGCACTGCATTTATTTCTTTCCACCATATCACAGCGGAAGCTCATGTCTATTTTGCCCTTATCACCCTGGAGACCCTCAGGCCTGATTGCTTTCCAAATTCCACCCTCCTGCTGTGTAATTAGGTTTCTGAATATTTTCCCCCAAATGTGTGAGAAGCTTCTTTTCAACTAACCATACTTCCAGATCCTGATGTTCTGTCTGTCCATCCCCACCACTGTGCAGTTGTATAATCTGCCAAAATTTTGATCTTCTTACTCAGCAATTAATTGCAGAAGTTTCAATAGCTCAAGCTGTCCTTGCATATCGATTTTGCACTGAAGAGGCATCAGCATAGCCTTGTAGTACTGCTTATCCCTACATACACCTCTTTATATTTACAGATACAACCAATTTTAACAGCAGTCCATCTCTGACCCCTTTCAGACTCCAGTGTTCTCTAAGTACTACCCCTTGCACAACAATTTTCAGTTCTGTGTGTGCATATGACTACCCACCTAGGCTGAATTCAGTTTTCTTGTTTATGATGCAAACTTGGTTTCAAGGCTCTGCCTCTCTTGCATCTTTGTTTATTAATTAGGTAGACAGTCTTGGGAGGGTTTATCTAAAAGTCTGAGAATTTTAAAATTATGCTTTGATTATGAGAGCTTAGTATGCTTTTAAAGCTCTCAGTTGGTTGAGACTTTCTTTGTGATTTGTCAAAGGCAAAATAAGCCCATATACATTTTTCTATAGCTGGGCAAAATGCACAGGGGCTGGTTTTATGGGTAGATGTTCTCACTGGAAGAGGCAGCAAGACAGGGAGAGTGTGCTTGAGCTCCACAGCATCCTGGCCTTTTTACAATGGAAGGTCAAAACTCAAGAGGTCTTCAAAAAAGAGCAGCCTGTATCATTTCCTTCAGGCAACACTGAGTTCTCCCTTTCCATATGCAAACCCATGTTAGGCACGCTGGCTTGTTTTATGACCTGCAGAGGGATTGCATGCTTGAATATTAGAGGGCAGGGGGTCAAGCCCTTAGTCCAGTGCTGGCCAGCTGGCAGCTCTTGTGCTTCAGGTAGCCTGAAGCCTGTGGGAAAGTTTGTACAGCTCATGGGGACCAGGTGTCACCCCTTTTCCTTTCCCTGCTTTTCCTGGAGCAGAGTGTTTCCCATCTCCCCACAGGTCTCAGGCATGTCTTGGCTGGGTCCTTGTACCATTTGCGTGCTCCAATCCCAGTATGGTGAGTGACTGACACAGACCATCTTCCACTTGACTGTAGAAAGTGGCCAGCAGTGATTTGCACAGAAGTTGTGACCTGGCCGCAGGAGACTGTGTGAGCCTGCTCACTGAGAGCAGGACCATCATAAGTGAACATCTGCATGCCAAGCACTCTTGACAGCTGTACTTGCCCCCTCCACTGTCACAGTCACTCTACAGGCACCAAGGCAAAACTGTTTGCAGTCATGTCTTTAAAAAGAGCATTCCATGAGCAGCTTACCCTTAACAGGATCTTCATCGGCTTCCCAAATAGAGCTGCTGGCCCTTGGTCTCTTTACCTATAGGTCTGGTGATTTCATATGAGGGTCTAAAGGAGTCTTCTTATTAACCTACCTGAAATTGAAGTTAAAGCCTTGGGCTGTGACAAAGCCAAATGGGTTACTGGTATCCTGCCATTTATATGACATCTGCTCCTTTCTTCATCAGACTACTCTATACCTCTCTGTGTACAGGTACAATTAGCTTACTTTTTAAAAAGACCATTTAGTCTGCACTGCTGTCAAGCCTGGTTGAATGTCTGTAAAGATGCCTAATGTCTCAATAAGTGCCCTTCTCCACAGGGAGGTTTCTACCATAAATAAAAAAGAGCTTTTACCCTAACATTACTGTCCTTGTCCAGAGTAAAGGGGATTACCTTCACCCTCCCTCTGCAGTTCCTAACCAAAGCATTTTTCTTGTGCAGGCAACATCCTGGTGATACAGGTATGTACATACATTTTCTGCTTTGAAATTAAACAAAACATGGTTATATGGAAACTTGTCTTCAGATCTCTCGCAAGGTGTTTGCCACATCATTTACTTTCTCTTCCTTGCTCACTATTCCCTCTGTGTGATCAGTCCTGTCAGATGAGATGTTGTAGGATGTGGTTCCAGCCTGCATGTCTCCCAAATGCAGGATGCATCAGCTCTTATCAAGCACGTGTTCCAACTTCTGCAGAGCATCAGTAGGAATGTTGGCTTAAGGTGTTCATCACAAACAAAAGTGTTCAGAGTTCATCTGAAACAGACTTCTAAGTTACTAATACAGGAACAAGTTACCATAGGATGGATAAATTTGGAGTGCAGCTGTTCCTCTACAGCAAATACACATGTGCACACTTTTTTTACTCAATGAGGAAGAAGCAAAGCTGTGTTGATACCCTAGAGGGTACACTGAGGTAACAGCCAGGACTCTGGTGGTCACACCTGGTGCTGTGAAAGCTTGCACTTGACCCCCTCAGTAAGTACTTCTATCCCCAGAGAAGCCATGCCTCCCCTGCTCTTCCCCTGGCACATGAAGACTTGCAGAGAGCCTGGCAGAGCTCAGCAAGCAGCAAATATGCTGGTTGGAAACCCACCGGCAGGCAGTGGCACCCAGCAGAGGGCAGCGGTGCCTGCGCCAATGTCTCCCCCTCCAGTCCCTGCCGTCCTGCACCGCCTATCTCCCCAAAACCACCCTGCATTGCCTCTCAGCTAGACATGTAAGCCTGCTCTCCTTCCCTTTGCAGCTGTAAGGGCAGCAGATGACCGCTCAAGCATCTACATCTGCAGGTGTTTGCCAACCGCTAACTGGTGTCACGGCCCCGTGGTTCTCCTGCCACTTGGACAGCCATGAGTAAGAAAGGGTTGGGATGGAGAAAAACATGGTGGGAGTACTTCTAAATGCTATTACTATTCTGGGGAGATTGGTTTTCTCAGGGAAAAAAATTGAACTGTGACTTAGTGGTTAATGTACACGCAGAGGAGTCAGAAGTCAATTTTTATGTGGTTTGAACTGGTTCATTCATATCTAATTAAAATAGAAAGGGGGGAGGTGGCTCATTTTATGCTCAGTTAATCAAGAGACTGCAGAAGTTACTTCTTTTCCTCTAGGGATATTGATAACTGCTGGATTCAGCCCTATTGAAATAGATTGGTTAAACTGCTCTTTTCCATTTAAAGTAATTTCAGGAAACCCTGGAAGACAAAGGTGAAGGCCACAGTACAAAATCGCTGAAGCTGAAGTCCATTTGAAATCTCATTCCAACCCTGAACCACATCTGATTCTAGCCCTCAAGCTCCCCTCAAGCTCATCACTATTTTGTTCCATTGTAGAAAACTGGTCCTGCACCCACTGGTATGCCATATATAAAAGTTGTGATATTCAGAACTTGGCCAAAGACCCTGAAAAACCTTTTTTAGAACTGAAATTAGCTCTATTCTGAGTGGTGTATTGGATTTTAGAGATGCCTGTCGGCCTAAATTATTCTGTGACTTTCTGACTGTATGGCCCACATCCTGCCGTTCACATATATGCAAGTTGTATCATGCAGGAAGAAGCTAGTGAGAAGGAACTTCAGCCCTTTCAACCCCTTCTACTCATAGTGCAGCCAAAAAAACATTGGAGACCACTTCTGTGTCTAACAACTCTGCTAATGAAATATTTGAGAAGTTCCTTATGTGATAAGGCTGAAGTAAAAGGGAAGAGCTGGGCAGTGGATCCTTTTGGCACTTTCAGGGGATCTGCAATAGAAGAAGAGGTTGCACAATCAGACCACAGTGCCTCAGAGCATGCAAACACACTCATTGCCTTGCTGATACTATTCGTGATGCTTAAAGATAAGCCCAGGCTTATGTATTTAGTCAGGTGAGAACCATATGTCATATCAGAAGTGAGGACCTTAGGGTGTTTCTATAAACCTTCAAGGAGGAATTGTCATGCCAGCCATGTAAGCACTGGCTTCCTATGGACAGAAGCAGAAATAATCAAGATTTGGCTTAGGGTCTTGTAACTACAACCCATCTTTTTTTAGAAACTATAACGTAGAACAATACATGCTTAATTACAGGTAAAACTTTGTCTTTAAAAATATTTAAAAAAATAAACTTTATAGGTACCCAACTAGCCTGTTTTCTTCCCGTGATACCAGCTGAATTTATAAAGGATATTTTCTTTCCTTATAAAGCTGACCTCACTCATAAGGACAATCACATGCAAAGCAGCAGAAGCAATCAGTAGACCAGAGTAAACTGATTAACTGAACTGATGAAAATTGGGATCTAAATTCCACTATATTTTCTTAAAAGCTGCTCCTCTCGGAGGCATATGTGAACAGCTTAGTTTAGTTATAGAATCACAGGACCTCATTCTGCTTTCACATCAGAGTAATTCTGAAGTAATTCCATTAAAGAGAGCAGAGTTACAGTGATGTGAGATCACCATCAGCTAGAAATGGAAAATTCCTAATAGCTTATCCAGTTCATAAGCCTAGGGCTAGCGTGCAGTTATTCATTGCACTAAAAACGCATTTAATTCTTTAAAATATGAATAGTGGAAAATGGTGCTTGGGAGGTGTTCCGGTCATTTTGTGAGGTTTCTTTAATTCCTCATCCAGTTTCTCCTCTTGGGAAAATCCTTATTTTTGACTGAAAACCAAAACCTCAGCTACATTGCCCAATAAATGAAATATGGAAATGAGGTAGACATACCACATTATGACAGTGTAATTCTGGGTGCCTCATATGCCCATTCTCCCCTATTGGTTGTGGATCACCATTAGACTAGTGAGACATAAAGGTTTTAGAGAAGTTATTGTAGAGACAAAGCAATATGACAATGCTGGACAGCTTGGGGTATCACCTCTAGGGCCCTATGGCAGAAAGTCTTGCATGTTGTGTTAGAATAACACACTGTACAGCATGTATCCTTTTGTCAAAGAGATTTCTGTTTTCCAGCAAAAGGTCTATGCTGTAGCATTAAAACATTTCTCACTGAACCCACTCTTCTCTTAGATCCACTCTCTCTGAAATGCTTCTTCCTACTGAAGAATAATTTCAAAATAAACATTTTAAACAGACCTCATAGTAAAGATATTTCAAACAGAAGAAAAACTCTCTCTTTTTTTGGAAAGTGCCCAGAGGAGCTCCACCAAGATGATCAGAGGGCTGGAGCACCTCTCCTGTGTGGACAGGCTGAGAGAATTGGGGTTGTTCAGCCTGCAGAAGAGGGGGGCTCTGGAAGGACCTTATTGTGGCCTTTCAATACTTAAAAGGTGCCTATAAGAAGGATGGGGAGAGGCTTTTTAGCAGGGCCTGTTACAATAGGACAACTGGTATCATTTTAAACTAAAGGAAAGGAGAATCAGGCTAGACATGAGGAAGAAATTTTTTACAATGAAGGTGGTGAAACCCTGGCCCAGGTTGCCCAGAGAGACAGTAGATGCCCCATCCCTGGACACATTCAAGGCCGGGCTGGATGGGGCTCTGAGCAACCTGATCTACTTGAAGATGCCTCTGCTCATGGCAGGGGGTTGGACTAGATGAGCTTTGAAGGTCCCTTCCAACACAAACTGTTCTATGATTCTATGCTTCTTTTTTATCTTAGGAATATATAAATATAGCTATTTGAGTCTTTTCACATACAAGGGTTTTGCTGATGACATGGGAACATTGCAGGAGGGGAACACTGCTTTACTCTCTCCCTGTGTACTTAGCACCAAGATGTTTGCTAAAAGCCATTCCTGTAGAGCGACCTGGGCATCGCATGGTTGGTGTACACTGATTCCTGCATCTGAAGGGTTACGCACCAGCTGCTGCAGAAGAAGTTGCCGATCCCAGGCCTGACAATGGCACTCCAATTGCAGAAATTACTTGTTGACTGCTCAGGGCTAATAGACATAGAAGTACCGAGTTGCTGGCTTTAACTTCCAAAACTGCTGGTCAACTCTGTTTCTAGTCTTGCTGTTTCCTAGCATTTTGTTCCAAGTCTCAAGGTGCTTGTGGTTCAGGTGAAGGAGCTGGAGTAAAGAAGAAAGGCTGTCTCTGGCCAATGTAGGGAGCTAGAGGTACTCTTGGAATATAAACACCTTGATTCAGAGAAAGGTCTCCAGGCAGCTGGGGCTTCTGTACATCACTAGGCTGTACATACGTTCACGATAGCAAGCATTTCTTGATGCTGTTCGAAAAATACCTGAACATCTGATCCCTCCTGTTACAGTTGCAGGCTTCTAGCCTTTTGGTGCATGGAGAACCCACTCTTAAACACCCATTAAAGCATATTAGAAGAAATGCACTATCATCAAACCTATGAGGTTCTGGGAGAGACTTCTGAACAGAGTCACAACAAGAAAAACTCTATCTGTAAGATGAGCTTGATGTTGTAATAAAGAGTTATGTTGTTATATAAAGCTTGTTGTTGTTATAAATGATGCAGTTGCCTGCTACACAAGGGGAAAATAATTTATCCATTCATCTCTTATACTGTATGTCATTATAAAGTCATGTGATTTCTAAGCAAAAATCTCATAACTGGGGAGACTGACCTGGACTGAACAATAAAAATGTTCCCACAGAGCAAAGTGCTTAATAGTTTTTATAAATGAGGATAACTGCTTAGATGCTAAACAGGATTTCACAAATAAGTTTTTTTATTAATGATTCATTTGCCTTACACCTTTAAAAGCTGAGGTCTAAAATCAATCTGCTTGTGAAAGTCCTTGCTAAAGCGTGTGAGGCAAATGTGACCGTAAGTCACACAAGATACTAAGCAGAGTCCAATACCATTTCCCTGTGAACAAAAAGCAGTAAGAAATCTCACAGCTGCTGTTCCTGCCCTTCAGCAACATTTAATTTTTACTGATTGACACAACACCTACGCACCACAACATCCACAAGAGGCATCAGGTCTGTTTCAGGAAAAGCAAATTATTCCATATTGTCAACAGCTGGCAGAGGCCACCAGGAACTGCTTCTTCATTCATTTTTCTCAGACGCCCATGAAGAACTGTCATCACATATCAAACAAAGCAAGTATCGGGCAGCATGTGTGTTTCGATGCTGGCATACAAGGCCTGTTCCCCCGCTACTGGGAGGCATGTAGTGAGGCATGTCAGCCATGACAAGTGAGCAAAGCAGGTACAAAGTGGGCCCAAACTTTCCAGAGGTGATCACCTTTGAAGATCACTTTTGCTGTGGGTGGTAATGGCAAAAGAACAAAGAAAATAATCTGGACCTATTCAGACCAGGTACACTGCCTCATGAGATGAAGGCTGTTGCCTCTATAGTGTTAATATTTGCCCTTCACTGTGGACTGATGGGGGCAAAAGAACTTTGCATGATGAAGTCAAGAGCTACCCCCCGTCATTATTTGAACTGAGATAAACAGGGCTTTGAGGACTGTGATGTTTTTTTATCTATGCAGATTTATTGTTAACATTTGTGGGAGTACTGTACATGTATGGGTAGGATGTACAGGATATCCCTTGATATGTACAAAACATGGTATATGAAAAAAGTTTTGTCATTTGTGTGCAAGCCATTTTGGCCAGTATTAAAGTCAAAAGGCAACATGAAATACTGCACATGCTTGTGATGCAGTAGTGAAGAATAAAGTGTTTCACTGAAGTAACAGAGGGAGCTGGAGTTGTGTGAAATACGTTTTCCACACTATAATGTGATCAAGATACTGGGTAAATGCCACTGCTGCTGAGAAAGGACCACAGATATCTCCAAAGCCCTAAGTGGTTAGGAACTTCGTTTCTCAGTCATGTCCAAAACTCAGCAGATTTAGTAGAACAGCCCCCCTTAGTATGATTAGGTGCTTGGTTCAATACTGAGTCAGAGAGAATAACATTACCCACTGAGTCACCAGCTCTGCTTCCTCCAGTGCTGCCTTCTCTCTGCTGGTTGTCCACTCAAGCCCAAACATGCTTAGCATACACGATCTAACAGGACTGCACCCCTGAGAATGATGGCTGGCACAGAATGAAAGCCTTGTGAGTGCCAGTGTGTCACAGTAATCCACAGAAGAGTTGCTGTTGATGAGGTCTGCTGGGTGATTTTTGTCATGAATACCATGCTCACCTCTCAAGGAGACTGTAGATGTTCAACCCCACTCTCCATCACCTCCACAAATATGACCTGCCTGGACGCCTTCCTGTGTAACCTCATCTAGGTGTTCCTGCTCCGGCAGGGGGATTGGACTAGATGATCTTTTGAGGTCCCTTCCAATCCCTAACATTCTGTGATTCTGTGATTCTGTGATTCTGTGTGTGGGTTGCATTGAACAGATTGCTGAGCCCAAGCTCATGCCATGCAAGGGAAAGCTTCAATTGCCTGAGGAATACAGCTGTCTTGCACCCCTCTCCTCTGGAGACGTCTGAGCCTCCCAGAAGGATGTGGAAAAGCCCGAAACCCATGCTGTGTTTGATCTGAACTGTGCTTAGCCTATCTCTTTTCTTTGAAAATATAGTGAACTCATTTGGGGGGGCAAGAAGAGAGCTTGTGCTAGAAATAGAATATCTATATTTAACACATGGTCTTAACACAAAATAGAATCACTGTGGCCCCTCAAAGTTAGGAAGTTTTGCTTGGAAATGCATTCCAGGGTTTATCAGATTTTTCTCATCTGCAGCATCCAAGAGAAAAAACTTCCTAGATATGGTGTAATTGCATGCCCAACAGACTGGACCCAGATACATACTTTGGTTTTAAGATTAAAAAAATCTTCTGGTCACACACATCATGCACATGTAAGTAATTTATAGTCTTCAAGTACTAACCCTTCACAGCCTGAAGCCAGGGCAAGTTCCTTCTCTATTCTCACAGGCCTGTTATCGTTATGCAAGCTTTCATTCTGAAACTCAAACTCACATGAAAAATACCCAGGTTAGTGAATCCGAAACTCAGCCTAAGCAACCCAAATGAAAATGCTGTGTGTCTGTTAACCCAATCTTGTTTCTCCTCTTAGGGGTAGGCTGCTTATTCTCCCAGCAGCCCAGCTCATCCTGCCATATATGAAGTTTTCTGCAGGTATGATGGTCTGGCTTCAACTCCTCAGACTCTCTTCACATGTCCCTGCCCTGCACACTCAAACCTGTATTCTTTCATGTCTCCAAGGAGGGATGGTGGAAATAAGATTCCTGGATCTTCACAACTATTTTTTTCTGTACTACTCATTGTATGGCCACAAGTATCAACCTCAGAAGCTGAAGGCTGTGCTTTACTACCCATCAGTCCTCAGGCAAGCTGCTTCTGCTACTGCCTGATGATCTAGAAGTGAGGAAGAGTTTCTGGGGTAAGTTCCAAGTAATGGAGGATAAAGAGTAAAGTAGGGTTGAAGCCTGCAGAGGTCCAGTGTTTAGGTGCTTCCAAGAAGGTTTAAAATAGAGTATCAGACCAGTAGAAGGAACAAAATACTCTAACAGACTGACCACCATATGGGTGGAAGGAGATGTCAGATCTAACAATTAATTCCTTCATGGCTTTGGTCAAACTAGTCAATATTTCTGCCTGTATTTTTTCTACACATAAAATGGATATAATAATATTTATTTTTTCAGCTATTGTAGCATTTTGATTAAAAATTGCTTTTTTAAAGCCCTATGGAATATCTTCTATTCAGAGACACAGATGGGAAAGATTGCCAACAGACGTTAATATCTAGGGAGAAGACAAGGAAATGAAAGCACAGGTATTAAAGGTGCCAGAAAGAATAAAGATGGAACCAGGAAAGAAAAGATACTATTAGAGCCATCTAAGGGCTGGACAAAAAAGGGACGGGAGGAATACAATACGGAAAAGATAAAGGTAATTTTTCACAAAGAGAAATGAAAAGAAAACAAGCAGTAACAAATACAAACAAAGAGAAAAAGTAGTGAGTTAAGAAGGAAGATGGAAGTGTTAGTTTCTCTTAGTAGGACTTGTTACCATGTAAGTACCAGCAAATGGATTGCTCAGGAGAAGGACAGGACAGAAAATAGGAAAAAAAAAAAAAAAAAAAAAGAAGTAGAAAAGTAGATTATCAGGGAAAAGTATAAGTCAAACCTAACATTTTAATGATTTTTTTAAAATATTTTTTAAGTAACTGTGTTTTTCTTTGAGAAACCAATTTTTTTTTATTAAAAATAGTTTTCAACAAGAATCTTCAATGTTGCTCAGAAAGAAGAACAAAAAACCTAAGCTTAGTAACCCAAAACCTTTCTGCGTTATACTTAAAACTTCAGTGTTTTGGGGGTATTTTTACAAAAAAAAAATGATGTTTCTGCAGGAAAATCATCACTTCCCAAACACCTCTATTTTTAGGCTTCTGTTCTCAATTAACCTGGTACTCATTTGCAGTAGGGCTCTTAGCAGCACTGCAGCAATATGGTATATCAAAGGGTTACAAAGGAGCCTGCCTGGTATCAAAAATCCATGCCAGTGGTTTATGGCAGCTACCAGCCAGCCTTTCCTTTTCTCACTGGGAAGAGATGCATGGGATGTCAAATCTTCCTGTGAGAACTTCCCACAGCAGAAAATCATGATGGGAAAGAAAGTGAGTGAAAAAAACACAATGTACAAGAATAACCTTAGCAAGGATGAATCCTGATTTACACCTTGGATGTGTGACTGAACCCCAGATCACTCACAAGTAATCCTTTTGCTTTTGTTGGTACATGTCTGGAACACCAGCTAAACTAAATGCGCTCTGGGACAGATTCTGTAACAACTCTGTCAGAACAGACAATCGCAGTGGTAAATGTGAATAAGTCACCAGAGCATATCTGTTGCTTTCTGCCCACAGAAATTTGTCTTAGTGGCACTGTTCCCATTTACAAGCTTTGTGCTTGAGGGGATGAGAAAAGCTGCCCAGATGATCATGGGAAAGTTTATACATACAGCCACTCAGCCAGCAAAGCTCTTGGTGAAACACGCTACGAGGCTGGTGCCTGCCTATGGATGTGTCTCTGAAGGCATTCAGCCTCCAAGCAGGTTGGCTTGCTGAGGCCATGGATCTGCTCCGGCATCTGCTGACTGGAGCAAAGCAGATGTCCAAGGGGCAGGAGGGCACCGTGAAAGAAGTCATTTGCCAGTGCACTGGTAAAAGTTTTGGTGGACATAGCCATGCAAGAAGTTAGTTGCCTAAGGACTCTTAAACATTTTGGTGGACAGAGGTAACTCCTTCTGCTGTGTAGTTGCACATCAAGAGTCCCAGTGGGTCTAGCATCATCCTTACCTCACTGACTGCACAGACCCCTCGTCCCTGAGCAGCCCCCAGCCTGAACCTGACTGGCACTGCTAGAAAGATCAAAACATGGTATCAGCAGTTCCTCACTGTGATGGAAACCTAGAGACCTGTTCCTCCCGGCTTTACCTACCTGGCACAAGTGAACTCTTGTATTTGTCATCGTTGGTGTTGCTATGGCCACTGCATGCAGGTATAAACCTTGCCCAGGGGACATTGTTACAAGAGAATAGGGTGCAGCTCGGGAAAGGGTACTGCTCTATTGACATGATTTGTTTTCATGACCCATCCCAGTCTCTGGAGTTTATCCATTCAGTTGCTTTTGCAGGAAATGTCCTCATGACAGAGCACTAGTGTATTTAGTAATAATATTTTACATCTATGTTGGGCTCTGCGCATTCCAAGTGCTATACAAACACAAACTCATTCATCTTATCTTTTTATCTCATGACAGTTGCCTGCAGTGCTGAGTTGGTTTGATCCCAGCCTCACAGACCTTTCAACAGTGGAATTGTTACCTGACTAATTATCTGTCTAAATCACCATGAAGGACTGGTAGCTGGGCTCCACTCTCAGTTTTAACCAGCAGCTCCCATCACTTCAGTGAGAGGCCTCCAGGTTTTTCTGCTGCTGAAGGCAGGAAAAAGAAAATCTTGGAGGCAATTTTAGTTTAGTTTGTTATCACCATGAGGGAGTACACTAGGGGCAAAACTGTTTTTAGAATCACAGAAACACTTGCTGTTGATTCATGGGAAATGCGGGTGAATATCTCTATTAATTTTACCCACAGGCAATAGTGAGGTGAGGCTAATATAGGGCTAACTTCTACTGCTCCTACCTTTTCTCCGTTTGCTGTCTCCAAATTCATTCATACCTCCCTGGATAAATAGTCAATTCAGAGTAAGTTATTAGGATTGTGAAAATAGACTAATCAGCAGAGACAGCTATGTCTTGGAGTCCAAAACATTTAGAGATTAAAGTGAGAATTTTTCTCCAAGCTGATCTGAGTTAGAGCATGAAAGGAAATTGAAACAAGTAGCAGATGTTGTTGTAGAAAGAGGGAGAACATGAGGCAGAGATTAGGCACCTTTTAGACATGGTCTAAAACCTCTATACTTTATTTGTGGCTCTCTACAGCCTGAATAAGGCCGAGCATGGCAGTGAAAAGACAGTATGCCAAATGAGAGGAACTCCATAGGTATGAAAGTAGTTTTATAAACAGTGAAACCAAACTCAACGAAGCTCCGTGCACCAAAACTGGCAGGAACAGTTAGGCTCCAAAATGCTGCATATACTAACATGTAATAATTCAGTGCAAAGTCTAAGTCCATGCCTTTAGAGAATTTTTATCCTAACTTAGGATAGGTCGTTTGTTGCAAAGAAGTAATAACAATTCCCATAGCAGGCAATCTTAAGAGGTCCTCGTGCTTGCTGCATGCAACTCTAGTCACTCAAGTCCAATGCTGGTGAACTCAGACTGGAAGACCTGCACAGAAGAACTTCAATGAAGGTGTACATGGAATGGCTGCCGAGGATGGGAAAAAATGAGTAATTATCAAACAGAAGTCAGTCCTAATATTTGGAAACATTATAACAGTGATGAATTCCAAAAGCAGAACTGAATTAGCTCTGTCAAAGGAAATTAAGGCAAATGGAACAAGCTATCTCACACTAAAAAGTCAACAGAAAGTGGCTTGTTTAGCTTTTTTAGATTAGGAAAAAAAAATCTCAGCAGGTATATTACTTTCCTTTTTGAAAATACGGGAAAGAAAAGAGCTATTTAAACTGAAGACAATGTTTGCACAGGGTACTGCATATAAACTACTCATAGAGAAATGTATGCAGGAAATCAGAAGAATGTTTCAAACCATCAGAGGAAGGAAGTTTTGGAGGAGCTTTCAAGAGCAGCAGCAGGAGAAAACTTTCTATTCCATTAAAAAAAAAAAAAAAATCAGTGTATGAAAGGAATTATACTGTGTGGTTTCCCTTGGCATCAGGAAACAGGACTCAGCTACTTCAGATGTCATTTCCAGACCTGTTTCCTGTGTATCTCCTCTTTCCCTGCCACCCCAGACTTTTTCAGGTTTAATACATGATTTAAAACCCTGGTCTTTAACATTAATGCTGAGTACTAGCATGAGATGTAAGAGTAGAAAAAATGCTCCAAGCTTAAGTTTCTAAAATTTTTCTTAATTTAGCCTTAGGAATGAGAAAACAGAGAGGAAGGATCTCTCACTAACCATCATCTCTCTCGTCACATTGGCTGTCTTCAGGACCCTTCTTCATAGCAGCTACCCAGACTACCTGGTGTGTTTGAAGCAAAGTCTTCGGTTTGCCTTTACCACACCCACTTTCTAGATGATATCCTGTTAATGCTCGCCTCTGTCCTTTACTGCTGAAATCTAGATGCTCAGTTTCAGCCCCATGGGCCCAGGATCCTCAGTCCGTCTTCGCTGGTCAAGCTTTCAGTGTTGTAGTGTTGCATGGAGAACTTTTTTTCCTACTATTCCTGCCATGTTTGCTGGCTGTATCATGTAAGACAATTTGTCAGGTATGTCTAGCCAGAGCACATTAGAGACATGAATAGAGACATGACAAACCTAACCAGCTGAAAAAAAAAAAGTTTTATGAGGCCAACAAAAGCTGCAGTGACTGATTCAATACCTCACACTATTTCTCCTTGAGAAAGGCCTCATCTTTTTGTTGAAGTTATTGATTCAAGTCAATGTTAGGCACAGTTCTCCACCAGGATCAGCTAGAGTGCTTATGGGTTCAACGCGGTGCTTGAGGAAGCTTGAAGTTCAAAACTCTAATGATGACCTCTGAAACGATGATCCACTGTCCCTAAAACACAAGTGTGACAGTTCCCATGTCACAGTTTCTTGCCAGCATTTGAGATGACAGTTTTAACATCCATAAAGAAGGCTGTCCTCACTGCCCTTTGCTTTCAGTCTGAGTGGGGGGTGATCTATGGGATTCTCAGTCAAGAAAGCCTGTGCAAAATGACTCTTTGAGTTTGGCAGAGCCAGGCTGATGACAGCTGAGCTTCCACTGGTAGCCTGGGGCACGAGCTATGCCTAGGAGCCTCGAACTTTGCAAGCGAACTACTGGAAAACTTCCTCCACTTGGGGAGGTGATGCCATGCCCAACCCTGTCCCCATGCCCAGGCCTGGAGAAGGAGCCTGATACCAAGTTTAGCCACCATCTGCTGCAGTCTACCTTCAGCTGCCAACAGCATTTTTGTGCCCGTGGGGACGTGAAACTGCTGTTTGCGCACAAGGTGTAACTGTTTGACAGCCGAGCCTACTACGTCCTTGTTGCTCCATCTAGTACTGTTATTGCTGTACCAGCCTTTGATAAGGCGAGGGTCTGAGATAGCTACTGTACTTTCAAGTCTGCCTCCAAATAAGCGGCTACCTTTCATCTTTGTTTTATTGCCAAGGACAGAGACAGACAGGCCAGACCACTGGCTGGCTAATAAGTAATAGGGAACTTTGCAGAGTCCCACAGTCCTCCTCATAAGGTGATGTATTTTTTATACATATAGATTTATACTTATATATTTTTATATCTATAACTCCCATAGTGTGAGAAGCAGGCAAGGGCCAGCACATGGTGCATGCATACACCAGTGGAAATGCATGTCTGCAACAGACTCAGCTGTAACTGAGTAACTTGACAGAAAGAACAAACTCTTTCAGCCCTTTGCACTTTCCAGTCCCGAAATATGACAGCTTAATCATTTTCTAGACACAAAATGTCACTGAGATAAAGCAAAGTTTATAAAGGAGGACTGGTCACATCACAGAAAAATCTGGTAATATATCAAAGCAAAGAAACTCAAAGTTCAGGAAACATTTGTTTTCCTCAGAGCTTCCCCCTTTCCTCTCTCAGCACTCACAAAGCTGGAAATTAAGCCTGAAAGTTCCTTAAACAAATATAGCTCTGTCCTTTACATCACCATATGGCTCACCATCAGTGCCACATTTGGTAAACTGTGAAAGTCGAAACCCAGTTGCTTTGTTCCAGCTCTTCACAGATACGCACAGATACGCACTGAAATTTTGCTGAAATAACTGAAATTGGAGTTTCGTCTGATAATTAGTTTATAGCTTTATATGGCTTATAGTATCATCAAACCCATTCAAATTTAGACAGGATTTTCTCCCCACCAAAATAAGAACATCTTAATGCTTTCAAAACCACATTTCATCTGACAGGAGAAGCACTGTCTTGAGGGATGGAGTTATTGCACTATGCCTCCCTTCCAGAGACATCATTTACAACTCTGCAGAGTCTCGTCAGCGTCTCTGCTTAGATCCCTATCCCATTAATCTGGGTTATATCAATAAATTTCAACTAGGAAGCCAGGGTCAGCTTTTGCCTTCGTGCGCATAACACAGTTGAAGTGACTCACATGAAATGCCACCACACTAAAATCAGTATGGGCAGGAGGCAATTCTGGCCTTCCACATTTGAGTCTGCACCGCTCAGTGTTTTTTTGTTGTGTGTCTCGCTATTGTGCTAGGTGCTGTGCAAAAAATAAATGACTAGGAGAAAGAGCCCAAGAGGAGAAGTTTGTTCTTCCAAGCAATTCATACCCTCCTCTCAATAACCACACAGCATTTATTATCTACCTTGAGAGGACAAGGGTTGGTTTTTGTAAAGTGTATAGTTACATGTGTGCACTGTATAGAACTGTCCCTGACCTCTAGCATAATTAGTCATGTGGTTTCTTGTAAGTGCTTCTTGGGTGCTTAGATGAATCACTGAATTTTGAGGTTTGTCATCAGTAATTTTTGGTAACACATCTTAGCCAACAGCATGATTATCCATATTTGTTTGGTTTTTTATTTTATGTTCCTTTACCAGAAGACCTTTGGGGATTGGTGGCTTTCTACAGCTGACAGTCTGAATGGTTAGGATGGGTTTACTAGCTGTATTTTTTTTATGATGTGTTAGTGTTTGTAAAAAGCCCTGGGGCCTGTACAAACTTGCTGGAGGATGCAGTCCCAGCCCTGGGGAACTTTCATTCTCCACCAAGAGTGACAGGGTATGGAAAAACACACAAGCAAAGCTACGAGAATGGGGATATAAATAATCATATCAGTCATGGATTTCCAGAAGTATGTAGATGCTCAAAGATATATCAGGTACAGAGACAAATGCATAATAAAAATACGCAAAGCAATGTATTGATTGTGTTGGATGTTTAATTTCCATGGAAGATTAGCAGAACTTAAGCGCCACCTTCTCTCTGTTTTGTACGCCACCACAGTGCCTTAGCACATGATTAAATACATGATGGCTTTTATAAACCTGCATTTATTTTTATTTTTTAAAGCTGAGTTTTCGTAGATTCATACTAGAAAAATAATCCCTGATGGAGGTGTTTCTAGAGATGGAGAAAGGATAAGAAACTGATGTAGAAGTGGTGCAGAAGAGAAAATAAAAGTGAGAGGGAAGAAGGTAAAAAGAACAGGAAAACAGAGTGGTTAGGGTGAGGGTTTGCAGTGAGAGCAGCTGAGTGTCTTCAGCAGCAGAGAAGAGCAGGATAAAGAAATCAGGACCAAAGGCAGTGCAGGTAAAAAAAGTATATATAAATAAAATAAAATCCAAGTGAATCCTGAGACTAACATGCCAGTTTTGCTGGCTTTCTGCAGACCAGGTCTCAGGAACAATGGTGAGCTTTACAGCAATAGCAACAAAGCAACATCTACCCACTATCCCCGCCTCACAACAAAAGCAAAAGCAGCAAGTTGCACAGTAAAGACAAATGCACTTTCTTGCAACTCCAATGCTAAACCTACCTGCCGTGAATACTTTCATTTCTTTTCTCCAAGGACTGTAACATTTCACACTGTGGCAGACTGATACAGATTGTATTTGCTGTATAAACATTAGTGGTTGTGGGCACGAGGCTCAGAAACAGGGAATCTCCTTGGTTCCAAATACCTCAGGTCTGTTCCTCAGAGCTGCACCGTTACCTCAAAGATGTGAATTACACCGTGTTTCCCAAGAAGAAGCCTTGAGTTTGCTGTCTTGGAGATGATATTCAGTATGAGGCAAAGGGGACTGCAGGGTGGGAAAGAGAGGAAAAAGGAAGGGAAAGCCAAGCTTTTGCAAGCAGACACTCATGTAAGTCCCTGCCTGTAACAAGGCTTTTTAAGCCTGTTTGAAGCCTGTAACTCCACAAGTGGCTGTCTCACTTCCCAGCAAGGCACTGAGGTTGGGGCTGGTGGATGGGAGATGTCAGAGGAGAACCATCAGCTTGGTCTGTGAGGACCTTAGGCACGCATGCCTGAGGAATGGAAATACATTGCTTAGCACACGTTCATGCTGGAAAATGAGTTACAGTATGTCTCTGGCCTCGCTGCTAATGAAAGAAGGACGGATGCCACCACCTCATGCATAACCAGGCACCTCTTCTGCAAAGCAGAGACAAGTGTCCACAGACCTGCAGGCACTGCACTCTGTTCCCTCTGCAAGGGCTTGCCAGGCAGTGGAGCACAACCATGCTGGTTTTGGCTGAAGTCCAAGTGCCACTTGAAGGTTTTCATCCAGGTGACAGTGTGTTCTGTTTTTTAATCTCTAACATCCTAGTTTAAATCAGACTGACCTCAGTATCAGCCTAACAGAGCGGATCATTTGGTGACACAGAGAAATGAAAACTTTCCCCTTGGGAAAGGAGAAGAAAATTTCATCTGCAGAGCCAAATTGTAAAAAACCATGCTACTCCTCCAAATCCATGCCTAGATTGGGTGGTCAGGAGCATCCTGGAAACCAGGAACTTTGAGCAGAGGAAGAGACAAGTCCAAGTGCAGATTGGAGAGTACCTCTACTCACATCAAGCAGTGGAAGGCAAATAAAATGCAAACAATGCTTGAAAACTCCTGCACTGTTTTTTCTGGTGTTTTGATAACAGACATTAAGAAGCTTGACAGCTACAATAATTTCTCCTGCTATGGTCATTGTATCTTCTTTAAAACTGACAAAGTCAGTACAAGAAGCAAGATGTCACTGTCTATTGAAACACTGTGATTTCGGTTTTGAAATTTCTGTAAAAAGTAAATATGCTTGATTTGGAGAAATCCTGATTAAAAATATGTACTACAGCCACAGAGGCAGTCCCTTCCTTTAAAATCCTATCTTGAAGCTATCAAACTTACCTTCCACTCAGTCTATTATGAAGAGAGCCTTAACTACATTGAGGACTTGGCCAGCCAGCCACTGACTTTCACTTCTTGATGCTTTTTTGATCTCTTATAACTCACTGCTGACCATATTGTTGGTTTTTGTTTTTGTTGTTTTGGTTTGGCTTTTTGTTTTTGGGTTGGTTTTTTTTAAGTATGTGTGGGTGCATATTAGCTGTTAAAAAGCAATTTGCATACCTTAGCTGCACTCAGCCAAGAAGCAGCCACAGAACTCAACCTAATAAATTACAACAAGGGGAACTCACAACAGTGGGGCACTCACACTGCCTTTGGAGCACTGGAGTCTGATAGCAGAGCTGCCAGATTCACCCTTGCCCACCTGAGGCTCCAGGAGGACATGTCCTCCAGCAAGTTGCCACAGCCCTAGTTGAGTATGGTAAATATTTTCAGCCAAAAGAAAGGGGAGATGAGTGTTTCCAGCAGTTTCCAAAAAACAGATTCAAACACTGCCCCAATTTTGCTCCAGTGTTGTTTCTGTTATCTGGCCAGCTCTCATTAGTAGCTTCTTTTGGACCCATAAAAAACAGGCACATAGAAAGAAAATACTCTCCTGACAGGGAGACCAGGCTCTTTTCAGGAAAACAAAACAAAACAAAACAAATATATATATACACACATATATATGTATATATAAGAGGAAGAAATAAATCGTTTTTTTTGGAGCGTGTTTGCCACAAACCCCCCCCTTCTCCATCATTTCCTAGGAGAGCATACTGATTTCATTGAAGGCAGGTTGTTTCATGGTCTCCCTTATCACAGCTCCACTAATAAAAACACCATTGAAAAAAAGTGTACCAAAGGCTAGAGAATACCTGGAGTGAGCACAGCCACAAGCTCACGCATTTGCCACCATGTGGGGAAATACAACTTGCCACAGAAAAAAACATGGCAAAGTTTTTATCCAGTGTCTGTCTTTGGATACAGAAAAGGTCTTGAGTGATTTTAAAGCTTCTCTGTTTTCCAAATGATATCAGGAGATCTAGCTCTTTGGATACAGAAAAGGTCTTGAGTGATTTTAAAGCTTCTCTGTTTTCCAAATGATATCAGGAGATCTAGCAAGACAGAATGTCATCTTATACCCCTTGCTTCACTTGCCATCTTAGATGGTCATAACTGTATTTCCAAACTGTTAGTTTGGAAATATTGACAACCTTTTCCTGTCCCTGAAGACCAGGGCAGTGTTTTTGGTGAGGTGTCCTGGGTACCACTCACCTGTCACCCTTCCAGAACAGTATCAGAGTGTTTTGCCCTGTTGATCTGTGCCAGACAGCTTGCTAGAAAGCCCAGCACAAGCCAGCCAGCATAACCAAATACAACATCTTCTGCTTCAGTTAAAAAAAAAAAAAAAATAAAAGCCCAGAAACTGGGCCATGCCTTGAAGTAAATAAATCTTTAAGATCTATGGAGATCTGAAAAGAGGCGTGTTTTATAGTGGACTTATTGTAGAGGTCTGATGGTAACCAAAGTCTTGAACTTTGGCTTTGGTTTTAAAAACATTCTAGTGCTCGGGCTGATTTTCAACAAATCCAGCTCTGGGGCTTCTGGCATGGGATCAAAAACTCCAAAAGAAAAGAGTCACAAAGCTGCTATCGTATAGAAAATTCACTCTGCCAATTCAATTTTGCCAATAAAACCTGATAGTTAGCATTCCAGGGACAGTCTTTGGGCTGGAGCAGGGTAGGCCTGGGTGATGGTTGGCACAGAATCATAGAATCATAGAATCATTTCAGCTGGAAGAGACCCTCAGGATCATCGACTTCAACCATAACCTCACCTAACTCTAGCACTAAATCATGTCCCTAAGAACCTCATCTAAACGCCTTTTAAACACCTCCAGGGATGGCGACTCCACCACTTCCCTGATCATAACAGCAATGACATTGACATATCACTTACTTCATCTCCTTTGGTAGAAAAGGCACTGGATACCCATGCCTAATTTGGATCTTGCAAGGAGGGCTGGTAAGCAGGGGGTGCACACATCCAATATGATGGTGAAATGATGGTGACAGTAATGATGGGTGAGTAATTAGGGGCAGACCTATGGTTCCTGTGGTCTGCTGTTGCATGAGTGTTTTCCCAGCCAGCAAAACCAACATGAGGCAGTTTGATCCTTAGCATTTCCCTGCTTGGCCCAATCAGCCCTTCCCTCCCTGCGCTGCAGGTCACCACACCAGGTCATCAAGCAGAAGCATTCACTACACATTGAAACACGGTACACGTAGAACAGAACCTCCAACAGAAAAGTAATTTATTCACGTATTCATATCAAACTAAACCCACTTAATTTAAAAATACATGTTAAAGCATTTACTTTCAATTTAAAAACCTCAGACCTACAGCACCTCATGCCACCATATAGGGGAGGGCAGCTGTTGTTGTGTCTTGCTCCTCCTCCTCTCCCCACATTGCCCAGCCATGTGCTCTCACAGCCTTGTGCTCCAGCACTCACCGCTTTCACTTCTGTGAGCTGCTGTGACTAACTCAACAGAAAGCTACCCAGCCAGACTAGCTTCCCACTGCCCAGCACATCACAACATTTCAGACAACCAGACAGATGAGTAGTCTCTTCTCAGTATTGTGGGGAGCTGTGCCTTTAGCTTACACACTCCTCTTTCAGACAAGCCAGGCTCAGTGAGCTGCTGTTTCTTCCCCACAGCCCTGTCTACTCCCATCCCTCCCACTTGTGTTCAATGTAGCCATCAATCCTCCATATAACAAGTCATTTTGGTACCCTGGTGTGAAGGAACTCCGTTCTTTGCTGTTGCCAAATGAGTTTTCAGTCAGATAAGCCACTGGAAGTGACTCACACTGCGGCCACACGACAGCTGCTTTCAATGCAAGGGGATCAGAGGCAGCACCTACCTGAAAAAGTGCAACTTCCCTTAAAAAGCACACCTCCCATCCAGCCCAATCAACTTAATTTAAGAACTGCTGTGGGCCCTGGGACATTCCTGCCTGTAGCTGTGCATTTTTGTCCTTTTGTTTGCGCCAGCACTGATGCTCACCCCACACAGAACTGTTCCAGCTTGCTAAACTGGAAGAAAACAGCTTGCTTTTTTGAAGGGGTTTGCTGCAGGTTTAGCAGGCTGGACTAGCTTACCTTGTGGATTACAGAAGGGGAGTGAGGAAGGGCAAAGCAGCCCCTGTTCAGATCAACTGCACTCACCGAGGAAGCTCAGCAAGAACCTGAGCCTGCAGCGAGTTCCCTGTAAACGATGATACTCAGGATTTACCCCCTTCATGTCGAAGGGAATGTTAGCTCTGAAACTGCACGGTGGTAATACAGATAAGCTCTCTGGCTGCTGGTAGTTTTATTAGAAACATCCATCTAATAGGATAATCCCTAACTCAAACAGCTCTCCCCAGGGTCAGAAGCCACAACTATGCTCAGCCCATACAGAAAAACCTCAGGTTTTCTCCACAACAGCTTCCTGTAAATGTCACACATTTGTCAATACAAAAATCTGCTGGATATTGAAAACAGAGGATGTGGAGGCAGTATGAAATGGAATATAATTTAAAATAAATAACACAGGGGCTACCACGAAGTGTACTAGTTACTTTTACACACAACTGAGTGGAACCCACTGGACTTTTCATGTTCAAATGAAGTTGACACATAATTTTGAGTCTGCTGCCCCCCCCACACACACACATTTTAGGAATGTGGGAAGAGACTTTGACTTCATTGCGGCACACATTGCATGTGATTTTACTGAAAACCTAATTTCGAGCACAGAAATAGGCCAACTTAAATACAAAGGGAAAACATAAATTAGGCCCAAATATTCTCTGAGAGCAACCAAAGATGAGAAAAAGGAAAGTGAGGGACAGATAACCAATGAATCAAATGTATTCCTAAAACACTGGGAGTTTTAAAAAAAGATGCTTTCACAGGAGTATTAGAAACAAAGTAGAAGCAAGGTGGAAAGACCAAGTGATGTCCTGCTTGTTTTATTTTCACTGAGCAAAAGCACAGAGAGTAAACAAAAAGTACGGAGAGAGAGAATGCAAAGGTTAGTTCAAAATGCTTTTAGCTTTAAACTGTCAACAGCACATCAGCCAGAAGCTTGAACTCCATATGTGTCCCTCTGATAAAGGGAATCTTATTTATTTCATTTTTTTGAGTGGTCCAAAATTCTGTCTCTATTTGCGTCATTGCTTTGTGGGTTATTCTGTCGCTTTGCTTAGCATGTGCTTGCCTTTCTAACAAGCCAGGGCAGCCAGAGCAATGCACTCCTCAGTAGCATTAAAAGAGAAGAAAAACCACTCCAGAAATACACGGCAGGGATGAGTAAGCAAGCCTGCCTGGTTGTTGACCTGCGATATACTCAGCAATTCCAGCAGAGGAAATATTTATCTTAGAAGGGTGCGTAGCTTCCGCTGGGTTTTCACTCCAGCACTAAAACTGGGTGCTGAAAGTTTTAATGATTAGATGATTTTTTTTTTCCCCCTTTTGAGTCACAGCAGTGACTTTTGCTGTGTGCTTTACCTGCTTGAGCAAACAGACGGTGCTGTTTGGTGTATTTCAGGGGCTGACCGGGAAACTTCTCTCAACGTGCAGCGACAGCCCAAAATGTTCACCTCCCTTGCAAGTTAGCAACATGGATAAATAGCAAAGCAGATTGGCTGGGTCACAGGTAGGCGACCTCCCCTCCTCCAATAAAATCTGCCTTCCTAGGCTGGGTCTCTGGAATCCTAACACCGCTGTTAGGCCAAGAGCAGAGATCCTCATGCCTGTGGTATTTGCTCAGAGGGCATGACCACTTTGGGCAAGTCTTTCATGTGAGTCAGCTTTAGCTGATCCATGGGAAAATTCCTTTGTGTTGTCAGGCAGGGTTTGCTCACAGTTTCAAAGGATAATCCGACTGAAAGGAAAATGCATCTAAATTTTAGCATATTTCAGTCAGCTCTTCAATTAAACCTGGTGCAAAGCAAAGGATGCTTGGTTTTCTTTGCAGGTCAATTTTAGTAAGGAGAGCCCTCAATAAGGAACCTGTGCTTTCTGAAATACGCCACTCTCTTGCTGGATTCTACATCACCTCTGACCACAACAAACATCATATATGCAAATAGCATTGAAATAGATTCAGAAGAAAAGTTTAAATTCTGACTATGACACCTGGAGAAAGTAAATTAAAGAGCTAATCCTGCAAACTTTTATTCCTTTGGCTACCCTGTGTCCTGTCAGGTTCTTTAGCCATCGAAGAAGAGGCACCAGGGCCGGCACAAAGTCAGGGCAGAGTACCTTCCACTCACCTCCCGTGTTCCTGCATGAGGAGCACCCAGAAGCCTTCACTCCCTCATTGTCATGGAAGGGCTGTTCATTCAGGACAGACCAAGGGCACTGGAAATCCTGGTGTCATTTTGATTGCCCAGTCAATGGCTGGGACAGTCAGGTCTCCATCAGTTGAATTCACTGCTGATATTGTGCAACATGAGTAAGAATGGCTGAACACAGGTTCACCTTCTTACAGAGCCTGCAAAAACACATATATTGTCCATCCCAATGGTCCTAGGCACTACTGCCAGGTAAACAAATAGTGGTCACTCTATGATGGTAAACATGCACCAGGTGTTCAGAGCCATTCTACACCATATCTGCAACCTGGCTCAATTCTCTCCTAACACAGTTACTGCATCCCTAAAAATGTCCCATCTATTTTCCATGACGCCTCACATTAAGAGAATCTCAGGGACTAGGAGGGTTTCAAATGTGGGCCAGCAGAGAAATCCTGCTCTTCTGACACAAAGAAGTTGAGGACATCTGCAAGGAATGAGGAGCTTGCAAACTGGATGCATGGACACAGTAGTTTAGTTCCAAACCCTTGACTGGAATGAACTGTCGTGGCCTGTTGACTTCAGTGGACAAAGTTGTGTTGTTCTATGCCATCTGAGAAGGGCGATGTAATGTATTGTAATCAGCCATCAGTCATGTCACGAAATAAGTTGCTAATCACACTTTTTTTTCCAGTGTAAGTTGCCAGTTCTTTTTTTTATGAAGATAACCTTCAAAATGCCTTCAAACTCACTACCACTGAAAGCCTGTCAAGGTGATCTTTCTTACAGAAATCAGATTAGTCACAGCTCCTCTTGCCCCATCTCACAGCAGGCTCTGAATTTTCAGAAGGTCAAAAGCACGATATTCACAGCCTGAATCAGTCAGTGCCCTGCATCCTCATGAAGTGAAGGTGGTTCGGGGATCTGGGTGCTGATCTGAAGATGCATTGCTCTGTCACAGACCTCAACCATAGCATTGGAAAAGTCACTTTCAGGCTGACATGTGAAAGAAGTTAGCACAGCTCACCAGGTTACTGGACATCCACTGAACTCTAAGGAAAAGCATGCTATTACAAACCACCTCCACAGGAACTTCAACATTTCACCTCGTGCTTGAAGGGAGCTCTTCATGATGTGGTAAATCACATGTAAGGTGAACCCTGTGGGAAGATTTCTGATGGTCTGCAAATACAGAGAGTGTGGAAATCCCACTAGATGTCCCTCTGCCTCTTTATGCACTTGCATGGGCTTAACATTATGAACTGTCTCAGCTGTGTTCAGATGCTGGACCTGTAAAATGGGATCAGTAGATACTTCCCTGTTACGTGGAGCTTAAGGAAGGACCAATACATAAACAGCTATGAGATGCTTGGATACTGCAGTAATGGCAATTCATAAATAGCTCCTGTACCTGCCTGATGTCTGATGGCCACCCTTGCAAATAACTACCAATTAGCAGATGCTGCCACACTTATTTCTTGTAGGAGTCTCCCTGCTGCTTCTCTTGTCCAATACCATCAGTACTGTTTGCAAAAAAAGAAGGAACAACCTCTGGCCCTCTGGTGCTATAGAGCATGTCCTGACGGGTGCTGGAAACCTCTGTATGACTAAATACAATATTTGGTATCCAGCCCTTTTGGGGACACTTGCTGATTTAAAAGTGTCTGGTAACATTTTCACTGTTTAACAAAGGTTTTATGAAAACCCGTTTCACCTTCTAGGCTGTTAATGAAGAATTTCTTGTGGCTACTATTTGCATACTTGCTGTTCCCACAGATGTCTGCAAAGACTTTGTGTGTGTGTGTGTGTATGTGTATGTTACTTGCTACAACATGAAGAACATGAGAAGTAAGTACAGTGAAAAATTCAGGGCATAACGTTTTTCAAGACAAGGCACAGGAAAGTAGTTTGGAGGTATTGTGTCATAAGTACAGAGGTTTCCAGAGGTGCCCTCTATAAATTCTGTCAAAAGTCCTCGTGTTAGAAAGGCTCCTATACAACCAGTCTGAAGGCCCAGATGCACATATCCTTCCAGTCACATGAGGCTCCTCTAAGGTCTATTGGACTGTTGTTTCGGACAATGGTCCATCTGCTCAAATCTTAGAAGATGACTGAGTCAGTCCCAAAGTGTATAAGCATCTAAAACCCATGGAAGTCATTGACAATTAGACACTTAACCACACTAAAGAATTGGGGTTTTGGATAGTGTACCAGGTGGAAAAGTCACAACATTCAGATCCACAGACAAAAACAGTAAATGAGAAAATGACAGCTGACTTGGGTATTATCCTAAAGTTAGGATCAAAGTGATCAGTTGCACAACAAATGAATTTGCAAACCAGCAGAGGCAAAACCCCATAACAAATAAATGATTGTTGAATCAGATACAGCTGTAGAACCAACATTAGATTCTCATGCACAAGAGTCGTAACACAGACTTGTGTGAGAATCAGACTTAAATATTTTTTCATCTTGTTTTTCTGATATGCTGTTAGTTCAGGAGGGCTCTCTAGAAGCTGTCAAGAAGTCCCACTACCATTCATCAAAAAATGAAAAATAAAATTTCTAAGCAAGAGAACATCTGCCTTGGATCTTGGAAACTTCTGAGGTAGCATTCCACACATGAACCATCTCTGCAGGGACTGACATGTCTTTCAGGATCCTGTATTTTAGGCTCTAATGCTGACCTATACAGCTTTGAACTTTTGGTCTTCCACTGCTTATGTCCTCCTTTGGTAGTCATCCTTGGCCATCTTACATGACCACCTCTTTGAATTTTAACCAGCAGTCCCCCAAACCCTGTTCTGTAGCTGAGGGAAGCAGCCTACATCAAACTTACTTCCTTCCACCACAGCACCCAACTATTTGACATCTTTGGCTCCTCTGGAAGTAAACATAGGTTTCCTCTAAAGAGAGGAATTAGACGATTAGAGGACAGATTATTAAATACCTGATCATCTAACTGCCTTGCATTCTGAATAAGTCAATTGTTTTATGAAAAGACAAAGTATGATCGCACAGCGATAAGCTGTATCATAATGCATATTCATAGGGCTGGGGTGAAAAAGAACCAAAATTAGGCTGGCATCTGTAGCCTTGTTTCTGACATTTCCCATCTTTTAAATGTGAGGCACTATTTAGACATCGTATTTTCTGAAATAACTATTATTTTCTTACTTAATTCCTTATTGAAGGGACTCATCTCTTTCTGCTGATTTTACATCACACTTCATATGACTGTTGAAAATTATTTGGAAGTGACCTTAGTGTCATTATGAAAACAAAGTAGCTTGCCTACTAATACTGCAAACAAGTGCACATAAGTGTACTATTAATCTGCTTCATCTTTGAGATGTGTAATATTTTCTGTTTAGTTTTTTGCAGGCTTACAAACTATTAGTAGCATGCTTTCCCGAGTCAATAAGTCAAGTAAACCAGCCCACCCTCACAAGCCCATTAAGTGCAATTAAAGCTAAAGGGTGTTTACAGATATGTGCTTACTACTCTTTCTGATACCAAGGCTAAGAATAATTTGCATATGAGATAGGATCCAGTGCTCAAGTTCGAGCCTGTAGAGCACACGACTTTTGCCTTTAGTTTGGAAAGCAGGATTGCTTTCTGGTGTGCCAAGATCACTTTCACTAGGGCTGGAGGGTTTCTTGAAAGTAAAAAAAAAAAGCCACCTGCCTGACAACACCAAGCTTCTTTTTGAGATACTGTTTGCTCAACACTACTCTCCAAAGGCCTCTCTAGAAGGGGCCCTGGGCTCCTGGACCTATTGGTCAAACTGAGAGGTGGGAGCCAGGACAGGCAGGAAGTCAGGGGGCAGGGAAAAAGTATCAGTACCTCTTAGGGAGGCAGAAGGGAAAGTAGCAATGGGATTGTGAGTCTGCCTACTGAAGGGCCATAGCCAGAGTCCTGAGCTTGCTGCTCAGTTTTTAGCATAGCCAAAAAGAACGGCTGTACCAAGCCACTCTCATCCAAGTACCTGCTGCAGATCACAGTGCCTTCTTCAAGATACCCAACCTCTCAAAAGCATGCCTGCAATAGTTGAAAACAGTGACCAACTCACCTGAGTAGAAGGATATAAAGCAGAAAACCCTACCCCAGCAAGCAGTCTGCAGCATTTTTCTTTTCCCCTTGCTTTTCGCTTAGATCACAGCTTGGGCTTTTCTAGCAATGGCTGGGAGCCAAATTCTCTAAAACTGCTAGAAAGGCAGTTCTCATACTATTTACAGCATAACCGGAAGCCAGAATTAGCAGATATCTCATGAGTAAGCTCATTCTCATGAGATTTCTGGTCCAACTTTGCACACTGGAGGAGTTAGAAGTGTTGTGGCAGGATTGTGTTAAGCTGCGTACAAATATTACATGCCCGGACCAGTGTATTGCTTTTAACTGCAATATTTTAATAAAAGGTGTGCCAGCACCCAAGAAATAGAAGGGAGGGAGTTCCCTAACTGCTAGGTTATCTCATGTTCTGGCAGAGAGAGCCTTGCAAAGCCACTTGGCTGTTTGCTGCACACAGATGGGGCCAGAAAACAAGATGTTTACTGGTGGCCTTGGGTGAGGCAGTCCTTTGCCAGGAGATTGGAGATGTGGTTTTGATTTCTCCCACTTTTTCCCCAAACAGACCTCTTCCTTTCTCTAGATGAGTATTCAATTATTGAGCTATGAGGAACAAAGAAGATGCATCCCAGAAAGGTTGGTCCATCGGGCTTCTCCTGCATGCCAGCTCTTCTGAGGATCCCTCTGGGCTGGACTCAGAGGTCAGACAGGTTGGGTGAGAACCCACTGCAGGAAGGAGAAGAGGCATGCTGATAGCTTCAAGATCTGGAGGTTTGCTGCACGCCCCCCACTACAAAATCCTCAGTGTCAAGCGAACTTCAACCAATTAACGCACCTGGAGAGCTAAGGTGCAGTACGAATGAGTATTTTAGAGTCCCAGGGTGCCCAGTGCTGGACTTGAGGACCAAATGAACACATTCTATGGTTTTTGACCCCTGTGTGTTGCCCATTTCCACTTTCTGGATTTGCAGATTTTGTCCCAGTGTGCATTTTCTCCCAATTTATTTTCAGATAGCAAAACTGAATACCACATAATTATTCTAGGTGAACTCCCAATCTAAATTATCGCTTTCTTTAATCTGAAAGCACAAGATGAACCTAAATTCATAAGAGCTTCTTCTTGCTGAATAGATACTTATTTGATGATTCACCGACACTTACGGTTGTCATGTCAAACTTTAAAGCAATTTGAAATGATGAGTTATGAACTAAAATGGTATGGAAAGTCAAGAGACACAGAAAACTTCATGGGCCTCTTCAACAGGAGCAGCAGGACTTCCTTTTAGGTCAGTGTGTTTAGACCTAACTTTTAAACTGTGTTCAATGAAGAGGGCTTTTTGGTTTTACTCTTTTTGTTAGAAAGGAATATATGTTCCTGTGCCTACTGAAAGCAAGGGCAAAATTCTTTTTTTTTTCCTTTTTTTTTTTTTAATATATGTTTGAAACCTCTATTTATTTATACACCAATTAAAATGTTACATCCTTCCAACTGGGAAAATGCTGTCAAACCAAATTTCTTACGTACTGTACATTTTATTTTTGGAGCAGGGAGCTAACAGTAAGTTGAGAGATTTTATTTTTTCCCAGCAGAAAAGATATAGTGAGTGTTTTTAGACATTCCTGGAATGATCAGGTTTTGAACTGGAAGCAGAATAAAGTGGCTCACATCATGGGGAAAAAAAAAAAAAAAAAAAAAAAAAAAGTAAAACCTGTGCAATTATTTTAGATATGCTAGTATTAAAAGCAATTATTGTGACTGTTATTTATTGACCAATACCTATCTCAACTGGCATTTGTAAAGTAAGACTGATTTTCATCTACCTGTGAGACAGACATCTGTGTTTCCAACACATCAGTTTCAATTCTGCATCTCCCTTATGCTTGGTCTTCATAGTAATCAGTACAGTGAACTTTTTATAGAAAAGCTTTTCTGTTGCAGGGTAAATTCTAAGCAAATGCTGCAGAATATTTTCGTGAACAGCGTGGAATGCACATTTGTGATTTGCTTTAGAAACCTAACTGCAGAATTTACATTCCTCAGGGAACAGGAACATAGTTCTGATGATGTTTTTCCAATAAACTAGTTTGAACTTCAAATATTTGCAGCAAAATGTTTATGTTGACCATTGGGGTATGTGTATGCATCACAACACTGATGCAAATAGATTTTAAATAAGCCAGCGAGACAATTTCTAGATCTAGTCAGAAAACCAGAATTCCATTCCATACCTAAGACAGAATTGATACCATCAAGAAAAATGCATTACACATCAGTGAAACTTCATTTCCTGACAGAAGCTGAAATTCGGTAAAAATATGTGATCACCATTTGCAAGTCAAAAGAATGCAAGTTCATCAATTAAATTATTTCTTTTACTTCAGTGAATCTTCCGTTACTGGGCATAACAAATCATGTGTTTTGAATCACATTCTTGAAGGAGTTTTCGCAACCTGAAATAGCTCTCTGACAGGTCTCTTTTGAGCTTGGGACATGAAGGGAAATTAAGTAGCTAATGAAAGTATTTTTACAGTATGTCCCTTTGCAAAAAAAATTAAAAAAAAAAAAAATTAACAGCTATCTAATCTTCTGGTTTGTTCTTATAAAAAGGAAAAAAGGAAACAGTAAAAGCCACTTGATATAGAAACTACACAAACCTTTTGTACCTTGGGGTCAATGCAGCATCAAAAGGGATATGGCAGCAAGGGCATCACAGGGCCCGGAAATACCTGTTGCATGAGCAAGGGCCCAGAGGGAAGGATGCCCAAAGCTTTTTGTAACACCCACACTAAACACAGGCCGTTGGCTAGTACTTCATCGAACTTGATACATTAGACCACTTTATAAAGAGCTTGATCTAGTAAAATTCTGATGAACTTCCCTATTACTAGCTGAGAAACGTTAGGTCTAGTGAAACTTGACAAAAATAAGAGCAACTTTCACTTTCCTTAGTCAATGATGCTGAGAAGGGAAAGCTTTCAGCCAAAGGAGAGACAGCAGAACTCTTCAAAAGTGACTCATGCTCAATCTAAAACAAGTTCTGAAGGAAGATTTTGGACATGCAACCAGCACATGTATTTGTGTGTATTACACCTGTGCTAGTAAAGCAGCTTAAACACAATGAGTTCATTCTGCTCGCCCTGCCCAAGAAAGTCACCCATGTGACTTCAGAATTACATTGGTATGAAAGCAAAATCCAGCCTCAAAATTGTGGTCTCTCTGTTCATTCTCACTGTGCAGGAGATGGTATTACTCCACCACCAGGATTTTAGCAAGTTAGCAAAATGAAGATAATACACCTAAGAAAGTCTTTATTATGAAAAATTTAAAATCTTGGCTAGTTTTTTTTATTCCAAAAGCAAAAGCTGATCACCCTTTCTTTTTAATGCAAGAAACATTTTTAATTCAAAAATGCGTAACAAAATTACATGTTTGGAATTCTAAACTTCAACAGAAATTCAGTTTCCCAGGCTGAGATAGGAAAATATTCTCCTCAAAAAGAGACAAAACTGTAAATATCTAAAATCAACATGGTTTAGCAGATCACTACAGTTTGTAATGGCAGCAGACCCAAAAGGTTCTTGCTACTCTCAGGACAAAAAAACAATCCTATCTCAATTCAGTATACCAGACATTTTTCTTGGTTTTTTGTTTTGTTTTGTTTTAGTCTCCACAGGTTGCTTGCTTTGACAGCCTGAGAGAGGCTCTATAGCATACATATCTTGGCACCTGCTTTTTTTCCAAAATCTTAAATTCCTCTTGTAGGAAGCATGAGCTGCTGGTGTGAGGAGGAAGAGGAATAGGTCCACTTGGGTTCTGTCCATGTAAGTTGGTCTCCAAAGTTCTAGTAGTTTTTTGATACTGTCTTGTTTTGTCAGTGCCAGGCATCTCAGTTTACCAATTTTATTAAAGCTAGCCTAACTGTGTGGTCCATAACTGATCAAACACCCTTGACTTGGGTCACTGGGACTGTGTAAAAAAGTTGCTTGAAAGCTTGCTCGTTAAATTCTCTCAAAGTCTAGTATTTGTCTGAGTAGGAGCTTTGCAATAGGAGAGAAAATAATTTATTGTTTGTGATCTGATATCTCATAAGCACTGCTTGAAAGGAAGCAGTGGAAAAGTTGCTTAAATATCCCAGCCTGCTAATGTGTTGATCCTGCACCGAGTCATGCTCTCCCCCTGCCATCTGTTCGATGAGGAGTCAGAGAACTGTAAGAGTTCTTAGTTTCAGCCTGCCAGAGCAAAAGACACTTTTCTCTGGGAGAAACTTGCCCTCAGGGGGAAACGCTAAGAGATAAGCCTTCTGCTAAGACTATGCTTGCTCACATGCTGGCATCACAGACAACATTCAGGAGCGCTGAAGAAAAGGATTAGAGTAAAACTGCTGATACATATTTGAACGAGATGTATACAAGACTGTTGGTCAAATAGCATGTTGCCTAGATTTGCATCTGTTCCAGGTGTATGCCATGATCAGACAATGGGGGCAAGCCACAGGGAAGCAGATCACAGAGTTCGCTTTCGATATCCATGGATTTGGTTGCACAGCCACACTCAAGCATGACCTTAGGCTGCCATATGAACAGGGCATCTCTATGAGGTAGATTCATCTTCGCAGCCTGGGTGAGCAAATGGAGCACCAGGAGAGGATGCCAGTGCAGGAAGCCCAAGGCTTGGTCAACTGAGAGTGTCTACAGGGGTGACTGCTTCTGTCCTGCAGCCTCTGCCTGAAAGGACACATTTTGGGCAAGGACAGCTGTTGCTAGAGCCAGAGCAGATTCTTTGCATCCATCCCACCATTTCCAACGCAGGCTTGTGGAAGCAGTAGAACAGTGTTGCCTCTGCACCCATCCAGCTGCTTGCCAGGCCCTGGTGCACACCCCGGGGTTTGGCTGCCCATGCCCAAGTCCAGCTCCTTGATATCGCAGTTGTGTGAACTTGGACCTGACTGCTGGGAAATAATTGCGTGGGAAAGAGCTGGGAGAAGCCTCACTGAGACACTCTCCTCTTCCCTTGGGAGCCGCCTTTAAAGCTCAGACTCTCAGTCCTGGTCCTGGCACGAGCTACATAGCAGCTGTGCTTGTGCCGGTGCCTGGCCATGCACTGATTCAGACCTTGACTCCACACCTGGGTCCTGCCTCATTTTTCCGGACTTGTCTGGCTACCATTGATCTCCTGGCTGCTCCAGTTCACCTGTGTTCAGGTCCTGTGACCCTTCACAGAATCACATAAATCACAGAATCACAGAATGGTTAGGGTTGGAAGAGACCTGTGGAGATCATTTAGTCATATAGTAACTACTCCTACATTTATACAGTTCTAAAATTATATTTGGCCTTTTGAAGGCAACTGCGAGGCTGATGTGCCCTTCCCCCCCACCCCACCTCCCGGCCTCGTGAAAATTAGTTTGACAGCCCTGATCTAGTCCAACCCACCTGCTAAAGCAGGTTCACCTAGAGCAGATCCCACACAATTGCGTCCAGGCAGGTTTTGAATGTCTCCAGAGAGGGAGACTCCACAGCCTCTCTGGGCAGCCTGTTCCAGTGCTCTGTCACCCTCAAAGTAAAGAAGTTTTTCCTCATATTCAGATGGAACCTCCTGTGCTTCAGTCTGTATCTGATGCCCTTCATCCTATTGCTAGGAATCACAGAAAGGAGCCTGGTCCCATCCTCTTGATGTCCACCCTTGAGATATTTATAAACATTGATAAGATCCCCTCTTAGGCTTCTCTTCTCCAGACTGAGCAGATCCAGCTCTCTCAGTCTCTCCTCGTAAGAAATGTGCTCTAGGCCCCTAATCATCTTTGTAGCCCGCCACTGGACCCCCTCCATTAATTCTTTATCCTTCTTAAACTGGAGAGCCCAGAACTGGATGCAATACTGCAGATGTGGCCTCAGCAGGGCAAAGTAGAAATAAATAAAATAAACAAATGGTTTCTCCGTTCCATTTTTTCAGGTTCAGGTGCTGCAGGACTGCAGCCTGCTTGGTGACACACCACCCTGTGGTCAACATTAGCTCCCAGATCGCCTTCCCATGGGGAGCAGCAATCCTCTCCTGCTGGTCCCTGGACACCCTTAAGTTCTCTGCTGTAGCCTACTGCCTCACCTCACTAGCTGATGGGGGGGACTCAGGACAGAGAACAGTTAAGCCAGGTTTATTATTCACTCATTTAAATCCACTGGATTTAGGGACCTGTTTCTGATGCATGGTAACCAGAAGAAAACCACTGTATGTACTTTAAGGATGGGAAAGTCTTGTTCATTTGTTTTTGCTATCAGTATTGTTCCCTGCAGCGTATTCTCCAGAGATGTGTCCTGCTCATCTTCACATGACCAAAGGACTGGAAATTTCATCATTTCCTAGGAACACTATCATACAGCCTAAAAAAATCCTAGCATTAAGAAATACTAAGAAAGCAAACATCTTCTGAGGGAATAAAAAGGCACTCAGAAGCCTGTGAATTGAGCTGCTGACCCAGTAACAGTTCCTGTGTTAAGCTGGGCAATGTTTGTTAACCCTGTGACCCATGGACCACTGGAAGTGTCGCCCACAAAAATCCCAGAGAAACCAACCAACATGTTCCAGAGAAACAGCAGAAAATCCCAGCTCTCCCAGTGCCAAATGCACAAAGACCAATGAAAGCCGTAGGAACTAGGGTACCTGAGTTCACATCCGTACTTTCCCACCCATTTGCAGAAACAACATGGGCTCCTAAGCAGCTTGGGGACCTCCATGGATCTATTTGTTGCCTCCTGGTTTCTTGCAATTGTGGTAAATCTTAGTGTCAGGCAAGATCTCATGGATGTTCATAAAGACAGTTGGCTGTTTAGGGAGACCTATTTTTGTGAAGTTTATGAAGATGTGATCTTCAGCAAATTCCTCTGTGGTTTGACCTGTTTAACAGGTCACTATAACAAAAAAATAAAGTCCCATGCAGAAATTGAAGTCTTGTTTCACTAACCAAACCAACCTGACACTGTTGTCCTCTAATATCCTTCCCCTTTTAAGGCTATAGACTTATTATGTCCTATTGTCACAGTATTTTTTAAGCATTATTGCTGAAGAAGGAGAGAAAAAAGAGTTTTCTTTGAAAGACAATGCAGTGCCTGCCTGGCAGCCCTTGGCCCAGTCTCCATCCAAGTGTTGGAGGGTATGTTTCTTTAAGGCTGGTTATGTGTTCATTTGACAGGGCAAGTGCATACGTGAAACAAGCTTCTGTTGAAGATTTAAGTCTGCGGGGGAATTTTCTAATGATCGTTTTTAGTTAATAGGCACAAGTTGTTAGCCTGAGCTGGGAAAGCCTTTTTTTGTGTGTGCCAAATCCACCCCCTCTTTTTTTTTTTGTCATGGATTTAGTTCCCACAGCTAATGCACCTAATAATGAGACTGGGCAAGCGAATGCCAGCGTAATGATATGGAGCTTGTTTGGCCCTGACAAAGAACACAGAGAGCGGCTGGATGGCCTAAACGACAGGCCAAGGGCTCTATTCATCGCAAATGATCTCTCGCCTTGTATGCCACCGAATCCCACAGAAGGAAGGCTGCAGAACCGAGCTGCACCTCAGGATGGGAGAGGTGTCCAGCAGGGACTCGACTGTGCCCTACAATGCTCCCTGAGCCCCTGTCATGGGGCTTTTCAATAAATGGGGGTCAAAACAGAGAAACAATCAAGGGTTAAGCCCTTGACTGAATATTTTAGTCACTGTTTCCTAACACACATACACACCAACCAGTTACAGAGAGGGAAAACATCTTTTAAAACTTACCAGACAGGTTACAAGGACCTTGCTCAGCCCCAGCTACCCCAGCTTCAGTGGAAAGCGGGGAGTGGTATTCTGTATTCTGTCTTTTTAACTAGCATTTTCCCTTCAGTGGTTTCCCTCTCCCTTCCTCTCTTTTTTCAGGCTGAGTTAATAAACACCTAGCAACTTACTTCATGGCGTCTGTGTGCAAACAGCTCCCACTGAGCCAGTGAAAACTATTCCTGCAAGAAGTCGATTGGAGCCTTTTCCACCTCGGCCTCCCAGAGCACTCCACAAAGGAAGGTGGTATTCTGGTGTATGGTCCATTTCACAGATCAGACCACCCCAAATCCCTTCCCATGGTTCCTGTCCCATCACTTCAGTCACTTATGGGACATGAACCAAGCCTTCTAGCTCCTAGCCATCCTCTATTTCTATGGCTTGGCTTCAGTTTTGCATTTGTCACAGCCCAACAAATCCTCCTCAACACAAGGAGCTCTGAGCATGCAAGAAGAGCAGGTAAAAATCACTGTGGGCACAAAAGACATTGGGGTGAGGTAGGTCTGATAGCAGATGATGGCTTAGTTGTGCCATAGAAGATGCCATTAGGGCTCTTTTTATTTAACTGGTATCAAAACAGAGGAAATTATTATGAGCTAAGCCTTGAGGTGACAATCAGAACTATTTTGTAGTGCAGAAAATATTTTCTAAACAGCACATTTTCCCATAGATACTTTTTTCTCTGAAAATTTATTCCAGAAAAATTGTCTGATATTTTAAGAAAAAAAGAAGAAAACCGAAACAAAACAAAATTTGTTTCATTAGCTGTAGATCTTCTTTCAAGAAGGAGAACTAACAGAAAGAAGTCCATCTAATACTCTAATTTTTGTTCTATCAATGTTTTTTGTAAGAGCAAACAACATATTATTTAAGTAGCTCTATGGATAAGTAATTTGAGAGAAACCATTTGCTTTAATATATTTTTATGCTTACAGAGTATGTGTTAGCAAATGGTCATATTCTCCATACTGTACAAAAATATTCAGCACCAAGGAGATTTTTGAATAATTAACATACTATTGCATTATTTTAAACAAATTCTTCTCTTTGCTAGAGGAAACAGTTGCTTTGTTGTAATTGGTCAGCTGAGTCTATGGCATATGTTTCTTGTCCCCAGCTGGATGACCATATTTCCCCTATGGATATAAATGTTCATAGTTGGAAATACTGACCTATCCAAGGTCGAAATTTGTATAGACTGGTTGTTTGTGATAAATGAACTTAACTGCGTGAATGCTCACAGAAGGCTGAAATGAGTGGAATATTAGTACAGCTGAAACAAATTCATGTATTGATTTTAGTGAATGCTCATAGAGAAATGTTCACAGAACCAATTTTATCTGAAAGTATCTGCTGAGATACTTCTATGTACAACCAGTGCTTAACATGTCAACAGGACCTCGGTAAAACAGCTTTGCACACTAATGATGATTTTGTTATCAGGCACAGGATAAATGCCATTACAAAGACAGATTAGGTTCTTTGCTTTTCTCGAAAGAAAAACACTAATTCAAGCATTGCCTGTGGTTACGACAGACAGGTAGATTGCACATGAAGCTATGGCTTCTGCTTTGCTACTGCATGCTCTAGAAGGAAGCTCTCAAGAAACAATAATCTGAGCTATAGGTAGTATTTGAGGTGTAGCATTATTATTTTTTTAATCAGACCCTTTTACTGTACACTATAAAAAAGCCTATTAGCATTTTCTTTTCAGATGCTTTGCTGCACCACAGCTGCTATGACTCTGCAGTCAGGAAAGCAGAATTGGTGTGACTGCAATTCGGGAAAGAAGTTGAAAAGAGAGAAGAAAAAAAAAAATGAGGCTTTCCAAGACAGCTAGAAGAAAGCATGCCAATTAATTTTTAAAGAGAGACAGAGGGTGGGAAGAAAACAAGAGCTAAAAAGCTGGAGGAACCTGGGGAAAGTTGGGGAGGAGAGAAGGCACAAGAGAACCATATAAATGGGAAATGGGATGAAGGACAAAGTGAGGAAAGTTAAGGCACTGCACAGCAGCAGTGCACACATTGAGCATAATTACTGAGGGAGAAGAGGGAAAGGAGGGTCAGAAGAATACATATGATGAAAAAAGGGAAGAAAATTCAATCCAAGGAAAGAAGGGAATCCATACAGAAACAAGAGAGAAAGCAAAGGGGAACATGACAAGGACAAGAATCCTGGGGTTTTTTTAGAGCAGTGCTGTCTTTCCGAGCAGGGAAGCAGTGAACAAGTGAGAACTGATATGCAATTTGTGTTAATAATGTACTGTGTTCCCTGCATATGCTCAGTCTATATACTTCATTGCAAATTTAGGTGATCAGGAGTCATTTAAGATGCATTCCTTGGATGTGTTAGCATACTTCTGAAAAGGCAATCTAATATCGAGAGCACTTTACTAAAATGAACACCAGACAACTCATTCTTCATCATAATCATGTTAGAGCCAATAATATGACATGTACCAGGAACACACGGGTGTCACTATTATTTCAGAAAATCCTAAATAATTTGCTACAACTTATTAAGCCAGCACAATGGAGAAACATAGCTTGTTCTCTCCTTAGGACAAGCCTCATGTATCATTCAACACAGTTAGATGCTTAACTTCACCCACAAATAGTTTAATCAAAGACAATGTGATTTCTTGTGCCCATAAGGTTAAGCACATACAGGCAGATTTGCCAAGTCAGAACTTATACCTCCTGCCACCAAATCAGGCAGTTTCCACTAAAACCTTTAGAACTGCACATTAACTCTCAGGCATTAAATGATGGATCACATACAAATGCTCAATTTCCGAACTCTATGCTACTACTTCTATAAGAAAGTCTCAGAAGTTAGGGCTGATAAAAATAAGACTGGAAGCTTATTGATGTTGGCAAGCTTCACAATTTTGCTAAAAGCTAGGGAAGGATGAGGCTTTGCTTTATCTTCTGGTGATTAAGGGGCAATATCAGAAGCAAGAGAACAAATATATCCCAGGAACCATCTCCCACATACACACACATTTCCAACAACTGATGAATTAGAATACAAAGTCCCATTTTCAAAATTCTCTAATGTACTAATGATTTTAAATTCTAATAAAAGTCAAGGAGATTTGGGCCTTTCCCCTGCTTTCTTTTCAGGACTACCATTGCCACCTAGAAATTCTGTTTTCCATGTATACCATATATTTTACTAAATTGTTACCCTGGTATTACAAAGGAACTTGATATTAGGCCTTTGGCTGTGGTTGTTTAAGCTAAGTTTTTCAGGTGTGTAGGTGCTTCAAAATGAAGATGGAAAAACAAAATCCTGTCAAGGAGGGACCACCAAAAATTATGTTCCTTCCCCTCAAAGGACTTAAAGCCAAATGCATGAAGAAGTGTGTGTAGATGTACTTGTGCACACAGCCAAATATTTGGTTTGTTTGTGGCAGAAGAACTTTGGCTGCTTTTCCTATCCTGGCAACCAAAAGTTCAGGTTTCTCAAGAGAGGTGTCCCATAGTCACATGCATAGCAGATACAACCTGAGAATCTTCCCTCTTTGATGAAAACTTTGAAGTACTTCATACATATTATTTTCTGTGCTTTCTAAGGATTATACAGTAGCTCGAAGTCACCCTTTACAAGACAGCAAAACAGTTAAAGAAAACAACCATCATCTGATTATAGTGTCTCACATTTTGAGGAGGGATAAGAACACCAGTCTACCTCAGCTGGTCCTTTTACAAGACTCATAATTTCACCTGTCCTTTAACCCTGACTTGTCAGAGAAGAATGAAGTTTCTTCACAGCTCCAATGCCTTTGAACACAACCCCACATGTGGATCTCTGAGAAACCACAAGTTTTTATAAGCAGGACCTTGTTTTGATCTAGAATTTCTCATTCAGAACTCTTGACTTCTACAAGTAAGCTCAGTGCCTACCTCAGTGCACAGACAAGAAAACAGAGAGATAGGAAGGTGTACAGCCTGATTAGCCCAAGAATGATACTAAGCTCCTGTCCTCCTCTTTCTCCAATCTTCCTGGGCTCTAATATCTATATGGAGTACGGATACATGACCCATTTCACTTCTGTGGCACCAGAAAATCTGAAAGTTGTTTTTTTTACCTGTCTCCTACATTTAGTGTCCCTTTTCTTCCTCTCTTCCTTCCCTCTGACTTTATACAATTTTGCCATTGCAACAGAAGTTAAGGATTTATGTTAAAAGACCTGTGCTGCATAAGCCATCCTGTGATGGCAGATATCAGTTAGATCTTCACATGTTGTAATTTAGTATGTATCTGCTAATGATTAGGACAGTTTGAACAATCTGAAGATCCTGTTGACTTCTTACTAAGTTCCTTTGCAATAGAAGAATAATAATTATTGAGCATAATATGTGGCATGCACACAGCACAGAATTTCCAGACATTAATGTTTCTTGGAGGTTGCTGAAGCAGTCAAAGGAATATGAGTCATTACCTTACAACAGTATTAGGGAAAAGAGCTACTTCTGTTGGTTTGAGGTTTATTAAACTAAAGCACATGTTGGATGGAAGCAGCAGCTCTGAAGCAGACATCTCAAACATAGCTAGAATCACAGCATAGCCATGTAAATGATTTGCACACTGGTACCAAAAATAAATATTTATTGAGCCTTCCTTAAAAAATGTAACAATTGTTATGCTTATCACTATTCTAGATTGCAGGATGTCGTGTATAAACATTTACATTTTCTCATTGTTCCCACCAGTGAGCATTTGAATTTCACTGTAAACAATGGCTTTGCATTTGGTGGGGAATGTCAAGTTTCACATCCTACTGGTGGTGGTAGGCACAGCCATTCACATTGCAAACTCAGGTGGAGGGACCCAACCTGCAGGCAACCTTCTGGCTTAGGTGAGGAACCTTTCCAAGGAAAGGTGGCTCCAGGTAGGGTGGGAGCCCACCTGCAAGGCTTTGCTCCTGGCATGTTCCTTGCAATGCTCATCACAAAGCTGTGTGCACCACAGGGATGTGATACCATACAGCCCCTCAAATAGTAACTCTTGGCAGAGTAGCTGTGCTGTAACACCATTTAAAGCAGCCATTAAGAAAAGAGACGATTCAAATTGTGCTGGCCACAAACGAAATTTCTGAGGCCCCATCAGATTTCCCACCCAGCGCAGTTTACCCACATCCTGGGATCACAAGAAGGGAAAATGAGGCAGCTTCTGTGCTCTCTGTGCCTGTTTCAGTGATACTCTCAGCTACAGCTGCTCTGGAGACCTCTCCTTTGGCCAGAGGAAAAAAAAAAAAATCTTAGGAACAGACTCCCAAAGGTATGTGGGCACATAAAGGCGTAGCCAAACACCCACATGATTTTTCAAGAATACCTCAGTTACCTTGGAGCTTTCAGAAAACCTTCCTAGTGCCTATCTGCATCTTTAGGCACCTACACGCCTTTGAAAAGTTGGCCTTTAGCCCCTTATCCTTATGAAAGTATTTCCCCTGGAAGAAATGACTGGCAATTAGTTTAAGAACGAGGCGCTCCCTTTTAAATCCAGTACAAATAGCTGGAGTAGATAAATCACCACAAGACCAATGACTCTAGATAGACATTATGCCAAAGTAACTCATAGGAATATAATTTTTAAGCTGCCTGACTATGTTAATGAATGGATAAAGTGTTCAAATCCTGTTACAGAAGGTTTTTAAATATAGTTCTCACTTAGCAACTGTTTTCCAAAATTAAGGTACTAATGTCAGAATTAAAGAGTGTTAAAAAGAAGTTTCCTGAAAACTGATTTCCACAATGGTTTACTGGCTTGCGGAAGTGAATGAACTATTTGATAGCTTGAATAATAAAAATCTGATAATGTAGAAAATAATGGACAAAATATCCATTAACAGGCTGAAGCAACTTAGAAACTTCCTTCACAAGCACACTGGTACAACGTTCTCCATTGTAACATTTATTACCATCACCTTTCAAAGATGCCAAATGAGACAGATACCTGATCGGATCCAATGTGATAATCCCACAGAGATATTTTTCACATGTATTTGAGTAGTATCTGTGTGCTCTCCTTGCACACTGAGCTGCTGTGATTCTCCAAAGTGATTAGCTTTTGAAGTCCTGAGATCTTTCTATGTGCTACGAATTTCCTATGGTGAATAAACAGCCCAGAGTTTGTACTGGGCTTCTAATCCCTTTTGGTGCTATGAGAAGAACAGCAGACAGTCCATAAACCAGGAAGAGAGAGGTAAATGTATCTTCACTCAGACATCATTATTAGATCATCAGAATATAGTAATTATTTCCTGCCAGAAATATGCAAACAAATGGAAAAATCACTTCCTAAAAATTGTCACTATGTCTTTCAACTTGACATTATAACAAACACACAAAGAGAAATCAAATACAGTGTACCCTTTCTCCATCAGCTCCAGATCTAGGGCAGTGTATGCTTCTTTTATGTATCAGGGCAATTACGCTCTTCATGCTCATCTGGAAGGGAAGAGAGGGGATAGCATACTTGCCTGAACACAATGAACATGAAAGGGGCAAGGAGGAACACAGACCTCCTGAGCATGATTTACTTTTTTCACAGGTGGATATCTAAGGTATGAACACACTTTTCAGTATATGATTAGTCCAGGCTACACACTTCTCTTTCTCAATAGTTGAAGTTAGGTGATGAAATAGAGAATTTTGCCAACAAGCTGATCAGCATGATGTGAAAAATTTGCCATGGCAATCCCCATACTTTCCAAAGTACACCTCACACAACTGGACCACCTCTGTTGGGTTTGACTACTACAGACACATTGATATTCTGTGGATTCTTAAAAGATGTTCTAATGGAGGTACAAGTGAGTTCATCTGCAAAACAGACAAAACAAAGAATCAGGAGAGACCAATATGGTTTTGTGATTGCTTGTGCCAAGAAAAACAGTAGCAGAGAAGTAAATCAACTAATAATGGCTAATTTGAGCAGCAGTTCCCTGGACATTGTAGGAATTGTATCCATTAAGACAAAGATTGTCTTAGCAAATGTTGATTAGCAAGTCATTGTTTTATTTAACAAATCCCATTTTCTACAATTTTCAGCCAACACACTGCTCCTGAATAACTTCATTCACATAGTCAACAGTCACATCCTCATGGAGTGGCTACTGCTGGCCATCTATAGCATTTGGGGTTACTTTTGTGCTGCAAATAGATAACTGGAAATATAAATGGCAAAATTCCTTTAGAGGTTTCTGGACAAATAGTTGTTTGTGCTAAGAAAAGAAAAATCTGTGATTCACACTGACATTGCAAAGTCCTTTGCAAATGTTGCCCCAGCCAAAAATCATGCGTATTTTCAAAAAGTTATTTCTGAATCAATTGGTGTCTTACCAGTTCTAGATCACAGGTATGCAAAGGGAAAAAGACACATATATGTCAACAAGTTAATTCTGATGAAGAGGTGGGGGAAATAGAGAAGGTATTGAAATACACTCAATATGCTAAACTATCTTGATAATTTTGTGACTTATCATTACCTCCCATCCAACCACTCATTTCTCTTGTGCATTCAACGCATCTTTTCTTAAAGTCTGTAATATCTGTGAAACAGTATGCACCATCTGTGTAGAGTGGACCCTGACCAAGATGAGATCCCTTGGCATTGCTGCAGTACAAACATTATTAATAACAATAGCAATAAAAATAACAAAGTTTAAATCTATTAATGCTCATTGTCAAAGATTCCAAATGTTCGCCAGTTATAGAAAAAAAACCCTTCCATCTAATTCAGGCATTCACAGATGACTAACTGCTAGGGAGGAATGATATCCATTAATAAATGAGGACGAGGAGGAAGAAAGTTATTGTTGAGTTAAAATGAGCAACAATGAACTCCTTTTCCTTACAAAATGTATCAACAGCTCCAGAAGTTCTCTGTAAAGGAATGATTATCCTGTGAGTATAAACTGTTGGTAAATGGCAGGAAAGAGAGCTCCTGGCACTTGTGAACATGTATAAAACATCTGGTTCTGGCAATAGGCATACCAAACCTCAGCTGACATACAGTGAATAGTGACACCATGGGCTTCAGATGGCAAGTAATCTGATGAAATAAAAAAACTAGTGGATGAGAGGGTGTTAGGGATGTATTTGGATTTTGGTCCATCATGCGTTCGTGTGTTGAAATAAAAGAAAATAATCAAAAGTTCATAAAGTTTACTGGAAATTGAACAGTCTTGCCTAGACAGAAAACCCGCTGAAACCCACTGAGATTGTATTTACTTTGCTATAATTATAAACCTTTTGGCTGCAAAAGCCTGATGCTGATTTACATCTTCTGAGGTACAAGCCCCACTTCTAGAAAGAGTTCAAAAGAAATAGAAAAATACTGAGTGTGGGAGAAGTCTAATGGGTTGGTTTGGGTTTGGTTGCATTTCAAGAGAGCCCAAGGGAGAAGAGGAGCAAAAAATACTGTAGTATGGGTTATGAGTCTCTCCACATTAGAAAAAGAAGGGATGAACAACTCAGGAGAGAAATGAATAGTCAAAAGAGAGAGTTCTGTTAAAAACAGAGACAGAAAATAAAATAACTTGGTTTGGAAACATGTTCTCTGTAGGTAATTCTCTCTCCATGTTCTATTTTGACTGATTACATTGCTGAGGAAAATAGTTTGCGTACTTAGAAGAGATAATGGGAAACCAACATGAAGAAAAATACTTAGGAAGAAGGAAAGAGGGATGAGAACAAGAGATGTGGTGGACAAGAACTGTGACAGTAAACCTCTCTTTACTTCAGCCATAACCGTGATGAGACCTCATGGCTGTATCAGGAAGCAAGACCAGCTTAACAAATGCAATATAACATCAAGGTTAATAATGGCAAACACCCATCAATGGAGCTGGTAGAGACTCCAGCATGATAAGTATTTAAGTCAAGATTCAATGTTCTTCTAAGAGCTTTGCTTTCAGTTGTCTGAGGTGTGTGGACTTTCTGCAGAACAGAAGAAAGCTCTAAAGCCAGCACCATACAGATAATCACAATGCTCTTTTCTGGCTTTATACTATGACCACAAGACTTTTAGCCCAGTTGCTGTGAATGGCATTCTCAGGTGGATCCATCACAGTGGTCAGTCACACTTCCCAGACACATTCACTGGCTACTGAAAGCTCTTTTAAAGTAACTGAAACCCAGCAGGTATCCCAGAGGAGACCTCATCTGAGAAGAATACTTATGCCATAAGCTTCATGGTGGGTATAGAGTACACAGAGGCAAGAGCTGAAAGACACCAGGATGAATTTGCAATTCCTTGGTTGCCTGCACAGCTTCCAGCTCCCTGCAGTGGTACTGGGGCTCTACCTTTTGAAATCACTGCAATCTGAGCAATTATGAGTGTCTTTTCAGAAAGTCATAAGGCTTTTCAGAGGATGACTCCTCTCCATTTCTCTAGGAGTGAACAAGATTTTTTTTTTGGTGTTGCTAGAGCTATTCAGCACAGGGACAGCAGCAGAGACTGAGCATAAAGATGTGGTGTGTGCAGTGGCAGCCCCAGCCCACCGAGGCCGGTTATAGGTACTCACTTCAATGTAGAACAAACCATGGTTGAAGAAGTTCTATGTTGGAAATGTGCATCTACCTCATACTAAGATAACAACATTCTGTGAAACCCAGATATAGGATTTGAACTTAGTGTTCCTCCAAAGTATAGGTACATTCAGTGAGCTCCATATTTTGTTTTGGTATCCTCTTCTAGTTACCTATCACTGAAAAGAACTATATGTTTATATAAATGCCTTGGCTGCTTCTCTGATCTTACCTCAGGAAAGAGTTTTCCTTCTTTTTTTTTTTTTTTTGTTTTTTTTTTTGTTTTTTTTTGTTTTTGTTTTTGTTTTTGTTGAGAAGGTGTCTCCCCAAGCATACTCATATTCTTTAGACACACTACTTCTGTCTTTCCTCACCCATTGGCAAGCAAATTTGCCTCCCATATTAGCAGCTGTTCCTACCTTATGATAGCCTTTTCACTAGTGTAACCCAAAACATGCATTTGTACCATGCTTCTGGTCACTTATCATGGCCACCAGCAGAGCTACAATCCAAACCTCTGAAGACGCAGCTCCTTGTTGGTCAGACTGGGAAATAATGAGGGAAGCTCTTGCATCTGCGTATGCCCCTCACATATAACAGTGCCACGTAACAGATTTTCAGACCAGGAGGTTTCATTATGATCATCTAAGACTGCAGAATCCAGGCAATAACATCAGTCTTAAGGCCAGAGCTTCTGTCAGAGTTAGACCGAATAATTTACAGTAATCCAGAGAGGCAATGAAGATGCCCTCAGCCCTCCCCAAGAAGCTGTGACAACAGTTCATGCCCCTCTTTGTTAAAAATGTGCATCTTATTTCAGACCCGAGCCATCTAGGGAGCTTTACAATGACTGAATTTTGTTATGCTTCTGTCTACATCATTAAATGGTCCCCTCCAGCCGTGATTATCCCCCTTCAAGGAGTGCTCTCAACTGTAATCAAATCACCGCTTCACCTGCAGCGAGTGGGTTGCTCGTGGGTTTCGCCACCCCAGATCACAGGCCAGCACTTCACCACACCTACCGCTGTAAGTATCTCACTCAAAGCATCTTCTCCCTGGGCTTTTCCCTGCCCACCAAAAGTTCAGCTCTCTGGCAGAAGCGGCAGCAGACTGAACAGTGCCACGCTCCGGCCACCGCCATGGCTTCACGGGGAAAAAGACGCATGTGCATATGTGTGTGTGTGTCCATGGGATCTGCTGGTCAAATGTTTTCCTTTCCCAGGGGATATATTTGACACCAAGATAAAGGGGCAGCGTGGAAAACAAACTTACTTTCCCCTCCCGCCTCTCCTTGGAGTTTGGTATTGTAAAACAAGCCACGCTAGCTGAGATTCTTTTTGAAAGCTCCTGGTTATCTTAGCAGCTGTAATATAAACCACAATCTCCTTGAAGTATCCCCCTGCCACAGCTCCCTTCCTAGTGGGGGATGGAGGGGCAAAATTACCATAGTACTCATGGGGAACAACATTTTTTTTGTGAGTTCAGGCACTTTTTTTAAGGTGGCTAATGCAATACTGTATGTTTTCTTTCGGAGTTCTGCTAAACCTGTTAGTTACATATGTGCAAAATGTGATAGCGTCCATCTCTCTGCACTTCATTAGCAGTATCTCCCTTGCCTTTGTTTCGGTCATGTTGAACTACAGTGGGAAGTAAAAGGGGTGATGGTTATGAAGTGTGTGGGTGAAGGGCATAATCAGAGTGGTTCTCTGTGAGTGTTGCTTGTTTTGATGTTAAGGCTGTTCGAGGCGCTTCCTGCTGAACCATGTCCCATGCAAGCCAGCTCACATCTGTGTGCTGCAGAGGAAACATTCCTGTAATTTTGACACCCTGCAAGGACGATGCCTGAAGCTCAAGCACCTGTGTGTTAGGTAGTCACAAGACTTTCAGTTGGTACCTCTTGTGGTTGCCCAAGGGAGCCTTCCTCCTCTTGCAACTTCTGGCCTTTGAAAGCAAGGGATCTGGCCCCATGAGGAGGATCAAAGAGGTGCCTGAAATGTCTAGCAGGCAGTGATCTCCACACCTGTGTTCCTTAACTCACTCTAGTCTTTTTCCTCCTTCCCAGTTTCCTCCTCTGTGGCTGTGAATATGACTGGGGAAGAAAGAGGAAAGTGGAGGTCCCAGGCTGGAGAAGACATTGGCTCCCCCTTCTGCAGCTGATTTGCCACTACAAGCAGTAGCCAAAACCTTCCCCCTCCTCCAAAAGGCCCTGGCCCCCTGCCAGGCTGGGTAGGATGTTCCCTGCACCAGGTCAAGCCAAAGGCACAGTAATAAAGAAGGAGCAGGTCATGGAAACCTGTTTCCATTATGGTGCTTGTAAATAGCCTTCCAGATTATCTTCTTGATTATCGTACCCTACCTGTGCTGTTTCCATCTCTGAGGAGCTGATCGCTTTTAAACGTTGCAGCAGCACTGTTGTGGCAGAAAATACCGGTGGGGGCAGAGGGCCAGCAGGAACCTGGCTCAAGGGTTTCAGTGTCTCTAGCAGAGAGCTTCTCCCCCCTCTCAGGCAAGTTCATTCTTGACTTGCCAAGATCGCCAGCTCAAGGAGGGGAGGCAGATCTGGAGACCACGCCTCAATCAAATGCATCACTAGTTACCATCTTAAAAGCTACTTTGGTCTTGTCCATCTTACCTAATAACCTGTACTTTAAACTACGTGCTACAATTGAAACGCTTTTTTTCTAGAAAACAGACTTGTCACTCTTTCAGCTCCTTCAAAGAAGCAAATAAATGAGTAATGCTTTCAAAGCTACCTGAGTAACTCAGGAGCTTGTGTCCCATTGTTTTTCATGCTAAGCAATTCTGATTTTTTTTTTTTTTTATCTTGGCCCAAAATCTAATTTCCCAAAATAATTAAGGTGGTTAGGAGCCACAAAGTCTAACTCTAAATTGAATTTGGTCTCATAAGTCATTGCATGCTTTGGAAACGCTAACCTTGATGTGGCAAACACAGTGTAACTGGGTGCACTCGTTACAGGTTTTTGTTTTTTCTTTTTAATTTAATATCTAAATCAATGACAGGATGAGAGGGTTTAAACACCACCAGATTAAAGCACCCAAACTGGCCACATGCATGTGCTCCTACTCCCTGACCAGCATGAGGTGAAAAGTGTTTAACTTCTGCTGCTGTCCTCTGAGGTTTCACATGACCTGGTTTACCTCACGTTTGCCACAGACTAGGAGCATGCATGCAATCATCACTGCAAAGACAACTACCATTGAATCATTAAGCAGCAGTAACCGTTGTGTGCCTTCTCTCCCAGTCTGGCCCTCGGGCTGGGTCCCCCCCGCCCTGTGGGACCCACCTCCATCAATCTGCTGGGACCTCTGTTTCCAGGCTCAGCCAATACATCACACATTGGCATGGATGCATTTCAGTAATGAAAAATTAAAACGCTTTTGTTGGGTCCTCAAATCAGGATGAGTTTTTCCTTTATTATTTGTAACAATGGCTTATCTCTTTTTCTTTCCTCTGAGCACCCTGAGGCACTGTGATAAATTGAGCTGGTCTGCATCAGTCACCTCACAGACCCCAGGCAAAGGGCAGCTCCTGCTGCAGGAAGCAGCCAGCCAGCCTGGACAGGAGGGCCGAGGATAGAGGAAGTGGCACAACCAGGAAAAAGAAAAGAGGTGGCAGCAAAAGGCCAAAAGTTTCTTGGTGTGAATTTTCACCTTTCTCCAGTGTCACCAAGGAGGTGGAAAGTCTAAGGAAAAAAAGAGAGCAGCAAGGGTTGAAAAAAGCACAGTAGGGAAAACTTCAAGAAGGAGACGGGATATTACCCGTTTCCCTCTGCCTCAGCTGCTTTCTCTAAGTTAAGAGCTGCTGATGGCATCTGGCCAGCTTCTGGCTGCCTCCTCCCAGAGGTCAGAGTGAGGGAGGACGCCACAGGGTTTCCAGTGATGCTCCATGAACAGCAAGTAATCACAGCCAAGGCAATCATTTTGTCAAAGTCAGGGAAAAGGACATCCCAAACAAGATAAAAGCATGAAAACTGAGGAAATACACATTGTCTGATAGCACCAAACAGTAAATAAGTGTGACAGGAGAAAGAGACATGCTGTAAGTTAATCATCAAGGTGCTATTGATGATCTTTATTATGGTGCAAGCCACCAGAAACTCCTGCAAAATCAGGGGAGATACGCAGGGAGACCATATCTATTAAACAAAACTGAGCACACAAAGTCTGTGCGGGCTATTACTATTCCCAGGTCTGATTTTATTTATTATTTATTTATTATTTATTTATTATTTATTTATTATTTTATTTATTTATTATTATTATTTATTATTTTTAATTTGAATGAAGACAAGAGAGCTTTCATCCCTCCAGAAAAAAAAAAAAGGTTTTATTGTTGCTACTTGCAGCAACAGAGAAGGTGTATTGTGTTTCTGAATTTCTACATTATCATATTTCTGAAATTCCTCTGGTCTTGATCACTTCATATGGTTTACACAGAAAGGTGCTTCACGGAAGTGCTTTAACATGTCACATCTGCACAACACCATGAATAACAATGAAATGTAAAAAGCCCTGGATAACTGCAGAGAGAAAAATTCACAAAAATGAAGAGCTTCTCAGCTGCTACAACAAAATTGTTGCCTTGAGGTTAGTCCATTGTGCAGCACATCAGAACAAGATGTAGTCGACACTGGCTTGTGTTCTTGCCTCTGGCGTTGATGTCTCTGCAACTATGCACAACTTTTAAAAATTCTCTCTTAATTAATGTTTTAGAATAAAAAGTGTGTAAAATGGTAACATTATTAAGGGCTTTAAAAATTAAGTCAGAATTGCCAAAACCCAAAAGTTTTTATGGAAATGCAGAAGTTTTGACAAAACCTTGGGAATAGTTAATGGTTTCTAGGGTCCCGGATGGAGCCCGTTGCAGTAAGAGACACCGAAGAGCAAAAGTGGGCAGAGCATTTGTGCTCTCCCATTCCCCTCCCAGGCAGCTGTAAAATCCCACCTTCCCCTGACAGAACATCTCCTACTGAGGCACGCACTTCTTTCTTAGCTTTAGCTGAAGCATCCACACAGGTATTTACAGGCTGAGGAAGCCAGGTGACCTCTTGACAAATGGTGACTTAAATACCTTCCATCCCTTCCAGTTCAGGCAATGAGCAGGACTGATTTATTTCAGATAATGGTAGTTGCTTTTTTCCCATTCTGAAACAAAATGCTTCAAAATGCATTGTATAAAGCACTCTAGACTTGAAACAGGATGGTCTCATTTTCCAGTAAAAAAAAAAAAAAAAATCAAGAAAAATAGATAAAATGAACAATGAAAAACATTGACTGGGGAGAGAAAGTAGCTGTGTCTCCCATTTTCCAGTACTAAGTGGTGAGACTTCTCAGTCAAGTTGCCTGAGGTTCTAGACCCTTCTTTTTGCTTTCGGAGACTCACATCTCAAGGTAGTGCCTTTACTGCCTCAGTGCTTTCACCAGGAGAAGAGTGAAAGCTACGTTCAGTCCCTTTGCTGACCTGAGTCCTCTTTGCCTAAACAGACATGCAAGAGATCAGAGCTTGTGACTCAGATGCTCCATCTCTTTGGTAAGCGTCCTCAGGACAGGCTGGCCATCACTTTTACTCACCCCTGACTCCCCCTCCCTGTCCCAGCCCCCCAGCTTGGCAAATATTTAAGTATTCCTGGCAGAGCAGAATGGTTCCTGTAGGAGCAACCGTGAACATCACCAGCCAAAATACCCCAAATATGAAATTACAATTGAAACCTATTTAGGATCACATCACCTCAGGAAAAGGAGAGGCTTGAGCTTGTCTCTCACATATCCTGGATACTAATAGATAAAAAGGAGACATACATTTTTCCTTTGGTTTTGTCAGTGTGTCTTAATATGTTTTTTCTCTAAACAACTTTTCAGCAAACATTGAAATTTGTGAACAGTTTCTAGAAAATAAAAACAGTATTTTTCTGCAAAATTCCTATTTGCCACCAAAAGGACAGAAAAATCACCCAGCTCTGTTTCACTACATGCACGTGAGCTACAATTTCATAGGGACTTGAACCCTAGCATGAAATTCACCCAACCTTGGCCCAAAAAAAACATGCAATTAACCAAGAGCAGCACATACATTTGAGGGACCTCCATGTGATAGTCAGGAAGTCCCAACGCACCAATCTCATTCATACCATTTCCCGAGATGAAGGGGAGGATCTGGGGCAGGGACAGGATTGTATCCCCTCCCATTTTACCGGAGCGTACCGCTGTGTATTATATTCCACTTCTGGTAACACTCCATATAATGTTGTTTCTGTGCTATGAAGGGTGTCTGGGTCTCCACTTGACTAATCACCAGGCACTGGAGGGTCGTCTCTGGAGCTTGGGAACTTGACCTCCAATAACACTCATTTGACAGAGACACAGATACATGTGGCTCCCCTCACTCATCCCCACTCACCCTAGGAGTTCTCCTCTGATGCCCTGTCAGCATAGGCTTTCAGACAAAAGATTCTGGTGAAATCAACAACAGTCAAAGGAATGTGGCCTTCTGGCCTAACAGCCATTGATTGATACTCTTTATTTCAACAAAACCTTAACTTGGTTAAAAATGTAGCATACAACCTGTTTTAGCATTTCCAGGCAGGACATGTCTGCAGAACTAGCAGGGTCACTGAGGCAATGTGTTTCAAAACAAATAATGGGGCTCTCTTTCAAAATCACAAGGTCGCTTTATCTGTACATATTTCTTCTGTTGTCTGCCAAGCTGCCGCTTTAAAAAAATAATGATGTCAATACTCTTATTTACTATCTGCTTTACAATAATGCCCAGAGGCCCAACAAACTGAGGGTTTCCTGGTGCCAGATGCATAATGAGACACAGCCCCTTTCCCTGCAGAGCTTCCCATCCCATCAGGCTGTTTGCAGATGGGGATTTGGAGTGCAGAGCCGAGGGAAAGCTGAGACTGCAGAAGTGGAAAGCCCAGTGCAGAGACGAAGGCTGAAGCCTGCTTAGAGACCCATGCCATGCTCCTCACACATCCCTCTCCAAAACAAGACCCACAATTTCCAGAAGGTAACCCCCTTAATGCCTTCTACATGGAGTTTCTGCATGTGTCCTCCACTGTACAAGCATCCTGCCCACCGTGGCCAGTCCCTCATCCCCTCAAGAAATGGGATAAGCAACACCAGCCCCTGGAGAGACATCTCCAGGAGAGACCCTTCACATCTTGACCCTTATGCACAGGAGGTACAGGGCTCCTTCATATGTTCTTCCTGCTCTCCACAGGAAATTTCATGGTCCCTTTCCCCCCTAAGAAAAATTGCAATGCTCTCACATGAAATTGGAAGCGTTTAAAAGCTCAAGATGCCACTGGCATCTACTCTAGAATGAATTTTTGATCCCTTTATCAAAGATGTGCCAGAATTTCCATGACAGATAGGGAGTCAGGAGAGAATTCGTGCGCAGAGACCTCTGTCCTACAACAATATTTTATTGAAATGATAACTATAATACCGAGGTATTTTACAGCTCCACCCTTTGGAAATTATTTTCTTAGAGAAGAGGAAAAATGTTTAATGCCTCAGTTTTCTAATAGTTATTCAGCCCCCACTTGCAAACAAAATTTTTCAAAATATTTTTCTTTCCTATCACACCCTATTTCATTTCTTTGGGTGTCAGCAACTTCTTCCCTCTGTTGCTGCAGTGCTGCCTTTCACCAGCATGCCTGGTTCCTGCTGCTCTCACATTAGGAAGGAATCATTTACTGTCCCTTGTAAAGCCTGCCAGGTACTTCCTCATGGCAAAAAGCCCCAATTACACTTTAGGCAGAGCAGCTATCCCCACTCCTGCATGGTTCTAGTTGGTTAATGAATAGAGCAATATCAGGATGTCCCAATATTTGAGAAAGACACTTCCAAAGAAAACAGACAAGTGCAGAGAAATGTACTTGCAGACCAGGAAGGTGGAATAGGTTTCTTTCCAAGTCTGTCTGTAGTCCATCCTAAGTAAAAGAGAACCTTCCTGTAACCTTCAAAAATAGGCCACCGATGACCTCACATGCTCAGAAATTTAGTTTTTATTTCTGCAAATGCTGACACCTTCACCACATGGCCTCTCAAGCTGCTGTGTTAGGTACTCATTGAAGTACCAACTGCATTTATCTTCTACCCTTGCATTTAGATGGATGCTTTATATATGTGAAAGATACCTTTATAAAACAAACAAAGTAGCAGTCTTCTCTGGAGAATGGGAATACATGAGGAAGCATCAAAGTAAACAATTAAGAATTTGTACCTGGAGATTTCTGCATAACGCATATAAAAATTTCGTCCACCTATTTTCAAACTGCAACACCATTAAATACTGAAGTGATGAACTTAATCTCCCTTAATGGGATTGTGTCTGTTCAGCTGCTCATAACACATTTTAGGGGTGAGTTCTTTTGGCTGATAGGACTTTTTGCCCACGTTGGTACAACTAACCATAACCAAGTCGTCTCCTATCTTTCCTTTGGATAAACCAGACCTGGTCTTCTGTAGTATAAACATTACAACAGATACCAGAAATTGTCACATTCATTAAGACACATTAACTAAATTGCTTGCACTGATGGGAGTCCTATCTGAAACTCCAGAGAAAAGAACAAACTTTACACTTAAGAATATATTGAAGGAGACAAAATCTGCAGTCTAGCAACAGTAACCTGGAAGTGTCCGCAATTTAAGATCAATGAAGGTGTGAGAAAGATCTTCAGCCAGAGCAAACTGATGCTGCTGAGGCTACAGTAATTTGTATCATTTGAAAATGATCTAGCCCAAGACAGACAAAATCTTTTAGCAATCCAAACAGAAAAAGAATAACTTATTAGTTAAGTTATTCCTCAAACATACAACTAAGAAACGAAGCCTGCATTCGCCTTGGAATAGCTGATCTGTAATAGCATCATCAAGGCATAAAAATGGCCTTCTGTCCAGTGTAGCCTCAGTCTAAATGCCCTCATATCTTTCTACTCTTCCCAGACAGGTAACTAATTGTTTGGTCAAATATGTTGCCCCCCAGCCCTGGAACCAAAAAAAGCAGAGGACCCCATGATCATCATCCTGGCATGTGCACATCCAAAATCAATACTGCCTCAGGTTATTTTGTATGTAGGATATCATGGCCCTTTCAAATAAAAGTCTCTTTTAATGTAAGAGAGCAACAAATCACTCTACATTCCTCCTCTCAAGGTGCTTGAGATGTATTTACTCACACCTATGTACTTACTCTACTCTGCCTTGGCTGTATTCAGAGAACTGTGCCTGTAGTCATGAACAGAACGTATCTCACTGAAGGATCTACTTTGTTATCAGGACTACATATTGCCCAACACCATTCTCCCTCCAGAGCTAAGTAGATGAGATATGACTGCTTCATGCTCAACAGACTTCCATTATTAGAGTCCCATCCCTGATCAGATGGCATTTCACAAACTGCCTCTTTCTGATTTCCTGTGCTACACAAATATCATTGCTTCCTTGAGGCTGTAGGAGATGTAGGATTGTCCATTCCATTTGACTGAAAGCCTCTGGACACAAAACAGCTGCAAGAAGAACCATGGCTTTTACAGAGATAGACGGTCAGAAGCTGCTAGAGGCTCAAGTCCAGAACCACTTTGTTACCAGTGATTTATGTGACATCCTTAATTTCTAAAAGCCAGCTGCTTCCAAAAACAGCTACAAACAAAGAGGCCAGACTCTGATCTTAGTTATGTCAGTTTATCTCTGCAGTTACTCCCAACTTACACCAGGTAAGCAGAGATCAGGATATAGCTCCGTCTCGCTTTGCCTTGGTCATAAATAAGCCCATTAGGGTTTGTCCCAATGATGTAATGCTTTAATGTAATACCCACATCCAGTTGTGTCAGTGTAGTTGCTCTGGGAGCAGACAGAGCTAGGATTAGCTATTTCCCATGCTTCTCACACAGGGCAAATTAAAGTTTTATTCCCAGACACCGTCCCTATGTTCTTAACTCTCTAGCCCAGACAGCTGTTTGACTGTTGTTTCAAATGTGGCGTTAGGGGCAAACAACAGCAATACATCCTGCCCACTGAGTCCGGAAAATCCCAGAATGAGACAGCATGGACAATGATCGTGCTCTTTAGTACGGTATGCTTTTAACTATAAAGCCCTAGGATTACAGGGCAGGAGGAGTTTGTCACTCTTGGCTAGGCAGCCTCCAGAGGGATGGCTTTTCAGACAGAAACATCTTAAAGGCAGTTGCTACAAATCTGGACTGTAACTCACAGCACAGGAATTTGGCCTAATCAAGGCCTTTAAATGATTAAAACATTGAATAATCATTTAATTTAACCATCTGCAGCTAAAGATATAAATACCTAAACTCACTAGGAAACAGGCAGCAGTATAAGGAAAAAACAGGTTGCAGTAGAAAGTTTCGTGCTTGCTACTAGGATGTGCTGACCGTCTTCAATGAAAAATCAGCTGACTTCAGTTTCTGTCTACCTCTACAGGAATACCTGAGAAAAGCATACCTGGTGGATAGCATCTACATAATACCTGTATGGAGAGCTCCTTGATTTACATCTAGAACAAGAAGACAAAATACTGTTGCTTCCCATCATATGCTTGTAAATCTTACAGCAATTTTACTGCATTTTCACCTTCTGCTCCTGGAGTGCTGTAAACCAGTCTGAATCTCAGCTCTCTTATTAAAAAATATTAGTATTCTGTCCTTGAGTTGGAGAGAAATGCTTGAAAACATATACTAAGTGAAGACTACTGGTGCAAAGAGTGAAAAAGGAAATAACTCAAAATTAGAGCAGAACAGGGTTTAGGAGAGGTACTCAGAAACTGGAAGCAGTGTCCATGCAACCTCTGTCAGTCTCACATGCACCCAGAATGTTGCTAGTGCAATCCACCCTGCAGAAAATACCGTCGTTTGTCTTGTGGCACAGCAGTCCTTCATCACCCCATGCTAATTTAGGGAGGTATCTGAAATTCGGGTGCAAGCACCGAGAGATCCAGAAGTGTTTTACAGGCTGCAGCCCTCACTGCATTTGTATCAACGCTCACAGTTTTCAATGAATCAACAAAGAGTGGCTTTGCCAGAGAAGCCAGAAGAAAATGCTGCAAATACCCCAGGCACAACTTCTGCAATGGTTACAGAGAAGAAACAAAACAACCCTTCCTAGCCTGGCCCCTGTGGACAGACGATACAAGAGCAATAAAACAGGCATCCTATTGGGATGCTTCCATCCCTGTGTCTTGCCTGCGGGCCGGGGCCCTGTTTTCTTCTGCTATGGCTATGGCTGGTCCTCCGCCAGCTGCTGGGAGGGCTCATATCCCTTTTGGGGCCCTCTACTCCCACTTCTCCAGCTCACTGCTCTCCAGCCTTCCTGCACAACCAGCTCCCAAGCTGCTGCCTCCTCCCCTCTTGCAGTTTCCCATTGACTGGGGCCCCTTCTGCCTGGAGGTAGTTGGGAATTTGTCAGTAGGAGCAGCCACCTCATTCAAACCAAATATCTCCAAGGAAATGTATCTGAGTCAAGAAAGCCTGAACTTAAAAATAGGGTGAGTGGCCTATGTTGTGTGCTAACAAATTTCTCTCTCATTTTCTGCCCCAACAGATATGCAGCTACTCACACAGAGAAGTAGAGCAACTCTGATCAGGTAGACAGGGAGAGAGATTCAGCTCTGGATTGCAGAAATATTCCTGCTAGACGCGGGAGAAGCAGTTTCACATCTTTTCTATAAATCTGGCTAAATGGCAACTCAAACCAAATCCCCACAGCCCAAATTAGGCACTTTCACCACCTCCACATTCAGTGGCAGGTCTCTGATTTTTCACCCATGATCACCTCTTTACAGGTTGGATCTCTCCTGCAAATACTGGATGAATTCTGGTGACTTCTGCAGATGATCAGACTCTTCCTTTGTACTCATCCTTCATCAAAGCAAGAAATATACCTTACAAAAGAGTAAAGGCTCCAAATAATTATAAAACATCCCCCAAGTATGCAAATAATAGTCCATTGCTTCCAGATATTTTTAAAAAAGGAGAAGGGAACATGTATCTGACTTCATTAGAGACAAACCACATGGCTCATTCTGGGTACTTTCTGTCAATATATACCAACACAGCAGGTACATTCCCTGTGACTTGAAAGAGGCACCGCACAAGATTAGGTGGTTATTTTTGTGGCATGTCCTTGTCAGCATTTCTCAACCATGTTCCTGCTCATGAGTGATGGTGTGACTGTACGGCTTTATGAATGAATAATGTCAGTGTTTGACTGATTCACAGGCAGTCTGCTGAAGATGATGTGACTTGTTAAATGTGAAAACGCATGCCGAAATTAAATGCTAGTCCTTTCTTATCCTCTCCCAGCAATCAGAGCTAGCCTGCATATGAACATCAGCTGGTTTGTAACACCATGTAAGTGGAATGTTAAGGATGTAACATTTTTAGCTATTCAAGCACTTGGATGAAACTCATGACTATTTCTTGGGCATGCAATGTCATTTTGAAGTAGACTTTCCTTGTAATACTGAGTGTCAGAAAGAACATCATATTAATTCTACAACATAACTGATTCCAGCAATCAAAATGAGGTCACTCATGCAATTCTACAAAACAGATTTAAATACTGCAGTAGTCTTGCAAACCCATAGAGGATGCAATTTTATGGCACTGATGAATCAACATGGAAGCTTTGGCATTAGCAGTAGTCTTCTAACACACTGAGCAATAATTGTCTCCACATGAATGCCTGTAGGGGGACTGTCTACCGACGTAGGTGCTGCTCAACATGATTTCAAGAGTGGGTCTTTCAGGTAACATTAGAATTGGCATATTACATTCAGAAAATCGAGTGTTAAGAGTTTGAAGAATTGTTGTCCTATCATACCATATTACAGAGGTTTGCAACACAGAGATCAATGTTCTTTCTATTTTCACTATTATAAGTCTTATTCCAAGGTCCATGCTCCTTTGAAAACTTTAAAATTGGCAATGTAAAGGCACAGTAAACTGCTTCCATTCATCAGTCACTACTTTGAGTATTTTTGTCAATTCATCCATAAAACCTAATCCTAACAAGTGACCATCTCTCACCTTGATGGTAAATTCCCTCCTGAAGGAAAGATCACCTTAATTCCAAGTAGACAGAGCATCTGTCACACACACACAGAAAATGAAAAGGAAAACACACGTGATTACCACCCTGTGGGTCAGAGCAGTCACCCTCAAGACAGTCCTCCTTGCGTTGCGCTGAGGCAGCCAGGCAACCTCCTCCCTCATTGTTTCTGCCATACTCATCATTTCATTGTCCATGCTCTAGGACATCCTAGAAAGCCCATCTCTTGATCAATAACCAGGAGATGTCTGGGGACTCTGGTCTCCATCCCAGCACTGGGTAATGCAGAGCTCTACTGCTGGCTAAATGCACAAAGTTCAAACCAGCAACCTTCAAGCTGGGGGTACACTGAATAACTTTACACCAAGCAATACAAGCACCTCAGCTCTTCCCCCTAACTGCTCATCAGTAATAACAAGAGCTCCAGGGACCACATGAACAGGCCTCCACCCTGTGTTTCTCTTCGTCGATTCTGCAACATGAACACCCTCAGACGAGTCCATAATCTACAGGAATTTCCCAAACATAACCTTTTTTCTCAGTGCCCTTTCTACTGTCTCTGTCACTTACTGAAAGTAGACCATGTTACAAAGGAAGGTTAGCCTAATTTCATCAGACATCATTCTCCATCCACTGGTCTTCCAAGCAAAAGTGCTTTATAGCAAAAATCCCCCTGTCTGAGCAGATCCTCTGCTTGGAGCAACTCAGGGAGTTCTGGACTGTTACCCTGAATGGTTGCCAACAAGTTTCTGCAGTGATTGCCTCTCTCTCACCTTTCTCCTTTTCTCTCTACCCAGATGTGCAGTTCTGGATACTGAACCTATCCTCAGTGAAAGACACCTAGGAGATCTGAAAGAGGAATGCAATACTGTGGGAAAAAAAAAAAAAAAAAGAATAGAGAAGGAAAAGCACTATGACTCCAGGTTGTAGGGCAACGTCAGAGGGAAACTGAGTTTAGGAAGAGACCTCATAAGGTCATCTAGTATAATCTCCTGCCCAAAGAAGGGTCAGCTTCTTTGAGCATGAGACCAGGCCATGTTGTTTAGGGCTTTATCTGATTGGGTCTTGAACACATCCATAAACAGAAATTGCACAGCCTTCTCTGGGCAACCTTGCATGACCTTGTGATGAAAAAAGCTTTTCCCGATATCTAGTCAGAACCTCTCTTCTGTCAATTTATGTTCACTGTCTCTTGTTCTCCTGACATGCACCACTGTGAAGGGCCTGGCTCCAACTTCTTGGTAACCAAAGTTGCCTCTTCTGAACAAGCCCCATTCCTTCTGCATGTCTGCATGGGGTACATGCTCCAGCCTCCTCTTGGCATCCCTCTGCTGAACTCTCTCCACTTTGTCAATGTCTTACTTCTACTGGGGGTTCAAGTACTGAAAGCTGTAGACGTGTTATGGTCTAACAAGTGCTGAGTAGATGGAGATAATCACTTCCCTCAACATACTGGCTATTCTTCTGCTAATACCACCCAGGATACTGCCAGTGTATTTTCTTGCCAGGGCACACTGCTGGCTCACGTTCAGCTTACTGTCTATCAACACACCCAGGTCATTTTCAGCAGGGCTGCTCCACAGCCAGTCAGTTCCCAGCCTGTACCGTTGCCAGGGGTTATTCTTTCCCAGGTGCAAAATTTTGCATTTGTCCTTGTTGAATTTTATAAGGTTCCTGTTGTCCCATTCCTCCAGCCTGCTGAGGTTTATCTGAATGGCAGCCCTGCCCTACAACTTATCTACTGATGCCCCCAATTTGATGACATCTGCAAACTTTTAAGTATTCCACCACTGCCTTCATGTCATTGATTAAGATGTTAAACAGGACTTGTTATATACACCTACAGAGTCTGTTTTCTGCCTCCACGTAAAATAACCCTCATTAGCCACTACACTTCAAGCTCTATCACCCACCCAGCTTTTTACCGATGCAGATCATAACATCACAACTTTAATACAAGAACAGTGTAGGAGACAGTGTGAAAAGTCTTCTTTATCGCAGAACAAAAACTAGTTAGTTTTCTCATAAGACACTGTGAAAATCAACTTTATTTTTAAATCAGCCAAAATGTCTATTTGTGTTATTTTGTAATCTTTTTTCAGTATTGCTACTTGATAATCAGTTGAGCAAGTTTTCAACAGAAAAAGGTGTTCATTACTCCCTGAGTTCAAAGGGAGTCCCCACCTGCCTCACACCACTTTTGATTCTCCACCTCACGCCATTGCCCTCCAAACCAGCACTTCAGAGTTGAATGGCGCTCTTGGCAGATTGCTGGGACCCTTCTCTCCCTCGGATCTGTAAGCGTGCAGCAGCCAACTGGCCTGCAAGTAGGAGCAGAAAATAGCTAAGTTAAAGAAAGAATCGAAAAGTTTGGATGCCTATCTGAATGCTAGCTGCTTCCATTAGTAATAATCCATTGTCCGTTGAGGGAGCTAGTACTAATGACCCCTGTTCAGGAAAGCATTTAAACAGAGGCTTAACTCTGTCCCTATTCAGGCTGGCACTTACATCTCAGTTTAAGTGCTGTGCTGAATAGACGACTTTTTTTTCTGAATCAGGGCCAATTTCAGTTCATCATCCCCGAGGAACAGATGCCTTCTTCCCCCCTTTTCTAAAAAATGTGGAAAAACACGTAGAAGGGGGAACAGTCTAGGATACAAAGAGGGATCTCGTGTCTTCCTGTCAGCACAGATCTACCTACCCTGTGCTCCCTCAACAATCAGTGGTTCTCACTTGAGATGTCTCATGGATGGTGGAGGTCATTGCAATCCTCCACCACGTGAAGCAAAAGGATATGTCACATCAGGCTGGAATAATGGAGATCACCTACTCCTGAATCCATCTTTACACTCCTAGGAAGTAGCACCTAATTTTTGAAAAATGCTGTAAGATTCAGGGGAGAAAGAGCAACACAGTGAAAATATGGATAGTCATTATTCAGTGAGTCATGGTTGACTACCCAGCATCCATACAGCAGTAAGAACATGTGTCATCTCCTGAGGCTCAGCTATGGCTTTATGAAGAGCGGCTGGAAGGGGATACAGCAACTGCACTATGTTAGGAGGAAGTTTGTGACCACACATTGAGAAGGAAGTACAACAAAGGATACTCTCAGAGATATAAAGGGCTGTTAAGCACCAAATTCCTGTATCTGTCTTCCACAGGCCCCTTTAAAAACTCAAGGAGTGGGGTTTTTTCAGCAGCATGTTTGTGGGCAGCCACATCTACCCAGCCACCACCTTCCTCTGCTAGGTAACACACAGGGCTCCCATCCCGTGAGACACCTCTCCTCACAGATCCAGAGAAGAAGGGCTACCTGACCCCCTGGCAGGGCTGTTTGAAGCACCTGGGCACTGAGCACAAGAACAGGTGTATTTCTGTATAAGTTCAACCCAAGAAAAGAAAAGTGACGTTGAGAGTTTTGACTTTGCAGAGGAACTGGTGGTGCTAGCACAATATATGCTGTAACTTGCAAAGTTAACGCTCCTGGCAAATTAAGTGTTGTTTGTGTTCAGCACAGGCAGGGGAGGAAGGAAACAGGAAGATTAATTAGAAGTTTTCTAGTTGGTAAACATGATGCCTAGAATCCATGAAGCAGCTTTTGATCCCACTGGAAAAAATGATATCCTAATGTCTTTAGCTCTGGTACAAATCAAAAGCATCCCTGTCACTAAGATGCTAAAACCAAGTTAAAAGGAAGGTGGACATTTTCCTTTAGTTTCATTAAGCCCATTATTAACATGGGAAGAAAGAAGAAGGGGAATATGAGGAAGGTGCCTCTATACAGTCACTGAAAGTGTTGTGCTAGAAGAGCTTTGTAATCTGCTGCAGAGAGCCTGGAAAAGCAAAATCCACATCTAATACTAACATTGGACTACGACAATGTTTTCATTGCATTCAATGTACTTCACAAGGTTCAGCTATGTAAATATATGGGCTGCTTTTTCCCTCAATACAGGGTACGGTTTGCGAAGCCTAAGGAATTTCTGGTTGCATTTTCTCATATGTGATCTAGTAGCCTTCCTTTCTCTTTCATATTATAAACATATTATTACAAATAGGTGGTGAATAGACCTTTATATTTTTTCTTGCATTACTTTAAAAAAAATGAATTGTTATCAGATTTAATGATATGATAAGCTTTAAAGTTCCCCTGGGAAGCTACCACAGCCATACTGATTTACATAAGCATTTTCCTACACATAATACAGCACGCAAGCTCTCTGATCTCATTATTCATTAGAAAATTAATGATATCTCTCAAACGTGAAAGCAGACCAGTTCTGCAGAGAGTGCTGGAAATTGGCTAGTTCTCGACGCGGTAGTCATTTTCAATTTACTGGCTTGAAAAAAAGATGCTTTTAAGCAAATAAAAGGGTGCTGACATCAAACAGATACTTGTCTTGCTGCCAGGGAACGAGATGCCTTTTAAGGCAGGAAGGTGGGACTTGAGTGATGTGAATAGGAAGAAAAGAAAACAAGCCAGTCAGAGTTAAGCAGCTCTGCCCCATTCATGAAAAATGTCTAGGCTCATTTCCTCATTGCCAGAGGTCTTTTTTGCTTAAATTCTAAAGACCATGCTCTGTTCTTGCCAATAATAAATAGCAGCCTGTTGTTAGAAAAAGTGCAAACTATGGAGGTTTTTTTAAGTGCTTTTCCCCAAGCTACACAAATTGTGGCATCCCACAGATCAAGAGACAATGTTAATAAACGCCTTAAACCTTTGCTGATAACTATATCCCGAAAATGAGACTGTCTGAGATGGTTGCAGAATGAACTGTGGCTTATTCGCTCATGGGGAGCAAAAGGCTGATAATCAAGGATGGTGTGAATTGCCATATGACTGACCAGACTAAGATGTGATTTTTATCCTGGCTCTATTTAGATTATGGGATCAGCAATTAGCAAAGGCTAAATCCACTATGCAAGTCTGCTAGTGTTGGATACGACTAACAAACAGGATGATTGTTTCTGTCACTGTAGTAACACAACTGTCAGGGCATTGGGAGAGGGGGCTCTCAGTGCACAGTGTCACAGAGTAAAGCACCTTTGTGTCCATCTCATAGTAAAATGGATGAAACCTGGGCCTGCTGTTTGTTGAAACAGATGCAATCTTTCTTTGTGAGATTCAATTGCTGCTTTTTAATGCAATTCATAGGTCAGATAGCAACAGAAATTGTTCTGGGGTGTGGTAGAAAAGGGATATTAGACATGCACTGCAACATCCTGTTTTGGAACTAGTTAATATGAGGCTCACAGGCTCAGCATTACAAAATTCTGCACTCAAGCTGTCACTTGCCAAATTTTTTGAACATTAGTTTTGTTTTTTCTTTCCTGTGATCGGTAGCGACATAAAAGGAAACATCTGGTTCTGCAGTGTCCGAATTAGGGGATGCCATAGGAAAAACACACCAAAGTGACATCAGATTTGAAATAACCAGGCAGCATGAGAATTCGTGCAATTTTCAGACTCTTCTAGTAGTGAAGCAGAAATCTACTGCTGTGATGGGAATTCCACCAGGAATTCACCAGTGCAGAAAGAGTGATACTGTTGCACTGATGTATTGACCACCTCTTCCACCATTATGATATCTAACAAATAAAGAATGCAAAATGATTAAACAAACTAAAAATCAGCCAGTTATAGCTGTCACCTGAGTGTCAATTATGAGAATAAAACTTGCACGCATTTTCCGATTTGAGATAAATGTCTTTCAAGGGAAGCAATGGTTCTATCAGAGAACATTTCTATGGAGTTCTAATAGATCTGAGGTTCAGATTAAAACCTCTGACTGGTCTTTATTAATAATAAGAGCTATTAGGCTAAAATATCAAGACATGGTTAGAGAGAGAAAAAGAGATTTCCAGTCTGGAAGGAAAATCTTACTTGTTCCTACATGATTCATCAGCTGCAAAGCTCCTATATGGAACCTCTCGAATCTGCACCAGAAACTATCATACGTGAAGTAAAATTCTCTCAGCCACAGGATAAATCCGTATGGCCCCAAATAGTGCAGCTGAGAACAAGGTGGTCAACATGTACAAATATCTGGAGGGGGTTTATGGTCTGAAAAAACAATGCAAGTGTCTCGCTCTAAACAGCAGCTTGGCTAAGTGCGCTTACTTACCTGTTTGAACTACAGGATACCTGAACAGAACAATTTAAAGACACTTTACAAGCAAGGTTGTGAACCCCTTATACTCTCCATTGGATGAACAAGTCCCTGCCCCAAAGAGCTTACAGCTGAAATACAGACACAGACAGACAATGTGACTTCTCTCGGGGACCTGGAGACAGAGTTGGAAACAACATGGAGGTCAGTTTGCTCTAAGCCACTTACCTGCACAGCCTTTGGATTGCTGTGATTATTGCTGTTCCACTAGTATCTAGAAGACACAAGGACAATTATACTGTTGTGTTAGTCTGTACAGTCACACAACAAAAAGATGGTCCCTGCCCCAGAGACCTTTCAAGATAAAGCACAGTCATTAGAAAGGAAGCACAGGCAAGCAATGAGATGAGAAGTATTTTTACAAGTAATTTCCCTTAAATTACAGTTTAACAAATACTTGAGGCTGACACTGCACTGAAAGTAACAGCACTGAAAGTAACAGATCTGATCTCCTGCACCACTCCTCCCTTCTGCCAGCGTAAGTCTTTCTGCAGCCAGGTGAAATTATATAGGGAAATGAAAAAATTAATATTATTTTTCTTTTCTGGGTTGTTTTTAAGGCAGTTTTGCTCCTGAGTCAGACTCAGGGCCACATAAAAAGAGTAGCCAGAAGACACAGCAAGAATGGGACTGTTTCTTTAGGCAGCAGTGCTAGTTGCTTTAAAATGTTTGTTGAATCCAGCACTGTTTGGGCAACTATTGGACCTGTAGTGAAACCAGTTAAATTATGACGATGCCTTTAAAGGGAACATTATAGGCAAGGATGCTCCCAGGACTAGTGAAATTAAGGCTTTCCTTTGGAAATCTCAGTAAATGAATCTGAAAGAAGCGTGCACTGTCTTGCCGTTTAATGATTAGTTATGCCTTCTGTGATGGCAGGAACCATGCACAATGATACCCCCAAAGTGGGGGAAGATTAAGGAGCAAAAAGGAGCTTTAAAAAGCTCAAAATGCCAACCAAGTATGCCACATATAAAATCAATAGGACATGCTTTATCTCTCTGGGAAGATGGGAGTCATGAGTTTTGAAAGAATGTTATGGATATTGAACACGAGTCATCATAGAAGAACTATGAAGAATTATAACAGTCTTGAAAATGTGAACAACAAGAAAACTGTCCAGCCTCCAAAGAATTTGCAGAGGAAGACACACAAAAAGGACCGTGGGATGACAGGTGGCCATGAAGAGGGCAGAAGAAGGATCCATTCTGCTTTCAAGCAAGAGTTGGGAACAGCAGTTTTAGGTGAATGGGTGAAGGAGCAGAAAAGATGCACAAGTTAATTAAGTAGGGTACAGAAAAGTTGTAGCTATCTTCAGAGATATTAATTTGTGTCCAGCAGACCTAAAGCTTAACTGTGAAACATAACCTTTAAGATATGAGATGACCTATAGGTTTCTACACCTGAGGAAAACCTCAATGCAAACTCACTCTGAAGAAAGTGCCCAGTGAAAATGGGTCACTCCACTCTGGGGAAAATCCTAGAGGACAACTAAAGCTATGAACCGAGGCCATGGATGCTCTGAAATGAACATCTTGTTTTCTTATAGGAGTTAGAAAATGTTCCAAAACTCTAATCAAATCCCAAATGTTTGGGGTTTCTATGACGGGCTTCACTCTGTTCCTTGTAGGTTTGCCTGGTGCTAGCAGTCAATGCAGAAGGATCTGGTAAACCTAAAGTACTTCTAATTAGTACTGACCTACATGGACAAACCCTTGGATGACCACAGCCCAAGGTGAGATGGAAAATTGAAGGCAGTGGAGTAGGTTTCTCACCAAACCACCACTATCACTTTGAGGACTGGTGTTACCTTGTGCTAGTTCTTGTCAAGGCATTTTCTTATGGAAGTGTGTAAGCTCTTGTATTTTTGGCAATAAGCAAGTCAAGGAGACACACTGACACAGGACAAGTACACAGTGTCGTACTTCTAGTTCAGCACTCAAGTTTGGAGTCTGGATAGTAATGAATTGCTGTGGGCTACATTTTTAAGATGGGTGCCTAAATCCACATTTCTGCTTCTAAAAGCAGGTACTTACGAATCTAAAAATAGGTCTGCATAATTATCCTTTGGAAAGCAGTTTTTAAACTGTGCAGCTGACACTTGGGAATTCCAAGTGGCTGATCAAACTGAATAGAAAACTGTAGCTATAAAGTGAATGAGCGACCAGACTATATTGAAAAGACCAGCTTATTATGACGAGAAAAGCCAGTAGCACTTTTCCCATGATCACCCTTCAGCACTCTGATTTCCACAGAACAAAGTCCAAAGAAGACAAGAATTTAGTAGTGATACACACATCTGGATATTCCCCTATTCTGTAGTTTGCTTTTTTGTTTTTATTAGACTTAAATTTTACTTCAGTGGGATGTTCTCTTTAATTTGCAAAGTGCATGAGGCAACTTGTGTATTCAGGAAGCTATTAACCACAAACCTCTGATTCCGGGGGAAGAGAGAGGAGGGCAAAATTACTGGAAATTGAGATTTAGAAAAAAAATACTGTGGATATTAGTTGAAAAAAAGCAGAAGATATTGCTATATGAATCACACCGAATACAATAAAACTCTGAGTGTGGAAATCTATTTTCTGGATTCTCTCACAAAACTCACTCTCTGTTGAGGCAGTCATACCCATGATATGCATCTGGTAGCAGCAAAGTAAGTGCCACACAAAGAGCAGAAGTTGAACTGTAGCATTAGAATTATAAAGTTACTTCCAAATATAATAAAAACCTAACATCAGTTTTAGCATTGCTATTCCTGATGTGATCTCTGCTTTAAGAAGATTCTTGCCTTTAGTATTGATCTGGATCTGTCACACATACATGACATAGCACAAAGCAAGACAGCAATAACACATAGTACCTGATGTGGCATAACCCTGCTGGTACAGGGTTAACCTCTCAACAACTTCTAAGGCACTTGAACCAACAAGGTGAGATGACATGATGTTTATCTTGGTGTCCTGTGGAGGCAACATTTGTGATCTGATGTTATGAATCCTAAAGCTAGGCTCATCATACTGTCAAACTACATCCAGACATGTATAGTTTCAGATAAGCTGAATTATGGAGGTATTTTTGTCTTTCAGAGCAAGGACATCTAAGAGACATCAGAACACTAAAAGCCTCTAGGAGCCCATGTTTTCCTTCACTGATTCCAAGGGGAGCCTACACAGCTAGCTCAGATGGAGATGCCTGGAGACAGGCAAGGCAACTGCCATTCCTGCTGTTGCCTTTAGACAGCCAGACCTCAGGTGTCTAGTCTCACCCAGACACTTAGTAGTAGGTGAGCTGAATCCTGACTTAGATTTACAGAGAAATACGGAGTTGTATAGGACTTATTCTGCAAATCATATAAACTTCTTTTTCATTGGCTCCTGGAAGGTTTTTCCATTACGTGTTGTCACTGCTGGTATCAGGTAGCTTGGAATAGAGATATTCCAGAGAGGCACAAAACGTCTGATACAATCACCCTAGTCTGCTGCAGATCCTAGAATAATAAGTGTGAACTAGATCTGAAGCTCATCTTATAGGAGAGAGAAGGCAAAGAAAATTCGTAGTCTTCTCCACTGATCTGCACAGGTGATCTGCAAAGGGTGTCTCACAGTTCTCTTCTCTACAACCCAAGGATCATCCAATGTTTTTATTCCAATAGACATACTAATATTAACTCCTGTAAAACTAAATTCACATGTTATATATTTAGATCCATATTATGTTATATTTTCAAAATATGTTTTACATTTCAATATGAAAGTTTCTGCTGCATAGGAAGATGATGTTCACCACAACTCATCAGTTAAAGTGGCCTATAAACAAATGTGTATGAGCAGAAGAACACAGCAATGGGAGAATACTAAGCACAATGCAAGGTGATGGAACTCCTATGATATTTTTATCTTTCTCTTGGGCAGAAGGCTGAAAAGGATGTTCCAGAAATAAGTCATCTCCTATCCAGCTTCTTCAGGTGGTGACCTCAGTAGAAATAACAGCAGTATCAATTTTTTTGAGATTTGCTTTTAGATTGTCACATTTTGAAGACAAGTTCCAAACTCCTGCAACACTTCTTATTTACTGTGCATCCTCCTGGACAGCTTTTTACAGCTTCTCATTTCTGCAGTAGGATTCGATTCCTTGAGTAATAGGAAGTGAATTACTGTGGCCCATTTCAGTATATGTACTATGATATGAGAGGCTTCAACTTCATTTGGGGTGTCTGAGACAAAGGAGGAAGAGATCATAGGGGCACTATAAGGCCAGGTGCAGTGATCAGATAGGCCAGTGGGGAGAGTAGTTCAAGAAACGTGGTGATCAAGTGTTACTGCTCGTAAGCAGAAGAGGGTAAACTGAATTCTTCTACCTGTAGGTAGAAGCCCTGCTCCACACAGTGCAGAAAGGGGGAAGAGACAGACTGGCATCATCTCTGTGCCCATGTTCCTGGTTCTAGAGACAGCAAATTGACAGCTCAGTCTTAGGAAAATAAAAAGTAGCTGCAGAACTGCTGTGCTGTACAAGCCAGTGAGTCTCTTGCTGAGACCACTGGCATATCAGGACATACAAATGGCTACCTCGAGTTTTGCAGATCCCACTCCACTGTTCAGACCCCTGAAGTCTTATGCTTGGCACTGGTGTGTGCTGCAGCACCAATGTTTTTTTCTCAGTTTTCCCAAACCTGTCTTGCCACAGACCTGCAAGACACCTGTACAAAATCCAGGAACAAAGGTTTAGCTTCTGAGCAACACCAGCAAAAATTTTCCAATGGAATATTTTTATCTTAGAAGGTGTTGCTTCATCAAAATGCAATCTTTTCACTGGAACTTGCTAGTTTTGACAATGTTACCATTCTAAAACCCACACAAAATTAAAATTAGTGTTCTAATAAGATCAAACCTCTTCTGTATTGCAACAAGTGGGTTTTTTTCCTTTTAAAATTAGTTTTATTTTTGTAATTTAAAGAAATAAAAAACAGAAGTAAATTCCTACTTTTGGTTCCTCACGTTATGGGTAGCTACATAATATATTTGTACTATCACTCTGTTTCACAAGACTTTTGTTTTTCTTTGATAGCGAGGAGCTAAATCAAAAACCTGGAGCAAACTTGGTATGTCCTTAATGACAGAGGTTATGGAATCTGGCCAACAGTTTTCTAAGACAATATGGAAAGCCAGAACCACACAGCTCTCCCTCTTTTCTCATTGCATGCTATTCCTCACAGATTTTGAGGACTGATTCTATTAGGAGAGGCTCAGAGAAGATGTTGGGAGGCCAGGAATCTTGGAAAACCCTCAGAGTTGACAGTCACTGCAAATCTGCGTGAGCTCTGTACCTACAGGATTTCATGGCACCAGACTCCCAAACACTCCCATGGAAAAGACCACTCACTGAGGTGGAATTGAGCTCTTTGCAAAGGGTCCATGTGATGGTTGTGCAAATCTCTTTACTACCAGGCCTTTTAGGACCTCTTCCTGCCATCATTTCATACTTTAGAAATGGCCTTTCCTTTGAAAACTCTTGCTGTTAGAAGTGAACTGCTTACTCTACCTGAACTCCTCTTTTTCTTGAGAGTCAGGAGTCTCCACAGCTGCAAGTCTGTTAAACAGCACCACACATCAGCAGACCTCTGTGCCCGAGCAGAGCACTGATGACCAGTAAGGAAGACATCAACAGAGCACACCGGGGTTGGTGGCCCTTTACCAAAAACTAATTCCACCCCTGAAGTGCATAATGATGAAACACACTGACTTTCAAAAGGGACTTCTCCACAGAGCTACATGAGGCCATATGGAGATAATCAAACCAGCCTGCAAGGCTGTTGGGGTACCCAAAGCAGTCTACCTGCCATAGTGCAGTGTTCAGCCTTGGCTAACACAGCCTTTGTATGAAAGACACTCAGTCCTCTGAGCAGAGCTGCTAAAACTGAAGAGGAGGGTAAAGCTACCCACTTTGGAGCATTAGGGTCTATACCAGGCCTGACACCTTCAGTGTGACACATCTGCACAGCACTGTCCCCCATGATAGTAGCCCTTCTAAGACTTCATCTCTCAGTAAGGAGAATACTGGGGCACCATCACCACCCATGCATTTTGGTACAAACAGCTGAAAAGCAAAAGCAGTATATTGTGTCACATGGAATATGGACGAATGCATTGCACTTCTTTTGACTTTTCTACAGCTACACCTAATAGTTATGCGCTTCATGGCAAAGCTATTACCAACCCCATGGCAAACACGCACTGTATCATGTGTGTAGTGCTCTTGGAAAACTGTTTTTTGTGCTCAGTTTAGCAGAGAGGAGTTTATTGGTATGAGCTGCAGCAGCAAGAAAACATAGACACTTTTAGACAATATCACTGGTGGCCATCGTACAGTTAACACTAGTTGGGTTCCTAAATACCAGGAGGACAAATTCTTGTAACAGGATGTAATTAGTGGGTGTTAGACCATGCTTTAATTTGTCGCTTAACACTCCCATGAAATTGGTTCCTTGGGGCACATCAGAGAGGAGAAGTAGCAACTTGAAAAGATATTTCCCAAATTTTTATTCCTGTCACTTGTTCCATTGAAGCCAATGAAAATACTCACATCAGCAGTGGAATTGTGAAATCCGTTTCTTCTATTTGATTACCTTATACAGGAGGAACGTAAGTTGCAGGATGATGATTCCCCAAAGCCAGTCACTTCCCCCTGATACTTCCCATCTTAGCTGGGTATTTTTGCAGAAGTTCTTATCTCAGCAACCTGTAGTCAAGCAGTGGGAGGTGGGAACAAAGACATTCAGGAAAGCGATGGTGCTGTTGTTTCCTCCTCTGAATTAAAGTCATCTGAAAGCCTAGCTGATAGCTTAGAGCGCAATGCTGAACAGTGCATCACTCCATAGCAAGAACAGCAAGCCTGAGAGCCTTGGCCCCCACTGCAACACAATCAGGGTGCCTTGCAGCTCAAATTGCTACTATTTTGTGGGTCACTACCTCCTCCAATATTCTCTGTGCCCTCTCTTGTTTTCTTTTCATTTGCTATGCAGGCTCGCAGACCTTCCTGCTAGGCTTCGCTTGGGAGGCCCAGAACCCCCATTCTGCAAATCCTAACAGGACCTTGATAGATGCTGATGTCTCTGCCTTTCATATCATTTTACCAGTGAAACCTTTGATCTGTCAGCAGTCTTTATATCAATGCAGTCATCTCATAAAATGGAGAGTATGACAAAAATATCTGTTGTGCTAACAGAGTATTTCCCCCCACCCCTCATAAAAATGCAGCATTAGGGAATTTACTTTAACTTCCAGCAGCCAGATGTGCCGTGAGTGTAGAACTGGGACCCAAAAAAAAATGATTTCATTTTATTTTTTTTTCTTTTTTTTTTTTTCTTTAAAAAAAGAAGCAGTCTGGTAAAGGAACTTGTAAAGCAACAAGTACTGTACATTATGATTCAGAGCAGCAAGGGACAGCTGGAGAGACTTGATTGGCTCCAGCCCAATGAAACAGAGGCTTCTTGTGACCAGCTGCTGTGCTGCAGCATGAATGACAAGGGTAATAATTGATTACTAACTGGCAGCTCAAAAGGAAGAAAGAATTAACAAGAGTGATGAGGTGCTTTACAGCTTGGTAACTGTAAAACCAGTAGAACAATTAGGGGAAAAAGAAAGGGTTTTCACTTCTTACCTTAGAGTTACAAGGACAGTGCTAGTTATTGTAAATTGCATGACAAGCAAGCCAGAGGGGCAGGTCAGTGAGTAATATGGGGGCTTTGCACACCCACAGGTCCCACAGAATCATTCAGCGGATTTACCGGGGAGCAGCTAAAACTCAATCAAAAGCATCCAGCCACGCCAATTACATTGGTCGTCAAGGAAAGGTCTCTGAGCCATCAGCCATAATATCATAGTGGATCTGAAACCTCCAGCAAATGGTGCATTGTGACAAACCAATTCTTTGCCTTTCAGTGGGCACTCGATGGCAAATACACTCTTTCTACCCTGAGAATAAATGCACGCCTTTTTCTTTTCCTTCTTTTTTTTTTTTTTTCACCCCCCTTCTTGTAAATGGCTTTTGTGTTCACCAGTAAATGCACTGGATGCATTGTTGCTACACCTTTCTTCAAGGGGCTTGTACTGACCTCATGCTCTGGGCCATGTAAAGCCTTCTGGCCATGGAGAGCCAGGCTCTGCCCCTTTTTCATGCAGAGTAGCACCTCACTTTGGGCCAGATCATGGCCAGCATGCCAATGCAAGAAGTAAGGAGCCATAACGTGTCCTGTGTCTTGCTTCTCACACACAGGGGAATAATAGCCTCTGCGGACTATGCCCTTTCCTTAGTCGAAGTGGGAAGAAGGGAGAACTTGATAGATCCTACATTTCCTTTCCCAAGGCATCTGGCAGCAGGAATCATGTGCTGTGCCAGCTACAGACCCGTCATGGTTTGCTCCCTGCCCGGAGCAGCAAGGAGACAGGTCTGTCCCAGCGGTAGCTTCAGCAGTGGGTGGCTCCTTTCCTGGGACTAAAGCACTGTGGTCTGATCTAGCTCTCTGTGAGCAGAGCTGGTAAAATCAATGGGGCTAGTCATGGGGAAAGGTATCATTCAGCATGAGCAAAGCTGGCAGCTTCTGGTCTGACATATGGAAAATGCTCTTCTAGCTGGTTGAAGCCTCTTCAACACAGTCCAGCCTCACCCCTCCTCCCACTCCAAAATCTGCCATCCTTGTGCTTATGAAGTAGCTCCTTACCGCTGGCAAGACCTGACACCCTCCAACTCAAAGTTAACAAGATTTGTCTCTCACATCTTCAGCCATCTAAAAGCTAAACAACCCATCCAAATTGGCATTTTAGCCACCTTCTGCAGTCACTGCAAAAAAAAGCCTACCTCAAATGCTTACTCTAGGATGGTGCACCATCCTCCTCTCATGCTGGCCTGCGGACTTTGAATTTTTTGGAGGATAAAGACATGGAAGAGACATTGCCAAGCCCTTTTTAGGGTCTTACTCTGACATTTGAGACCAATGAAGTCAATGAGCAATGTACTAAGGGAATCAGGATTGGTCTCCTCTGCAACTAGAGACACAGCCCCTTTGGCTGCATGGCAGGGAAGATGGCGAGCTCAGGTTGCTAATGTGTCCTTCCACCGACAAGAAAAGCTGATATGACAGGGGGGAGCCGAGTTTCTCCAGGACAGGGCTAATTGAGGCTGTCCTTGCTCCCACCGAGTGGAACATTAATGGAACAAATTTCAGACAGAGGATATTGCAGTGGGGCTCAAGATGTACAAAAGAAGCATGTCTTCATCAGTCCACCCTTGAAGACTTCCCTAAGGACTGTAGAAGGAACTTTACTAGAAAATCTACCAAAAATTCAAGGCCTGGGGGTGGGTTGGCAGGTCTGGGGTTTTTGTTATTATACACATAGCGCAAAAATGTGCTTGACTAATCTAAACCTTGTGTTGCTGTCTTATGCTGCTAGAGCAATTATAGCTGAGGAAAAAAAAATCGCCCAATATGGAAATACTTTTTTTTAATGTTTGACATTTTTACATTTTTACTGACAGGGCAAAGCCTATGATTTAATTGGTCTCCATTTCCCATAACTGCTGAGAAGGGGACTGGCCCCTCCTCCACATTTCTCAAAGGGCTGATGATTAGAAAGAAGGCCATGCAAAACCCAAAGGAGTTAACTCCATCTATCATGTAGCACTGTTGAACTA